>NW_022111369.1:3211385-3218977 GCF_000313985.2 Echinops telfairi
TCGCGGTGTTCCCAGAGCTTGGCACCTGGATGAAATATGCAAGGTGAGTGAAAGTGCTAAAGCGACGCCCCGCTCCCCAAAGGTGCAGACTGGTTCTATCAGCAAGGACAAACAATCCATGTATTTCCAGAACAGAAATCAGTGGATTGATTAGTTTTGCATTTTTCCTCCTTCCCCTTACTGGAGAGAGGAGGGCAAACCAGCTTCCCAGATCTTTTTATCCGTAGCTCGTGAATAAAGTTTTGTGTTTTCTGGGTTCGTGACTGTCCGTGTAAGAGCGCAGGCTGCCAAATTTCCTTTCTCTCTAACTCCTTGCACAAACCCCAAAGGGTCCTTTCACCAAATCATTCCAGTCTACAGAGGTGGTCAGGCTCGCATCACTTTTCATGAAACGGAGAAAGAAAGGGGTCCTTGAAGTTTAGAAGATGCCCAAGGAAAACTCATTGAATGACATCAAAAGAATGAGTTTCCATAGCTGTTGAAGCACGAGGGCCCTGTATCCGCACAAAGGGGGACGGGGCACTGGGACGGACCCACCTCTCTGTCCCAGGACAATCGGGTCACTGAAATAGGGAATTAATTACCATTGGAGAGTGGGCTGCCCATTCACCACTGGCTGAGTTTTATTAAACGCCAATATAAATAACAAAACAACTCTTGTGGCTGCACTATTCCTACACGCCAAAGGAAGGATTATGCTGGGGATTAACATCTTCAAGTCTATGAGACTTTCTGACTCAAGGCTCGGAGCTGGTAATCGTGTTTGTCTCCTGGTTCGGCGATTAGTGCTCTCTTGCTTGCGCTCTCCCCTGGATAACCAATGTCCCTTTTTGCAGGCACAGAGGGTTGCGGGGTGGGGAGAGAGGAGGGACTTTTCTCCCTAGTGGGCCCCCAGCCCCATTCTCCTGCCGGCTGATCTTTTCCCCTTACCTGCAGAAAAGAACGAGAAAGATGGGGGAGATGAGCAAAATCGTCTCCAGTGGGACGGGAGAAGGGAGGGGGCGGGTGGAGGGCTGCCAAGGGGCACTGCCCTCCCCAGAGCTGGGGCGCAAAAGGATGCCTCTGTGAAGCCTAAAGGGAGCGAGCGCCCTGGCATCGGTCTGGTAGATTGCACGGAGGTCAAGCTAAGCTGGGTGTCAAGGCCAATGCTTCCCCGTTGGGTCCGGGCCACCGCAGCGTGCCGACAGGGCTGGGCGCAAGGCTTTCCGGAATGGACTCCAGGCCTGAGAGGTGCTCTCTCCAGCCTTTTGCCACCGCTGGCCAATTCCTTCGACGACGGGAATATTCCGAATTGGGAGGGGCTGGGCGGGGATATGGTGGACAGCGACCCAGTCTGGACTTCTGCCAGACTAAATTCGGCCGCATCCTCCCCAAACGGAATCCCAGTGAAGGGCACAAGTGAGCTCTCCCGACACTGTCTGCTCCGGTTAAGATGGACGCCTCCCCAAACTCTGTATCAGGTCGTTATGAGTCGGAATCCACTCGATGGCACTGGGTTTTCTTAGGATTCCTTGGCTCTCGGGAGCCCTTGTGATGTATGGACTGCTAACTACCAGGTCAGCAGTTCGAAACCACCAGCGGCTTTCACGGGAGAAAGACGGGGTTTTCTACTCCGGCCCACAGCCTTGGAAACCCACAGGGGCAGTTCTACCCTGCCCGATAGGCTCCCTAGGAGTCAGCATCGATGGCCACCAGCTTGGTTCTGTACATATCCGCAGTCCCTCCAGCTCAGTGGTTCTCCACCTTCCTAATACCCTTTAATATACAGTTCCTCATGTGGTGGGGGCCCCCCCAAAATAAGATTCTTTTCCTTGATACTTCATAACTGTAATTTTGCTACTGTTATGAATCATCATGTAAATAGCTGATATGCAGGATGTACTTTCATTGTTACAAATTGAACATAATTAAAGCATAGTGATTAATCACCAGACAATATGTAATTCTATATTGTGAAATATTTATGTGTTTTCCGATGGTCTTAGGCGGCCCCTGAGAAAAGGTCCTTCCGCCCCCAAAGGGGTCGCGACCCACAGGTTGAGAACCGCTGCTCTAGCTCCTTACTGCACCGCAGCCTCCTCTGCTCCGCCGAGCTCGGGGAAGTGGAGTTGAGCACGACGGGAGAAGTTTCGAGTTGGCTGCCTTGCCGCCACCACCTCTCGGTCTCTTGGAGAGTGCGCACCCAGAGCGTGGGACTTTCTGCAAGAAAGCCCTTTCTTGGCCGACGCAGGAGCCTGTCCTTGCGGCCGAGCGAAGAGGCGCCCGCTCCCGGGACTCGTCTCCCCCCAAGCCCTGCCATGGGGTCAACTCTGCCTGGTCGCGACCCTCGCTAGACTTTCCGAGGCTGTCCGTCTAGCCGACAGCCGAGAGTCGCATCTTTTCCCACCACCCCACCCTCCCAAGGGCTGGGAAAGCGGAGGCTAGCCATCCAACGCTTACCCAGCGCGCCTCCAGGGCTCACCCTGCGGGCAGCCAGGGCGGGTGGCCGCCAATTGGGGCGTTTTGAACTAGGCTGGCTGGGCAGCCCAAAGCTGGCTCTTGTCTGGGAAACGGCCCTGGTGGCGCACCGGTGAAAAGCCCTCGGCTGGGGCTCTGCCAAGCGAACGCCCCAGTTGCTGCTCCAGAGACAGACGCTGCAGTTGGCTTCCTTCAGGATCGACAGCCTTGGAAACCACTGCGGGGGGGCCGCGGGACTCTATCCTACAGGGTCACTAGCCAGTTGTAATGGACTCTATAGCGCTGGGTATTCTCTGGGAAGGGTGCACTCCTTCCTGCTGTCTGCACCCCCACCCCAATCCCTCCTCCACTCACCTACCACTGCAAGACTCTGGCAAGGGGCCCATGTGTAACTCTCGGGCCACTTGTGAGGTCGAAGTGTGGATGGGATGTACCCTATGGCTCCCGCAGTAACACCTACCCTAAACTTTAGAGCTTTTTTTGGGGTCATCTCAAAGTTCAAGCTTCTTAGAAGCAACAAAAGCTTTCTAAAGATCTCCACCCCCTTCACCCCTCCCCTGACTTCACTTTTTTTCTCTCTCGCTACAAGGCACTGGGGTGGGGGTGGGGGGTGGTGGCTGGCTTTCTTTCCAAGTAAGGATAGGGGATGAGTTTAAATCATTGTGTTCCCATTTCTTGATAACTGCCTGCTTTGAGCTTTTGTTCCCTTAAAGTAGGACTGCACACTGAAAGAGGGGCTGGAGATGAACAGTTTGACCCTTTGGGACAGTTCACGCCTTGGACAGGCTCGGCCCCTCGGTCACCATCATCGCCGCCGCTATTCAGGCCTGCCCTTCCCCCTTCGCAGGACATTTCAGCCTCGTTTCATCCGGACAATCTTTGAGACCACACAAGTGCCTCTTGAATTTATTAAAGTTAAAAGAGTGCTACAGGAGTCCAGCTAAGGCTACTGGGTGTTGGTCACGTCTGTGCAAATCTGAGGACAAATTGAAACGGCTTTCTTTCCGCAAAACTGAGCAAAATGCTGAACAAATAGAATTCTGCTCTCCGGGCAACTGAGTTGAAGGCCTGGGCGCTGGGTTTGTGCTGTAACATTCTAGGCGTGGTCTCTTTTTAGTTGATCATTTCAGGGTGGTGGAGATTTCGAGAAATGCTCCATCAGCAAGTGCGAAGAGCTAGTGTGCTCTGGAAGGCTACAGTACAAACACGGAACCAAAAGTAGGAGCTTTCGCAGAGGGTGTGGGTGGAGACTATTTTGTTTCTCGCCTGTTGTTTACATGATCTCTACGTGATTTAACAAACACCACTGTATACATCTGAAGAAGTCTTTATTTTTAAAATACAGGTTAGTCAATCTCATGATATCATATTTAAATGGACTGGAGATAGCATCATGTCCGTGTTGAGTATGTACAGTCTTTGCAGGGCAGGAAGGAAATTTCCAGAAAAGGAAACCTGCAGCTTAGCCCAACACTGTTGTTGTTACTAATACTAAACATAGGAATTGACACTAACCATTGGTATGTGGCACACTTAGGTGTGCGTCGTTAACTTCTCCCTCGCAGCCAGTTGCAGAAGGTTTGGAATTTGTCAAAGGAAAGCTTGTATCCCTCCAAGGCATCAGGGAAACATAAACTCTTGGAAGACCATAAAAAACTTTGGCGTTGTACTTCCCAATACTGTTAGCAATCAACTCAAGAAAATATGTTTCACAAGCAGTAACCGTTAGACCCAGCCTGAACTTGCTGTCCATTGAGGGTCAGCTAGGGCTCATCATGTTTTCCTTTAAAACCTTGATTTATATTCTTCTTGATTCTGTTCTTCCCCAAAATGTGCTTTTTATCACTAAACACAGTACTTCACTCACAGCCATCTAATCAGTGCTGATTCACAGTTACCCCCTGTGGGTTTCCCAGACTGTAACTGTCTATGGGGGTAGACGGTTCAGTCTCTGCTGCCCACCATGCAGATGGCAGTCTATCGCAGAACCACTGCACCGCCAGGGCTTTCCCAGAGTGGTCACTATACCCAAAATGAACAAAACAAAATGACCTGTCTAAAGAGGTATGTTTCTATTGATAATCAAATAAACCTTTCTTTGTTTTCTAATGAATTTATTGGCTTGTCTTTCTTGGCAGGGAAGTCCCACGGAGTGTTGTAGTTAGGACTGACACATTATTCTATTATCCAGCAGTCTGGTTATTTCCTCAGAACCTTGCTGATGGATTTGAACTGTCTGTTCCATTGAAACCAACAAACAATCTTTCGATGATGTCAACTCTCACATGGCCCTTCAAGCATTTCCAGGTTATTGAGAACATACTCTGGGTAGGTTTTCTTTTAAGGGGGCTCTGAGAAGTAGAGGATGTTGCCTTGGTATCCATGATCACTGGCTATAAAATAATGCTCGCCTGCAATGCCACCCAGGTGAAAGTCTGGCATCTTTCATTAATGCCCCACTCTTGTTTTTCACACTCCATTACTAATTTCTGAATCAGCAGGTCCATGATACAGAGACAGAGACATCCAAAGTGTGGGAGAATCAGATGCTGAGCACTGGAGAAACTAATCTGTCTTTTCTGCTTTCTTTATAATTTCTTCATCATGGATTTTAACAGATAAAACCAAGCAATTCTAAAGAGATTGAAGAGGGATTCTTAGATTGCCCCCCCCCCCAATTATCATTTAATTCATGTCATTGAAGATCCTTTCCCCACTGCTGCCCCTCTACTTTAACAAACATGATGTCCTTCTGCAGGAACTGGTCAACTTGTCCAAAGTACACGGGGAGGTGAAGTCTCACAGGAGCAGCCTGGCTGTACTTCATCAAGGACAGATCTGTTCTTCTGGCCATTCATAATATACTTTTATTCTTTAATAACACCTATGTTCAAAACATTAGCTCTTCCTTGGTCTTCCTTATTTCTTGCCCATCTTTTGCATGACTATGAGGTGACTGAAAATACCTTGGCTTGGGTCAAGTTCAACTTGCTCCTTAAAGAGAAAGCTTTGCTTTCTACCACGTTACAGAGATCTCAGTCCAATGCAATGCACCATTTGCTTTCTGGACTGCTGCTACCACTGGTGTTCACTGTGGATCCAAGTAAAATCATGTCTTTGATCATGACATTCCTTATTGGTCCAGTGGTGAGGATTTCTGTTTTCTTTATGTTGCACATGTGTAACCCATACTGAGGACTGATCTGTGAGTTTCCTCAGCAAATGCTTCAAGGCTCAGCCCCTTCAGCAAGATAATTTGCACCATTTGTGTGCTTGACTCTCGCCCGAGGTATTTTCAATGAACCCATATGCATGCAAAAGCTGGACAAATGAATAAGGAAGACCAACAAACAGCAGCAGATGCGTTTGAATGAAGGTGGGGATAACAAATATTAAATATCGCATAGTGTTAATGAGTTTTCTTCCAATCCTGATGCCGTGTCCCTCTTCATATAGGCCACGTTCTTGGGTTATTTGCTCAGCTTAGAGTGAATAAATACAAGTTAGATGAAAGGAATGAGGAGAGAATGGGCGAAATCATGCTTTCAAATATAGGGAATTTAAACATAGCGACTTTGCTTTTTAAAGGGGGGATGGTGCAAAAGACAAATGTAAAAGAGCAAGTGAAAATCATGGCAGCTTTCAAATCGTTTCAAGATGGAAGAAAAACCTGAGGGTGGAGAGTTCCAATAGCTAACAGTCTTTTTTAGCAAAACCTAATAATCATTTTCGTTACTCTGTGCCTTTCAACGTTCCTCCCTGCACAAAGCACGGAACAAATTAAAACCAGGTCAAAACATTAGAAAACCATTTTTATCACCCTCTTCTCTAAAATGCAACTTATTTTCAATTTCTAGAAACCTAATTGCCCAAGTGAGGAGCCCTGGCAGCATTGTGAGCTGTTGACACCAAGGAAGGTCAGCAATTCTGAAGCACCCAGTGGAAAGACACTGCTGTCTACTCACACGAAGATTGCCAGTGTCCCCGCCCCACGGGTGCAGTTCTGCTGTGTGCTATAGGCTCACCATGAGTTGGCACCCACTCGATGGCAGCCAGTTTGTTTTTTGTTTTGTTGGATAGCCCTGGTGGTGCTAGCGGTTAGTGTAGAGTTAGCAGTTCAAATCATCCAGCCTTTGGAGTCCGCAGAAGGGAGGACCAGTAGAAAGAAGATTTACATCCTGGAACCCCTTTGTTGGGTCACTATGATTCGCAACGGACTCCACAGCAGTGAGGTAATTTCTGTGGTTGTTTTCGCCATTTTTCAACACCTACGTTGACTTTCTCTTGCCTAAATAATTTGTAAACGGGGTCTCAATGGGGTGACTCTCCAGGTTAGTGGAGTCTAGATCCATCTCAGCCACTCATGCACTATCTAAACTCAAACCCCCTCACATTTTTCTGGGGCTCCGGTTTGGTCTCTAAGTAAATCCAGAAGGTGGGCATGAGGGGCGAATAGGAAAGCTGGAGTCGGGATCTGACGGGCAATTTGGAACAAGTTTTCTACGAAATCCACTGGCCCTTCAGCTCACGTCCACCCCCACCCCAACCCCCACACACTGAAAAGCTGGGAGACAGGCCTCATGTTCCTACAACGCCCACCCAGTGGGGAGAAGCAGAGGTCAGGGAAATGTCTTTAGCTCTGCTGGCTGCCACCTACACAGGAAGCCCCCTTACTGTCTGGTCCTGGCATAACGTGGGGTTAACTCTCTTGTCCCCCCACCCAAAGCTGTAGCATGTCACAAACAATACAAAGCAAAAGCTCCCTTCCAACTCTTTTAACAGGTCAGTACTTTTATTTTCCACTCTTCTAAAATCCATCCAGGGCTCCCTTTCAACTTTCCCTTCCCTGAAGGAGACACCTGCAGGATTCCTCCCCACTACCCACCCAGGTGCCTTCACCCTCCCACCTCGGTCTCTCTGGAACCCCAACGCGCTCGCCCACGTTGGGCCCACAGCACGCAGCCCACACTCCGCTCCTCTTCTCACCAAATGAATGCGTTCTAAAACCGTTTACTATTCGATACAGCTCCTAAGAGGCTTTGCCAAGAGACGCCCCGCAGCACCACAGGCCAGCCTGCTTTCCCCAGGATTCTGACCCCCATTAACTAATTCCTCTGCTCCCTCTGCTCCAGAGC
>NW_022111369.1:3220547-3227137 GCF_000313985.2 Echinops telfairi
TGGGGCCGCCCCGGGAGCGCGAGGCGGCTCGGTAGCGGGTGGCGAGATCGGCCGGCCGGCGCGACTGCTGGGCCTGGCCCACGAGTGCAAGCGGCGACCGTCCCGGGCCCGGGCCGTCTCTCGCGGCGTGAAGACGGCGGAGACCGTGCAGCGCATCAAGAAGACCCGCAGGCTGAAGGCCAACAACCGCGAGCGCAACCGCATGCACAACCTCAACGCGGCGTTGGATGCGCTGCGCGAGGTGCTCCCCACGTTCCCCGAGGACGCCAAGCTCACCAAGATCGAGACCTTACGCTTCGCCCATAACTACATCTGGGCGCTCACCGAGACCCTCCGCCTGGCCGACCACTGCGGCGGCGGCGGCGGCGGTGGCTGCGGCGGGGTCCTGCCGGGCGCGCTCTTCTCGGAGGCAGTGTTGCTGAGCCCGGGAGGCGCTGGCGCCGCCCTGAGCAGCTGTGGGGACAGCCCTTCGCCCGCCTCCACGTGGAGTTGCAGTAACAGCCCCGCGCCATCCTCTGCCGCGTCCTCCAACTCCACCTCCCCTTACAGCTGCACTTTATCGCCCGCCAGCCCCGCGGGCTCCGACCTGGACTATTGGCACCCCCCACGGCCAGACAAGCATCGTTACGCACCTCTGCTCCCGGTAGCCAGGGATTGCATCTAGAGCGGCCAGCTCGCATACCCACGCAGGCCTTAGTGGGCGGTCTTTTCGGGCTCCTACCGAACCCACCTCTCACCCGGCCCGTCAGCACCCCCACCCCACCCACACACACACTTTCCACGCCCCGATCCCCGTCTCCCTTCTTCACAAAGCTGAGGTAGCCCTTCTGATTCCTGTGGGTTTGGGTTGCATTCTTGGCTCTGGGGTCCCTTTATTGAGAAGGTCTCTGAGTGAAGCTGCAAGGAAGCTCATTATCAAAGAGGATCGTGGAGTTTGGGGTGCGCTTCTGGAGGTTCGAAAGATGTCGGGAGGTAGCGCAGGGCTGGCAGGGAGGAACGGACGCCCCTCCCTTCTCACTGTAACCGCACAGGACTCAGCGGTTCGTGTGAATCACGGTGGGGGTGGGGTATGCAACTGGTTCCTGTGATCCCCTCACGTTCGCTTCTACATAGAGATGTTAATGTCGAGTAGAAAGAAATGTATCTTAGCATCTGAATGATTTTACTGGTAATAATATTATCCACAGATTTGCAATGGCTGGCATCTGCTTTATTCCCATTGCTGTCTGCAAGCTGTGGGAATTTCACCTGTCAAACCAAACTTTCCCTCTCTGATGTGCACTTTGTTCGTTCTCTTTCCCAGATTCGTCACAATGCCTATTGTCTCGCCCTTCTCTTTCCTTTTTCTTCCCCATTTTGCCATCTGTCTCTTATGATTTATAAGGGGGGGAAAGTTGTTTTGTTAGAGGGCCAGGTTAGAAGTCATTGTATAATTTGTAGGCTTTTGTAATGATTGAATGCAAGCGTGGAAATTTAGGCTGAACTCTCTATCAAAAGAAAAAATGCGAAGGAAAAGGGGAAAATCGGGAGGGAGGATTGCCTCATGCATTATTTATCTCGACCTTTTAGGGGGAGAAGGAACTCCCCCATTCTTTCAAGAGATTAAAAATAAATCAACAGACTGAAAACCTAAGCAGACACGGAGCATTATCGGGATCAGTCACACACGTGTTCCCTTCTATTTATTATAAAGAAAAATTTCATGGGAAAAGTATGTATTTTTTGTATATTCCACAGAGTCTATTCTAGTATGTATTTACATCTTGAAGAAGAGAAGACTGTTCTCGTGCTTAAACTATAAATAAAGTATCTAATTTTCATAACCATCGTGTGTGATATAACTTCTTCCTGTTTCTATATGTTTTAGAAGGAGAACTCGTGCTTTTCTGAAATTCGCCCCAGGTCTAATCGAATATAAGAATGCCCACCACATCGAGTCCACTCTGACTCACAGCAAGCCTGTACGTTTTAGCAGTGTTTGTGGGTAGGACTTTATTGGCACACAAAATCTAGGAAATTACAAGAAGCTGAATCACATTTGAGACTTTAACTCTGAAGGAAGAGTGTAATTCTCAATACAAACCTAAATTTGGAAGAAAACCATTTCAGAGCAAACAGAATGAACCAAAAAAAAAAAAAAAGGAAGACATGACAACTAAGTCACGATAAGCTCTAAAATCCAGAAACCACTGATTTTTAAAAAGCATTAAAGCTTCCTAAAGCAGTGGTGTCACTAGGGTTAGTGTTACCCAGTGTGATAATTTACGGTGTTATGGGCTGCCGCCTGTACAAGACCATACAGAATTCTTAACATGTCTGTAATCAATCTTAATAATATAATAATCAGTGATAAATAGTTGTAAGCTTCTTAAATGTAACATTTCTTAGAACATAAGAATGTTAACAACAAAAGTGTTAGATAAAACCTTTCTGCATTGAATTTCGTTATTAATAACTGAGCAGAAACTTGAGAAAATGGTTCTCCTTGGTTACCTTTAGTTATTACTTCAAAATGTTATTCATATAGGTTGACAAATACTATTTACCACAATACTATACCCAGAGTGCCAGAATGTTTGACAGAATCAGAGAACTTAAAAACACCAGCCGGAAGGAGAACAGCAGTGCTTGTGTGCTAGAGATGGTGACGGGGGAAAACCACGTGATTCAAAGGGGCATTGTAATTGGACAATGACAGCTCTGACCCGAATGCATTAGAAAGTTCAAAAAGTAAATTAACATAGAGTTTTAGTCTTGTAATACAAAACTCAAACCAAATTGCCATTGAATCAATTCTGAGTCAGAGCGACCCTATATGACTGGAGTTAACTGCCCTGGTGGGTTTCTGAGACAACAGGAGTGGAAAAACCCATCTTTCTCCAGGGGAGCAGCTGGTGGTTTTGAACTGCTGACCTTGATGTTAGCAACCCAGCACATAACCACCACACCACAAGAGCTCCTTTGTAGATATTCCAAGGGGCTTCAGAAAATTCATGGAAAAATTCCATTATCTTTTAACTCAATTTTTTCCTAAAAGTTTTTTTATGAAGCACCTGTATATGTTGATATATGTAAGCCGGACTTAGGAAACGTATTTTGTTACAACTAACTATAGGGATATTTTATAAGAATAATATATATAGTTGCTGAAACACTGCACACAAATTGTATAGTCAGCCAATTTAGTGTCACTTCCTCTGACAGTGCTAAACAGTGCAGTCTGCACACACACACACACACACTCCCCTTTCCCACCCCACCCCATCGGTCTAGTGATATTGTCTGGGTGGAGTATGTAGAAATCTGGTCTTGCAGTAAACTTCTTTGGGCTTTAATGTCTTCAGCTATAAACTGAACAGATGAGAGTTAATTTCTAAGATCCCTCCTAGCTCTAAAACCTATAATTAAGTCATGAATAAATTCATTATTGGGAAGCTGATTTGGGAGAGCAAGTTAGTGAGTTTGAAAAGCAGACTCCCATAAAAAACAAGATATCCAGGGTGCACTGGAATGAATAAGATTCTGAAAGAGATAAGTCAGCATTCCAGACTTTGTTAAGTAATTCCATACTCAAAACTTCTTTAAAGAGGAAGCAAAAATGGTTTCTTAATTTCTGAGACGCTTTATAATTTACAGTTCTCCAAAACAGACTGGTCTTGGGTCAAAGATGGTTAAGTGAAGATTGAACACATTCTAGGTTTAAGTACTTGGGGAGGTGCTCATTGCAATACAGAGTAGAAAATACAATGTGTTATCTACGAAGTTATGGCTGTACACACTCACACAAACACACCAACACACCAACAACTCTGGTTTCAGGCAAATCTTCTGCTTTGCAAAAATCAGTGATAATTTTTCCTGCGTTACTGATCTGAATTCATTCTCCTCATCTTTTGGGGGAAACATTAAGTTTAATTCACCAGAAATTTCACTTTTGCCAACAGAAGACCTAACAAAGGTTTGTGTTCAGTATTCGTAGCTGGTGGGAAGAAAGACCTGTGGAAAAATCCCCTCTGTTTTATATATTGTGCTATTCTTCATTACTCAGTTACTTTTTGGTAATGTGATACATGAGGAAAATGGTATTTCTCTTATGTTCACATCTACTTAAAAAGCCATACCCAATGTGAGAGTTTTAAACCATCAGTTCTGAGGCCCAGTAATGCTTCCTCTGGGGCTAGCGATGCCCATGACAATACTGTATATGGTGCTTCCTTTGAGAACTTGCCAAAGAAAAAACTCATGGCACACATCTGTGGAGGTAGGCAGTTCAGTGCTCCTCAGAGACTAAGGCAAACCTCCTCAGCTGTTTAGGAACAGGAGCAGTGGGAAAGGCATGGATGTGGAAGTGGGCCAATAAGAATAGTTGTAAGTAAGGGCAAAGCAGCCAATGACACAACAGAATCTAGCAGCGACCTCTGAACACTTTCTCCAGGCCTAGAGACCCTTGGAAAGGAACCCTGGTGGCTCACGCTTGGCTGCTGACACAAGGTCAGCAGTTCCAAATCAGCAGCTGCTTTGCGGGGTGGGACTTTTTACTTCCATAACCAGTTAGTCCTGGAGACCCTGCGCACTGTGAGTGGACTCTTGGCAGTTGAGGGTTTTTTTTGAGAGCACCCTTCAAATTTGCACGACCTGGCCCCTACGTTTCCAGTTCC
Source organism: Echinops telfairi (assembly GCF_000313985.2). Classification (NCBI taxonomy): domain Eukaryota; kingdom Metazoa; phylum Chordata; class Mammalia; order Afrosoricida; family Tenrecidae; genus Echinops; species Echinops telfairi. Next base: position 3,225,206 of record NW_022111369.1, read on the forward strand.
CACACATTAGCAGCTTGCCCTTCGTGCCAGGAATTCCAGCTGTCTTCCAGAGTTTTCCATGTAGTGCAGACTTTGTGTTACGGGAAATTGCTGCTCAGTGGTGCAGTGGGTTAAGCCGTAGGCTAGAGACTGGCGGTTCCAACCCACCAGCCGCTCTGTAGGAGAAGGATGATGCCTGCTCTTCCCTAAAAGTATTATACCCCTAAGAAACCCTGGGCAGCAGTTCTCCTCTGCCCTGCGGTAGCGCGCTGAGCTGAGGGTAGGAATTGAGCTGAGGGCGGTGGGTAATGGGCTTTGATCTCTAGGAACCCTGTTAGCGTAGTGGTTTAAGCGTTGCACTGCTAACTAAGAGCTCAGCAGTTGGGGTCCACCAGCTAGCCGGTCTCCAGGGGGGAGAAAAAGGCGACAGTCGCTTCTGTAAAGAGTTACGGCCTTAGAAACCTTATGAGGTCGCCTGCTCTGTCGTCTAGAGTGGGGTCTAGAGTGGAGTTGAGTGGGAATGGTCTTCAGCGGTTTAAAACAATGATGTTCTTGCCGCCTCCCTTACCTCTGAGAACGGCTCTGGCCAACTGGCAGCAAGACACCCCCCCCCTCAACCCCCCTCCATCTCTAGCCTGTAGGGATTAGTAGGATTCAGGGTCGGAGGCACTGCTTCAGCAGCGGGAATAAAGGTCGCTTTTCTCTTCCCTTATTTCCTTCCACTCAGCGTGAAGGAGCTGAGACAGGCCAGGGTCATCCAGGGGGCTTCAAGGCCACTGAGCCTCACCCTGCCAAGTATCCCAGATAAAGCGATGGCGAGTCTTTTCCGGGGAACCCAGTCAGTCCCTGAAGGAAGGGAGTGTTGCCAGATCTTTCCAGCGGCAGGGGGTGCGCTGCGAGGGTTGGCGCTGGGGCTGGTTCCTGGAAGCCTCGGAGCTGTTCCTTGGAGAGCCGCTGCGTTCCCGGCTTGGCTGGGTTCCTTTCTTCTGAGCGCCCAGGCCTCTTGGAATCTCAGGGTTCCCGCACCAGATTTTAAATCAATCCATCCTTAGGCCAAGAAAGAGGAAAGGATACGTGGAGGGGCGGGCAGCTCTCTTCAGGCTCGCGGGAGCTGGAGGAACCGTGGAGGCCGGTTGGGCCCCGCCGCCCCTGGCCAGGCCTGGACGGGCGCACCCGGGAGCCGAGCCCCGAGTCCCCGTGACGGAGGCGAGGGCCCGGGAGGTCGTGGTGCTGAGGGTGCGAAGGCCCTGCAGGCAGCACGTGGGCCCACCGGGGGCTGCAGCCGCGGCCGCCCGCGGGGCACCCTCCTCGCCCCGCACCCCACCGCCTCGGGCGGGCCGCTTGTGACTTCTGGGCACCGACACCTGGAACCCGTTACAAGCGGCTCCTCCTGCAGCCGGGACTCGGCCTCTCCCACCCCCTGGCGCCGGGCTCCCAGGCCCGCTTTGAATGTATTAATTCAATAAAGCCGCGGCCCTTGAATCAGGCCCAGGCCTCCGAATCAGCAAAAGAAAACGTGTGAAAAGAGAATTAGTGAAATTAGGTTAGACCAATAAAACGTGAGGGCTCCGCCAGCCCCTTCGCGCTCCCCCAAGCCTCGGGCTAGAAGGGCTATCTGGTCTGATCTATTGTTTCCAGCCCGGGCAGGGGGCTCATTGTGTGATAAATAATTCCCCTTCCATTTTCTTTTACACTTAAGGGAGAAAAGGGGGGGGGGGAAGCATTTGCATAATCACTGCTTTGATGTGTCCAGAACTCGGAGGCTTGGACTCCCCAAATCTGCCATTGGAGGTGAAGCAACAAAGCTCCATCCAGATCTTTCCCTGCGCGTGGACAGGGTGGGGGCAGAGGGTCAGAGAGAGCTGCCCTAAGCTGCTGCCTTCAGGTTTTTTGGGTTTTGTTTTTAAAGGATCCACTTTCGTAATTAAGCTTAAGGAATGTCCAAACAAGGGG
>NW_022111369.1:3227238-3239948 GCF_000313985.2 Echinops telfairi
GTCCACTTAGGGTTCATTATTCTCTGTAGTTACTTTTCCCAAGGGTTTGGGTGGGGGGCGCCCCGCGTGGTTCTGAGTGGGCGCGCAGGGGTGGGTCCACCCTTGCAGACCCAGACAAGTGGGCAAGAGTGGTCTTTGTTCCCACCCCTCCTTTTTGACTTTTCCTAGTTGGGGTTCTCCAGCCCAGGCGGGGTTCGTCTTGGGGAGGACGCTGAAATGAGATGCTCTTGCGTCCCCAAGTGGAATCCGGGAGGGGTGTGTGTACGTGCAGGGTGGGGGGTGTCCCGTGGGAACGCAGCTTGGGGGCACTTTTAGATGGTCCCCTAGGAGAGAGGCGAGTAAAGAAACCCAGTCATCCGGAAACCAGAACTCGAGGGCCAGGCCGGCCGAGCTATTCTTTCCCTGCAAGGTGGTGAGCGTCGGAAGGACGGAGTGGGAACGGATCCTGATGGTGTGTGCGCGATAACAAACGCTTTTTTTCTCTTCCTTTTCTTACTCGGGCCAGGGTCAGGAAAGGGGAGTGTGTGTGTGTGTGTGTGGGGGTGTGTGTGTGTCATATGGGGGCGAACAAGAGCAACCCCTCCCTTCGCCTTCTCTGGCTCCTCCAGCCTTTATTTAGTGCAGGAAGGGGCAAAGGGCAATTTGGTTTTCAGACAGGGGGATGCAGGTAAAAGGCCCAAGGCTGGCACCGACTCCCCCTTGCAGTCGGGAGTGGTGTTGCCTGCTGGAGGGACCCGCTCAGAGAACTGGGTCAGAAAAGGAGGGGGGGTTAGGAAGAACACCCCCCCAAGGTCCAGGGCCCTCCCGGAGCTGATCCCAGGCAATTTTTTTCTGAGGCCCTTCCACCCTTCCAACTGCGGGGCTGGCTGCATCATCGGATGCCCCTCTTCCTTCTCCTTTCCTGAAGCTGTAATGGTCTCGACACTGCTTTTTACTTATAGCAACTTTCACACAGAACTTAAATAAAATAGCCTGGGACCCGAGGCTCCTCCTGGTGAAAGTATACGTTTCACTTGGGTTGTACTTTAGGGATAACTCTTTCTATCTTGTCACCTGGCAGGCATTCTACTTACCACCTTGCAAGTCCAGGGCTGTATAAAATGGACACACAAAGTTGATGTTCTTCCCAAAGGGCTCCAAATGAAACAAATGTCCCAAAAGGGAACTTTACCGGAGTATAAAGCCTCCTTTTCCTCCTACAGAGTAGGTTTTGGTTTCAAACAGCTGACTTTTGAACTAGCAGCACAATGTGTAACCACTGGCCACCAGGGCACCTTTTCCAAAGGGCACACTTCGTCAAAGAAGGCTGCTTGGAGCTTGACTGGACCTTAAACGTTTCCATACAAACGAATGCATGTATTTTCCGCATTGGTGTTGGTGTATTATCCACAGGCTGCCACCAATGTTTCTCCCCATTTCTCCCTCCCCTCTGAATAATTCCATCAGCACCTTCTCTGCGTCTCTCCTCCTTGGCGGCCACCTGTTCTCATCCCACATGCATCCCAATTGTGTGCTCTCTCTTATTCCCATCTCCCCAATCGCGCCCCCCCCCACACCCTTGTTTCCACTTCTTGGGGCCTACCTAGAGCCATTGAACTATGCAGCAAAAGAACCAGAACCCTTTGCTCATTTAGTTTGATCTAGAAACAGTTAAGTGTGAGTGCAGAGGTCCGTGTAAAATAGAAACAGGAACCTTTAAAACGTGCAGAAGGAAAAAACACAACAACAACCATGCAGGCAACGGAGGCTGTTTCCATGGCAGCAGTTTGCAATAAAGCCTAATTCCTTGTGACAAAGAGGTCATCTTTTCAAATGTGTTTATGATCCCTCTGTGTGTTGTATTTGGGTATAAAAGCTTCTCCGCACTGTCAGGGCCCCACGGCAGCTCTATGACTCTCAAGGGGGTTTATTGCCTCCTTGGCATAAGAATAGCAGAAAGGAGCCAAACTTGTGCCAGTGTGACAAAAGAGTCACCCCACCCCAACACCCCAGCCTTGCCATTACTTTCTTTCTGTAATACATAATTCTTGCCATGCATCAAAGTAATAAAAAGTTGAAAGGTTCTGGGATGAATTTAGTGTGATTTTCAGAGATTTCTCAATATTTGTCTCTACTGACACATCACATGAGGGTATGGACCATTTATTCTCTTGCCTGACTTCCCAGATAAATGTGAAAACAAAATCGAGTGAGGTAATATTTTGGACATTAACTGCGAAACTATCTGGAAGAAATTTGCGTCAAACTCTAGACAAGAATTATGTTAATGTATTCATATTTCTTGCCTATCACAATGCCCAGAATGACCACAATAAGTGTGTGTTTTAAATAAAATCTATTTAAACTAACAATACGTCCTTTATCTTTCAAAATGACTACTATTTGGAAACAGACAACAAAGAAAACAATTTTGCAGGTAGTGAAGCAGTCACACCACCCCATAATCCTCAATTCACATCTCCTGTCTCTTCTGAATTAAAGGGAGATCATGCTTTAAGACCTGTCTATATGACAGTTGACATGTGCACCAACTTTTCCAATAGTGGACCGAATATGCTTATCTGCAGTGGAAATGGCTATCATTTTTAATAGACCTTGGAGATTCCATCTGATCACATCTTTAATCTGGAAAGTATCAAAAAGATTGGAGTAAAAACAAATTTTATATGTAGTGGAAAAAAAATTAAAGAGGACTTTTCAGTTTGACTTGCACAGAACTCTTCTGGAATCTTAGACCAGTCTAGGCTTCTACATAGGGGTACTGAGGCTGTCAATCTGTATGGCAGCAGAAAGTCCTGTCTTTTTTCTGTGGAGCAGCTAGTGGGTTTGAACTGCCCACTTGTCGTTATGCTTACCTGAGAGGGCCACCAAGGTCCCTGGAAGACATTTTTAGTCTTCATCAACATTGGCTTTCCTTCTCTCCTGGGTTGTAGTGGTTCCATCCTGGTCCACTAGTGCAAGGTCAGCAGTTAGAAACCACCAGCCCCTGTGTGGGAGAATGGCCCTGTCTTCTACTCCTGTAGCGTGTCACAGAGTCAGAAACTCAGAGGGACAGTTCTGCCCTATCTTATAGGCTCACTGTGAGTCAGCATTGACTTGATGGCTGTGAGTGGTTTTTGGTTTTCTGGGTGTATTCAATTGGACTGGAGTCTATTTTTAGTGTGTATCTTCTTGTCTGGAGACTAAAAGATGAAAGCTCACTGGGGTTCCAGATCCCCACATAAAGAGCAGCTGACTGCTATGTTTACAGCGGCTAATGCAGGAGGAAGCAAACCATGAAGGTACTGAACTTTGGTGGTGGTTGTTATTGCAGCATAGCATATCCTATCCTGATTAATAGTGTGAATCTCTGTATATTTGTGGGATAAAAGGTCTTGGTACTGACCTAACTCTGAAGACTTTGAAGCATCCTAATTGACCGTTGACCACTAATTAATGCATTTGAAGATTCTATTATAAAAGCTGCTTTTATTTTAAAAGAATGTAGTGGTGGCACTGTCAGATAGGAATTGAGCTATGTAACTGGACTAACTCGCAGGTCATTGGTTCAAATGCATCAACCACTCCACAGGAGAAAGATGAGGCTATCTGCTCTTGTGAAGGTCTACAAGTCTTGGAAATCCTGTATAGGTTTGCCATGAGTCAGAATCCATTTTATAACAGTGTGTTTTTATTTTTAATAAATTAATTTTATTTTTGTAGAAGTAAGCATACATAAAGTTCTTTCACTCACCTCATCTTCAGTTACCTTGTGGGAAATAATTACCATCATAGTATGTAGCTATATTCTGCTTTGGGATGGTGCGATTGACTGACTGAAGGCAACTTTTCAGGAGGGCATTCATCATACAAGTACCTGCCCCTCTCTACTCGTGAAAAAGCTTTGCAGGCAATTAAATCTTTGCCATGTCTCGATCCATAATGGCACTGACTGAGGTAGTTCAATAGTCCTAGTGACCAATTTTAAAGAGTAATTGGCTCCCTGTGACTCCATGGTAAAAGTCACTGTAATAATGTCATTTGATCCTATTTCCCAAGTCTGTGGTATGATTACACCACATATTGAACTGCAGTACTGTAATTACTGTATTAACTTAGATTCTTCATTGAGACTTTTGGGGAACCCAGAACAATGGGTGTGAAAGTTGCACATTGAATAAGGAAGATGGAAGAAGAATCCATGCATTTGAATTGTGGTGCTGGTGAAGAATATTGCAAGTACCACGGACTGCCCAAAGAACAAACAAATCTGTCATGGAAGAAGTATGGCCAGGGTGCTCCTGAGGTGCAAGGATGGCGAGATGTTGTCTTACATACTTTGGACATACTGTCAGGAGAGACCAATCCCTGGAGAAGGACTTCATGCTGGGTTGAGTAGCTAAGTTCATGGGGAGAGTCTTTTCTTCCATGAGGCAGGTGTGAACAAGAATGGTAAGGTCTATCTTATCTGATAGACCTTAGTTTCTTAATCTAACAATCTGGGGGTTAGACTAGATACTTCTAAATCTCTCCTAGCTCTGATTTTTCACCCAAGTGATCATGGATAGCTTTCCATGTCAATGCATGTAACTCATCACCATGGCCTCAATTCAGACTCATGGTGACTGTTCTGTGTCAGAGTCGAACAGTCCTCCGGAGGGTTTCCCATGGGTGTCACCTGACCTTCGGTGGCCCCTCTGTGTGGATTTGGAGAGCCACACTTTCGCTTAGTGTGGCGACTTTACCACCCAGGGACCCTGACTCTGATTGGCACATCTCTGCGAGGTACAAGTGTTTTACTTTGAGACACCCTTACTTTTGGACAAAACCTAAGCATTTTACCTTGACCTGTTGTTTGGAAATTTTACTTTGAGAAGAGCTCATGTTGATTTTTCACAAAATACAAGCAGAAACCCCATTTCAAATTCCCTTTGACGTCTTTACAAAAGGAAACTTGGAGGCTTGAGAATTGCAGCCCCCTGAAGCTGGTTTAATAAAGACCCCGAGGGCTGGCCAAGCACCTCAGAATTCGATCTCAGTTTTTATTCAGCACATGCACTGGACAGGAGCCAATCATTTTAGGAGGGGGAGAAAAGCAAATCTTTAAAAACAGATTTCTCTCTTTCAAGTTGCTTCCAGGCAGGGGGTGGCTATTTCTTTTCTTCAGAGACTCATATTCCTTCATCTGTCTCCTTTCTGCCTGATCTTTAAAGGTGTCTCTTGATTTGGGTATCATGGATCTATAAACACATCACAAAAAGCAATTTAACATTTTTTTCTTCTTGGGGGGAAAACAGATTAAGTCTCAGATCCCCATGAATAGCTCTGCTCTCTCTTTTTTAATAAAGAAGAGTTAGACTGGACCAGTGCCGATGGCATATTTACCTTCATGAACTAAAAAAAAAAAAGTTAATTACTGCTTGGAGCAAGTTAGTCTGGCTGTCCTGAGCTGTCTTTCATTAGTTGTCCCCTTCATTAATTTCCCTCACTGGATTTGCTGCTAATAGCTGCCTGGTCCCAGTCAGCTCAAAGCCGCATCTGTGCCATTGAGCAGAAAAGTAGGAGCCTGGCCAAAGGGGTAGTGGGGGTGGTGGTGATGGGGTGAAGGAGACGCTATTTACAAATCAACTCTTATTAACATGACGGGCTGGTTTGATGAAGTGGGAGGGGCTGGGCCTCAGAGCAGAGAGTCCGGGTGCAGGAGAGAGAACAGTGGAATGGAAGGAACCAGCATCGCACTTGGACACTGGGATTTTTACTTCATTTCTGTGAATGAGTTTCCCTTCGCATCAGTTTAGTTATTTTTACCTGTTATTATTATTTTAAACCATTAAAACTGTCAATTGGGTGGGGGTTTACATTTCAGTTCATCAACTTGGTATTCGACAGTTTAAACTCCTCATTCCCTTGACCCTGCTCCTCGCTTTTTCTTCTCTCTTGTGGACTGTGATTTTCCCTTTTACAATCAATAGTCTAACCCAGTGCTCTCCACCTTCCTAATGCCGCGACCCTCATATCGTGATGACCGCCCCCTGCCCCGGCCATAAAATTACTTTCATTGGGACTTCATCACTGTAATGTTGCTACTGTTATGAATCAGGTGGCACCTGCGAAAGGGTCGTTCAACCCCCAAAGGGGTCGCGACCCGCAGGTTGAGAACAGCTGGATTGCTTTATCGTCCCTGCAATTTTCAGAATAAGACTTCTATTTCTTCTTCTTCACACTGGGTGAAGTGTCCTACATGTGGTGTTGCATGTCAGTCTGCCACAGTGCAGAGAGTCTTGGTTTTCTCTGTATGGTGCAAAGACCCTGAGCCATCTAAATCAACAGATGACTTCTTGGAGGGGTACATGTATAGCTTATTTCTGAAGGTATCCATTCCTTTAGCTTCAGTGCCTTGATTGCAGATACAATTTTCATCTCTGTTCCAGTTGGGATGCGTATGACTTTGAACATGTCCAACTGTCTTTATTTTCTCACGTGCACTCAACGAGGAGCCTTGGGGGGCAGGGGTCCCACGTCGAACTGCTAACCTCAAGGTCTGCTGCTGGAAGGCAAAGATAATGCCGTCCGTTCCTGTAAAGAGCCTTACATTTCTCTCAGAAATCACAAGGGGAGTTCTACTCTGTCTTCGCGGGAGCCTCTGAGTTGGAATGGACTCAATAGTGAGAATAATGAGGATTTGTTTTGTTTTGTTTTCTTAAATGGGAGGGGATTTATATTGAACAAGTATACTATCTTACTAACTTTGTTTGTTTTCATTGTTTCCTCCTCATTAGAGTGTGAGCTCCATGAGAACAAGTGTGCCTCTTTGTCTCTGCTTTGTTTGAAGATCCAACATCTTAAATGGTGCCTTGCACCTGGTTAACCAAATCAAACTCATGGACTCTTTGCGACCTTCTAGGACACAACAGAACTGCCCCATCGGGCCTCTGAAGAGTCCATGCATCTTGATGGAAGGTGACTGCCATGACTGCCACATCTTTCTTGGGTGGAGTGACCAGTAAGTTTGAATGACCAGCCTTTTGGTTATCTATCCGCCAAGCACTTAACCACAGCACCACGGGGCTCCTCTGCACACAACAGAAGTTCAATAACTAATTGTTACATTCCTGTTAAAAAATGAAGGCCTATTCACAGGAGTGGGAATAGTGATACCAAAAGGGTAGGGGGGAAGGGGGAGAAGGTGGGGAAGAAGGGGGTACCAATCACAGTGAATGGCACATAACCACACACCCCCATCCAGGGGGGAGAACAACAGAAACCAGAGGGGAAGGGAGACAGTGGTAGGTGCGAGATGTGAAAATCATAACAATCTATTATCTATCAAGGGGGCATGAGGCTCGGCCGGGGTGGGGTGGGGGGGAGATTAGCTGATCCCAAGGACTCAATAGAAAGTAAATGTCTAGAAAAGAATGATGGCAGTATATGTACTAATATGTTGGCTACAATCGATGTATGGATTATAATAAGAGGTGTAAGAGCCCCGATAAAATGATTGAAAAGAAAAATGAAGGCACATTAAGCTGTTGTTGTTGTTAGGGGCTGTGGAGTCGATTCCAATTCCTACCGAGCCCATGGACAACAGAACGAAACCCCGCCCCGCCCGGCCATCGCCAGTTTTATGTTCGAGTCCAGAGTTGCAGCCGCTGGGTCAGTCCACTGTGTCAAGGGCAGGCTTCTCTTTTGAGGCCTCTCTACTTGACTAAGCATGGTGTCTTTGTCCAGGCACTGATCTTGAAACACCTCCAAAGTTCATGAGACACAATCTCACCCTCCTTCCTTCTGAGGCTGTACTTGTGGCTGCATTTCTTCCAAGGCGCAGTCGTCAGCTTTTTTGGCAGCGCACAGCCCTTTCAAACGCACCGGTTCTTCTTTGGTCTTCCGTATTCGGTGTCCAGCTTTCACAGGCATTTCTGGTGATTGAAAGGATGATGGCTTGGTGAAGGAGCCCCTTAGTCCTCAAGGTAATAGCCTTGCTTTTTCACACTTTAAAGGTGTCTCGTGCAGCAGATTTGCCCAATGCAATGTGCCAGTTGACCTCCTCTCTGCTGATTCCATGAGCGTTGATTGTGGAGTCAAGGAGAATAAAATCATTGAAAATTGTAATCATGTCCCTGTCCACCATAATGTTAGTTATTTGTCTAGTTGCGGGGATTGTTGTTTTCTTTACATTAAGTTGTAATAGGGAGGTATTGTTGTCTGCCACTGATCATGTGTGGTGGCCCTACAGCACAGAACAGGACTGCTCCATAGAGGGCTCAAGATGGAAATCTTTATGGAAGCAAGCTGCTGCATCTTTCTTCTGAGGACCAGCTGGTGGGTTCAGGCTATTGATCTTTCAATGAGTAGTTGAAGGCTTCACCACTGAGCCATCAGGGCGCCTTTTAATGAATATGTAGAGCTCAAAAGCTGTCATGGTACTCACGAAGAGATTGTGCACAAAATATCGTCTGATCCTGCAGCCTCTTTGTAATTCCTGGCATGTGAATTCATGCAGCTCTTGTACTCATCCATCTCACCCAAGGTCTTATTTGCTCTCAATAGCCTTCTCCATCACCAGATAGAATGTAGTCCACCAGTGGGTAATCTCTCTTGCTAATATATACAGAGAAAGCTGGTTGACAACATTCTGTTTGACCTATAAGGCACCAGTTCTGGGTTAGCATCCAAGGACCTTTGAGTTGAACAATAAATATAAATATCAAGTATTATGTCCAGAAGCCTGCATTATAATTTAAATTTGGAAAGGATCGGGAACTCTCAGATTTTCCACATTATTCCCTATATTATTTCCATAAAAATCTGTCCTGGATAAAGTTGGGAAGAAGTAGATTATCCATAATCCTTTAGTAAATGAAATTAGCAAGTTGTGGATCATTACACGATTATATATAGAAAAGTCTTAATAGAGCAACATAATACATCTATATCCCTATGTTAAAATGGGCATAGAAAAAGCATCTGATGCATTCTGGGCTCCCACTTAACCCTAGCCCCAATCCTAGAATAGTTCTGATCATATGACCCTGGTTTTCTTAAAAGGATCACTGAAGGTAAGGGGGCTGTGGTAGTTAAATAATCTCATGTCAATTTGAGGATTAAGAGTGAATGGGTGGAGTTTATCTTGTCAAACAGGATATAGCCAATGAGGCCTCTGTGTGGGCATGGCCTTCTCATGAGGATTCTGGGAACTCCTGTATTTCCTCCTTGGAGGCTAGAGACACACAAAACTCTCTCTGCTTACTCCCTGAGAGACTCTCTATGGACAAGACACATGCTGCCATGCTGATATGGCCCATGTCCTGGGAGCAGGAGGAGCCACATGGAGACCCCTGCCAGTGCTGAGATGCTTCTACAGCCATTGGATCCACAAGACTGCACCCACTGGCTGTCATCTTTCTGCATCTGGCTTCATTGAATGCTTTTCTTGAGTCTGAACAGGACTTTATAGATTAGTATCGGACATATGGGCTAATATCAGATTTACGGACTTGATATGGACTGGCCTGGGATGATTTCTCAATATTCAATTGCTCTTGTGTATAAAGCTCTTTCTTATACACATATGAATGTCCATGAATTTGTTTCTCTAGTCTACCAAGACAGGGGCTATAGCAAAGTGTGGTAAAGAAGGCAGATGGTGCTTGGCTATCAATTGGAATAGTGTCTGGGGTATTAAAGGCCTGTATTCAAATAAGCAGCCATCTGAGTGAGGAGTCATCTAAGCCCACCTGGAAGAAGCGCACCAGCCTTTGTGATCCAAGATGACAAAAGTGAAATCCAAATTTGTTGAAGGGAAATTTGGTATCAGAGATTAAATTGTGAACACTCAATTTGAAGAAGGCTGTGGGGGACAGTGGGAGCCCAAAATCCATCTGCAGACTATCTGGTCAGATCAAGCATCTGGCAGATCCCTTCTAGCCACAGGCAAGGGACTCTAACAGCTTCACAATCAGACAGAGATGAGTGTAAACTTGATTATGGTGGATCAAACATGGTATCATTTGACTTTTGGTCAATGGACCTCCATCTTGACTCAACCTGAACTTCATCTAGGCTCAAGTATTTCTTGCTTTGTCCACAACAAAAATGTCTTCCCTGACTTTTAAACTATTGATGGTGGTCTTTTTTTCTTACTCTTTATTTGTGTTTTTATATTATTATTATTATTGCCTTTTGATCTTGTTTTTGTTTTTTATTGTTACTGCTGGGTTTCCCAGTTTGTGAAGGAGTAGATGCATGGAGATAATAGCTGATGCAATGGTGGTGGTGGTTTGGGGAGGGCTAGATAGGGAGGGTAAAGAGAACTGGGAAGCAAACAAGGAATCGGGGAGAGGGGAGAGAGCACGTGAATGGATTGTGATGATGTATATGCAACTCATTTTAAAAGCAATTTAACTATGGAGGTGTATGAGTTGTGAATACTATATCAAGAAATCCGCTAAAAGAAAAAGAAATAATGTGAAAAATATAGCCAATGTCATTGGGGAAAAAAATAAAAGGAAGGCATTTGAAACGATGCACACCAAATACCGCCTTACTCCCCAGTGGCGACACTAACCAGTGGTGCATGGGAATATAGTCGTGGTGGAAGAGGTCCCCTTTCCTTCAGCCTACACATGAACACAAACTCTTATAAGACTGTGTGGCCTAGGAATCAGTGAGCACATTCAAATATGGGTTGAGAAAACCTTCTAAGATTCTATCCAGGTAACTATGAGGCATTTGGCAGACTAGCGGATGACTTCTTTCTTAAATCAAGTCTCAATTTGTTACTTTTTAATGTGGAGCAAACAGAGAGCGATTAAAATAAACTTTTGATTGTGATGTGGGTACAAGTGTACAAAGCAAATTGGTTTTCCATTCAATGACTTGTGACCCCTTTGTTTTGTGACCACGATGGCAGGCCCAATAATGGAACAGCACACTTCTCACCTCCTTCCCGGGCTTGCCATTTCACTTGTCCTCCACTGCTAACCTTTCCTGTCTTCTGAGTTGTGTCCCTGGGAAAACACAGCCCTTCTGGTCTCCTACAGTTGATAGTTCCAAGAAATGTGTCCCTCACTCGAGAGTCCTGCCTGTTGTTTGGCTGAAAGTTGAGCCGCTGGGTTTGAGTTCAATTCCAGGTTTAAACAGAGACTAAGAGCTATAGTTTCAGTGGTTTCACCACTTTCTTTTTCAAAATAATTTTATTGGAAGTCTATCCAGATACCATATCATTCCATACTTCAGTCACATCAAGCAGTATTGCACACTTGTCATTACAGTTTCAAAACATTATTTTCCTTCCTGAACTCCTTGACATCAGCTCCTTTTACCTACACGCCCCACCCCCCCTGCCATCAGCCCCAGTGTACCCCCCATAAACCCTTATTCTACTTGCTGTCCCTATAGGGTCATTAATCCTGGGTTTCATATACTGAAAAACAGAAAAACATAAACATTCAAGAGGGTGACCCTCAATGACATAACACATCTGAGATAAACCCCAGCAAAAAAATACAGAAAATGTTGAAAACCAGATCAGGCCTAACGTGCATCAGAGAGGGGACCAACTGACAAGGTTTTAAGCATTCAAGTCAGGTTTGTCATTCTGATCTTCAATAGTCATCTCTCCAATGCACTCTATTTAGTAACACTTTCCTCCCGTCCCTCTAGCATGGACAGAGGGAAAGCACCAGAGGCTTATTTCCTATGTAGATCTCACAAATGTGTCTTGGGCTCTCACTGTCATGCATAGCCTTCTGCAAACCAGATTCTCACAATTTAGGCTCCGATACTATTCCTTCCTTTGGCTTTGGATGATATGATCTACAGTCCTTTGGTGACTGATGTTGGTGTGCTTCTGCCATGTGGACTTAGTTGGCATCTCACTTAGATGGCTGCTTGTTTGAAAACAAGCCTTTAAGACCCCAGACACCGTTTTATTGGCTAGCTGGGCTCCATCTCACTTCTTCACCACACTTTGCTGTAGGACTCATAGAGTCTGGATTGCACCACTTCCTATCAGACCAGGCACATTTTATTCCGTGTACTTCTCTCACTCTCCCTAGAACTCTCTCTGTGGTCCTTTTCAGAGAGTCAGCAATGGGAAACAGTTGCCGTTTAGTTCTCCTCGTCTCTGAGTCCTGGAGGCGGAGGTTCCCGTGGTCTCAGTCCCTTGGACTAATACTGTTTCTATGCGTTTTTCATTTTCTTCACTCTTCTGTTTTCTAGAAGGAGAGAAATTAAGAGCTGTACTTCATACGGCCACTTACAAGCTTTTTTTCCCATTCACTCATAAGCTTTTAAGACCCTGTTGCTACTCGTGAAAATAGGAAGTAGAACATTTTCTTTGTGGACTATGTTATGTGAATTGATGTTCAAAGACAGCAGTTTTAGCTTCAGTGCTAGCTTCTGTTGCCTTTTTTTTTTTAATTCTCACGTATCAAGATTGCATGAACAAATTTCAGTTCCAAATCATGGGAGACTGAAAAATTCCATCTATCTAAGCATCTCTAGACTCTTTTGTGGTGTATGTCCTCCACCTGCCATCTGTGTCAAAGTCAACTCAAAGCCATCTTACATTCAACACTTAGCCAAATAGCATGGACAATGATAACCTCCAGTCACAACCTCATCACTTCCTTTAAGTCTGTTTAAATGCGCAGGTAGCTCTGTCTCCTTTGATAACAAAATTGATAGTAAGCTGGTATTACTATTTCATTATTGTGATGATGGGTGTGCGT
>NW_022111369.1:3240588-3241959 GCF_000313985.2 Echinops telfairi
AAAGGGGGAGCAGATTACAAGTATCTGCATATAACCTCCTCCCTGGGAGACAGGCAGTGGAGAAGTGGGTTAAGGGAGATATGTTGGACGGTGTAAGATATGATAAAATAATAATAACTTATAAATTATCAGGGGTTCATAGGGTAGGGGGGCTGGGGAGGGGGGGGAAATGAGGAGCTGATACCAAGAGCCCAAGTAGAAAGCAAATGTTTTGAAAATGATGAGAGCAACAAATGTACAAAAGTGCTTGACACAATGGATGTATGTGTGGATTGTTATGAGAGTTGTACAAGCCTCCAATAAAATGATTTAATTATTTAAAAATATTTGCAAGCTCAATCATTTTAGGTATGTAATTCAGTAATATGTTAACCATATTATACAACCATTTACAAATTTTCTATTATTCATTTACAAATTTTCATCTTACCATTAAGAGAAACTCAATACTTCTTGAACAAAACTTCTCATTTCTCTTTTCACACATTCCTAGTAACTGCTAATAAACTTTGAACTCTGCATTTGGCTATCGCAAATAATATTGCAATGAAGAATGTTGTACAAATATCTGCTTGGGTTCCTGATTTCATTTCTTTTGAATATATATATATATACACACATAGATATATATCTTTTGAGAATACATAAAAGTAGGATTGCTGGGCCATATGATAATTTTAAGTTTAATGTCTGCGGAATGGCCAATCTATTTGGTAAAGTAGAGGGTCAAGAAAAAAGAGGCAGACCCTCAATCAAACAGAGTGACACAGTGGTTGCAAAAATGTGTTCAAACATAGCAACTTTTGTGAGGGAGGGTCCAGATCAGGTAGTGTTTAGTTCTGTTATACATGGGGGTTGCTATGAGTTAGAACCAACTGTCTGGCACCTCATGACAATAATGCCTGTGAACATGACTTTGTTCAAAAATAGGGTCTTTTTGGATGTAATTAATTAAGATGAGGTCATAGTGGAGTAGTTCGTATGCTTGGTGTCCTTATCAGAAGATAAACAGTGACAATGATGGTTATATTGAGAGAATACTACAGAATAAGGAAGAAGAGATAGGAGTGATGTATCTATAGGTCAAAGAACACTAAGGTTAGCCAGTAACTACCAGAATCTGGGAAAGGTGCATGAAACCTTCTCCCTCAAAGCCTAGATTAGGATCCAGTGTGTTTACACTTTGGTTTTGGATTACTGGTGGCCGTAACTGTGAGAAAACAAATTTCGGTTGCCTTAAGCCACTCATTTGTGATTTGTTATGCCCACCCCCTAACACGAAGACGTAAAGACATGAGCCAATTGGCCAATGGTATTTTCTTCTTCTTTGTATTGTTGCAGTACATTCTTACTCTAATGTCAGTGGTGTTT
>NW_022111369.1:3242959-3244911 GCF_000313985.2 Echinops telfairi
TAGGGCTAATTTACCCATACCCCCAGCTGTTGGGAAGACTGGCTCCTGGTAGCTCACTGCTGGCCTCTTAGTAGGAGTTCCTCATTGTTAAAGTGAACTGACTCAATAAAGATTACACCCGCTATGATACTTAGGTTTTGTGTCAACTTGGCCTAACTGGGATTCTCTGTGGTTTGGCAGTAAGCCCTCCCACATAGGGTGCAGGTCACAGCCTGGTGAGGTCTCCTTGGGAGTGTGACCTATTGGATTTCTATAAGAGAGACACTGGGGAAATCTCTCTCTCTCTCAGTCTTTCTCCATCCTCTTGGCCTGATACTGTTTCTGGTCTTTTGGGTTGAGTTAGCAGTCCATGTTATTTTTGCTCAACTTGGGAGCTATCTGAGTGTGCCAAACCATCTGATCATCTGAGCCATCTCTGATGGCTTCCTAGCTTCTCAGATTTCCAGCCCTAGGCAGCCGCGAAAGACAGGAAAAGCCCCCCGTGTAATATCCAACAACCAAACTTAATTTAACTGCTCTACAAGTGTGTGAGCCATTTAACTCCTCTCTTTATATACATATGTAATTGCCACTGTTTTTTCTTCTCTAGAGAACCCATCCTAACACCAACCTGCAGGGGTATCCTAGAACCAATGAGCAGCTGATGTGACAACACAAAGGCTTGGCTCCCTTTTGTGATGTGGGTCAATTCTGAAAGCCCCATGCCAGCTTCAGAGAGTCTTATGAGGCATCTATTGCAAGCATATTGTGACCACCTAGGATTGTTTCAGCACAATCCCAATTTCCTGACGTTCTTAACGGTGCACCACCCGAAAAATCTTTGCATGAGATTCGGAGTCTCAGAATCTTTACCTAGGGAACCCTGTCTAACATGATACTTCATCTTACAACACTGGACTGAGAATAGAGGAGGTTTCTCAAAGGAAACTCTAGGTACCACCATCAGCACAGGTTGGGGTAGGCAAAATGCATTCATAAGAAGCCACCGACACATGTCCCTACAAGTGTGCTATCATGTTATAAGATTCAATATTCCTACATAAGTACTCTGTTATGAAAAGAGTAACTCTCTTTTCAGTTACTCATTTATATATATATATATTTCTTTCATTCAGATATTTTCTATTTCTCTATGTAGTACAGTTTATAAATTAGCCTTCTCTTCAAAGCCAAAGTGTGAAACTTTTTACTGATAGTATTATAAGGTTTTCAATACAGTTTAAAATGTTAACTTTGCTTAAAACTTTTTTTGGACATACCTATTTCATGTGGCAACCAACCCCTTTGTGACATCTTTTAAGGGGAATTTTCTAAAACCACTAACGGCTTTTCAAATGACCAAACTAAAGTTCTCTCAGATGGACTCCTTTGGTACCACAGAGTATTCTGGGCAGTGAAGAAAACAAGATAGGTGAGACAGGTCTTTAAGTGTTTGTTTATTCACCATGTATTACACAGTTAGTGTGGTAGTTACATAATCTGGTGCCAACTTGAAACTATTAAGAGCGAAGGGGTGGAGTTTAGCCTGTCAATCAGGCCACAGCTTGATGACCTCATTTGGAGGCACCACAGAGATAAATAGCTGACCGGACCAGACACACACACAGTCTCTCTGTTTGTCTTCCAAATGGAAACCCCTGATTGAACCAGAGCCCTGGAACTGGAGGGGTCACATGGAGAACCATGCCAGGGCTGAGATGCTTCCACTGCCACTGCATCCACAAGACTTTCCACCTACTGGCCTGTGATTTTCCTGCATTCCATGTCACTGCATGTGTTGGGTGAGTCTGAAGAGGAAATTATAGACTGGTATTGGATATGCGGGCTAACATCTAGCTTAGGGACTTGATTTGGACTGGTCTGGGATGTTTTCTTACCATACAATTACTCTTTGATATAAAGTTCTCTATTACACACATAAGAGTGTCTATGAATTTGCTTCTCTACTTAAC
>NW_022111369.1:3245912-3247650 GCF_000313985.2 Echinops telfairi
CAGTCCAGATCAAGTCCATAAGTCCGATATTAGTCCATATGTCCAATACCAGTCTATACTTTCCTCTACAGACTCATGCAACACATGCAATGATGCTGAGTATATGAAGATCACAGACTGGAGGTGGAAAGTCTTGTGTATCCAATGGCAGTGGCAGCATCTCTAGGGCTCTGGCTGGATCAGTGTGGCTCCATGTGGCTTGTCAACAGGAATGTGAAACAGAGAAAGAGTGTGTCCTGCCTCCAGGGAGGAAGAAGTAGTTCCCAGAATCCTCATGAGAAGGCCATGTCCACAAGGAGGTTCATCATGCTGTGACCTGATTGACAGGCTAGACTCCACCCCTTCATTCTTTTATCAAGTTGACATGAAATTGTGTAATTACCACCAAGTGTCTTGTCAATTCTTTCTTGTTCCTGGGCTAGGTGTACCACTCTAATTAGTAGGTATCTAAATGCCTGCAGAGGAGCTCTAGTGGCACAGTAGGTAAGTGCTTGACTGCTTGCTAAAATGTTGGAAGCTCAAACCTACCAGCTAGTCCACAGGGGAAATAAGCAACAATGTGTCTCTGTAAAGATGTACAGCCTGTGAAACCCTGTGGGACAGTTCTTTTCTGTCCCACAGAGTAGAGTTGATTCCGGGTGACGAGTTGTTGGGTGCGGTGCATACTGTTAACATGCTTGGCTCCTAACTGAATGGTGCAAGACTGGGGTCCATCCAGAGGCACCTCAGAATAAAGGCGTGGCAACTGCCATCTGACAAATCCGCCATTGAACATGCCCTGGAGCACACTTCTATTCTGACACACATGAGGTGATAACGAGTTGGAGTCAACTCAGTGGCAGTTGGTTATTGGTTAAATGCCAAAAAGAATACCAAATGATGCCCCACCTCTGTTTGCACATGTGAGGAAAGATATAATGACATTAAGAAGTTTCAAATTAGCAGTGAGCAGGCACAGGTGGGCCTACTGGGTTCAGTGACTTGGATTTATATTCTGAGCTAAGTAAATTGCTTTTTCCAATCGTACAACATGAGTTCTTGGTGACTTGATCGGTTTGCTTGATCTAAATGGAAGTTTTGGTCAAGTGCAGAGTTGTAATCTGGAGAGACTGTGCCCTTAGGCTTTCTGGCCAGCATTCTGAAGCACGGAGTTAGTCACTAAATATAACAGCAACCATAAAGGTATTAAAAAATGGCTGTACTTACCATGTATAGGGAGAAGGTTAAAGGCATGAACAGTATTACTATTTAATCCTTGAGATAACCTTAAATAGGTTCCCCTATTCACATTCTCATTCTCATGGGGGTATAGATGGAGTTGTCTTCCCCAAAGGTTATGTAGAAGTCTTTATCTCCAGCCCTATAAGTACGAGAGGGCATCTAAAAGTTCACGGAGACTTTTCATGACCATTTAATGCCATTTTCCCATGAACTTTTGGAAGTCCCCTTTTGTGATCTCGTTAGGAAATAGGAGGGCATCTTGATGTTATGTTAGTGAGTCCATAGCAGATCTGGGTGAGTTCTAACCCTGGTCCTTTATGAGTGGTACCTTATAAAAAACACAGAATAGACAGAGACATGCCCAGGGGTCAGAGTAGTGCAATGGGAAGATCCGTCTGTATGCAGTTAAGGGTTGGAAGAAGCCCTTGTACTACTGACAAGGAAGGGCCGTCCCCTAGAGTTGATGCCCTGATTTGAATTGTAGACTTCCAGATGACAAGAAAACAATTTTCTGTCC
>NW_022111369.1:3248042-3250268 GCF_000313985.2 Echinops telfairi
TCTCCTCTCCAGTCCTCTCTCCCTTGTTCCCTTTCCCTCCTTCCCTTCCCTCTCTCCACCTGGACCACCAAGCTGGGCTGAGGTGAGCAATTCTACCATGTAATGTGTCTGACTGCATTATTGTAATATCTCTCATGCTCTTGATTACTTTAATATAATACTTATATATCTCAACCGTATAATTGTGCATTACTGAATCTGAGTAGTAGTAATAGTAGTAGCAGCGGGTGGGAGCTGTACCCCCCACTCCCCTGTGCCACTTTTAATTTTATACTACACCTGTCCTTTGGAACTATTCCCTTGCACTCTGTGTGTGTGTGTGTTACAGCAGCAGTAGATCACTAAGATACCCGGGAAGTTGAGGAACTGTAAGCATGGTATGGAGGTGACTCTGACAGCAACGATCTCTTCTACGGCATTCTGCTTCCCTGTTGGGCTTGATAATTCATTTCAATGGTCACACAGAATGCCCAGAGAATTCTCATAATTATGGGGTTTATTAGGGAAGTTAACAGGTTACAATTCAGGATCAGAAATGTTTAGGATATAGCAGTTCTCTGGTTAGGCGCATCTTTTTACAGTCATGCCTACAGGCCTGCCTGTCTATCTCCATCCCTTGGCCATTCAGCCACACAGCCTCTTGGGCTCTGACCTGCCCAAACATCAAGAAAGACGAATCCCATAAAGTCTCATGCACCCTGTTTGCATGTTCCTACCTAGTCATTTGTGGGGGTTACAAAGACTATCACCAGAAAAGCCACAATTCACTGTACAACAGGAACACTAGGTAACTTGTCTCAAATCACAGACAGGTGCAGCAGACAAGGGATTTTTATTCTAGCCTCCAGTCCTTTGCTATGGTCAGTAAACTAAGTGTCAGTACAATTCCCAAAAGAAATGTTGCAGCATGAACTTCTGGTGCCCGCGCTGTGACTGCAAGCACAAAACCACCACTGGTTGGAAGGCGTTTTCTATGGTAAAACTTACACTGCAATCAGTAAGGCTTACTCTGTATCAGAAGACTTACTTTGGCCGTGTTGACTGACTGTGGCAGAGTGGAGTCACTCATTTTGTAAGCAAATAGCTCCATTTACCTCTTTCTCAGCACACTGTAAAGCTTCATCTCCTCGTAACCTTTAGAATCATAGTCTTTTATCATTAACTATGAGACAGTGACTATCCTAGTTTTCATATTGTGATTGTAACAGAAATGTCGGCAGTGGTAACTTTAGAGAGCTGAAGTTACCACTTCTCACAGTTCAGAAAGTTAGAAGTCTGAAATCAGGACACCAGCTCTAGCGAGAGGCCCTCCTTGTCAGCTCTGGGGGAAGGTCCTTATCTCGCGTAGCTGCTGTTGCTCCAGTGTGCTGTGGCTCCTTGCTAATATGCATGTGGTGCTCTATCTCCCTCTTGTACCATTCCTGTGTCTAATCTATTCCTTTTTTTGTTGAGTGGCTAGGTTTAGGACAGTGGTTATACTGATACAGCTTCATTAATACAGAAAGAGAAGATCTTATTCGCTAACGGATGACGCTCATAGAAGTGACATCTGTCCCGTCAGGTTGCTGCTGTTCAGTGCTCTTGAGTAGGTTGTGACTCACAGCAACCCTATTGGACAGTAGCACAAACACCGCCTGGTCCTGTGCCATCCTTAACCATTGTCTTATATTTGAACCCATCGTTGCAGCCGGGGTGTCAATCCATCTCGTCAGATGGAAGTTTTAAAATCCTGGGTAAGAAATTCTGTTTCTGTCTCTGATGGAATCACAAAGACTATAGTTACCCTTTGGCCATAAGCAGCAGTGGCAGTTAAAGAATCTGCTGTCAACTTCCGGAGGGGTAGAGTCTAGCTTGTCAATCAGGTCACAGCTTGATGACCTCATTTGGAGGTGCAACATAGGTAAAAAGCTCACTGGAGGCCAGACACACATCCTCTGCTAGACATATCTGCTGACAAGCCACATGGAGCTATGCTGATGGAGCCAGAGCCTGGAGTTGGAGGAGCCACATGGATACCCCTGCCAGCGCTGAGATGCTTCCACTGCCACTGGATCCACAAGACTTTCCACCCACTGGCCTGTGATCATCCTGCATTTAGCATCTGTCATTGCCATGTGTTTGTGAGTCTGAAGAGGACTTTATAGATTGGTATCAGACATATGGCCTAATATAGAACTTATGGACTTGAACTGGACCGGGGTGGGATGTTTTCTTAATGGACAGTTA
>NW_022111369.1:3251151-3264624 GCF_000313985.2 Echinops telfairi
GGCCCCCAGGGAGGAGGTCACATATAGTTCCTTGTAATCAGTTCCCTCTTTCCTACCCACTCTCCCTCTACCCTCCCAGTATCACCACTCACAGTTAGGTGTAATCTATACTGAAGATTATAGTATTTGATCTTCATCAATAAGTGCTGCAAATAGTCTTTGCTTTCAGCAAGCAAAGTTATGATTTTAATTTTTTATTATAGCAATTTGTTAATAGATTTTCTCCAATCCTGATGCTCTGTTTTTCATACAGTTCCTCTTCTTGGGTTATTTGCTCAGCAAATAAAGGATGGTGAAAGGATCCATTCCTCAGATACATCTTCCTTGATTTAAACAATGCGCTACACTGTGCTCTGTTCACATAACTGCTGTCTGGTCTATGTACTGATTCCACACGAGCACAATGAAGTGTCCTAGAATTGCCATTCTTTTCAAAGTTAGTGATAATTTGTTGATCCCCACAGTTGAATGCCCTTGCATCATCAACAAAGCACAGGTTGTAATCTTTCTATCTCATTGTTGTAATTTTTCTTTCAATAATACTTTGTTTTAAAAAATAAATTATAATTTCAATTTACATATATGCATATATATTACCAATTCCAGCACTTGCATGTTTTATAGATTGCAGCTTCCACCTGGCATTGTAGGGAAACATTACCCTGTTCCCCCTGGGAGGGCTACTTGGGTACAAAGACTTTGATTAAACCTTGAATGCATGACTCTTTGAACGTCTCAGGTACTTGGCAAAATCCCTGAGTGAAAAGGAGATTCCTTGTTGCACAGAATGGGTTTAGAATGTGTTTACCTGAAAGAAGAGTTTGAGAACATCTTGAGCCTGCAGTTGTGCCCTAGCATATTTCTGACATTTGAAACTTTGTAAGCTTTCAATAAAACCAGCAAGAGGAGAAGCTCCAGAAGCGGTCACCTCTCTGTTGAACCTCTTTCCCTTTCCCTCATGACTCAGAGTTGTGTCTTCAGTAGATGTTCCGTGTGCTCTGCATCTTAGGTTCCTCCCAGCTGGCCAGAGCACTACATGGCATCATGCTTCCTTTACATGCAGCCAGTCCTCTCATAGGTTCAAGAAAATTACACATTTTAGTTGTTCTTGCTTTTTCTGTTTGCTATGGTGAGAGTCGGGCTTTTCTTATAATTTTTCACACACTAAGTGGAAGCAGAAATCCATTAATTGAAAAATGGAAGCTAGGAATGAACCAAACAGGGAGCGACTAACTTTGGTTAATGGAAAATCAATTGAGCAAAGATGTCATGACTGGTGCTGTCGGGTTCTATGTCCGCTCCAGGTCTCAAGTTTTCATGTGAGATTGCTTCCCTTATTATCTCAGGTGTATTTTGATCCCCTTCCAGGAGTCTCTGATCCTTATCACTAAAAATTCCCATGCATGTGTGGAATCCACCATCTCAGAATCAGGAAAATGAGACTCCTATTGTATAGTACGCAAAATTCTAATGATGAGCCCCAAGTTTCTTGTCCTCTGGTATTCAATGAAACAAGTGTCTAAACACTGATATAAGAAGATTTATCAAATTAAAGTCCTAAGTCAGTTAGCTTTAAGATCTTGTTATTTAGAGAAGGTAAGATGGCGTCCAGGTGAGCAGCACATACTGGGAGCTCATTGTCGAAAAGTGAGTCTCTTATCCAGGAGGACTATTGGGATGATTCTGTTAAGTGAAAAAATGCCCACGACAACCAGTAGTGCTTTCTCTGTTCAGGAGGTTACCCTCCCCCACATCTGCCTTGCTTCAGAGCCCTGGAGATCCCCAACCTAATCCCTGGGATTTCCTAGCCCATGACAGCCAGGTTGCTCCTGCATGCTGCTGCAGTAACCACTCACCGGTTCCCCCCCTTCCCCCCACAACCTGGCCTGGACACCACACCAGAAGCTGAACAGCTGCTCTGCCGAGACCCACACAGCCACAGCAGGACCCCCACACTGCAGTTGTCCACCCACAGCACTCCACTACAGGAGCTACTCCCTTCTGCCATGGTTCCCCTCTCTCCATGTGGTGATGGTCTGGCTACTAAGCTCCAGTTCTCCCGTCCAACCACCCAGGGCCCCAGGAACTGAACTGTAGTCTACTTGAAGCAAGTTTGGTCACCTGAAGCTGCGGGGAACCCTTCGCATTATAGCCTGAAAACCCTCAACCCCTATAGCAGCTGCATCTATGGTTCCCATGGGGCTCAGAGCCCATCACTTCCCCAGCAGTGTGGCCTGCTCGACAGCACAGGTTATCACTTCCCCAGACTCCTGGACCTGTGAGGAGAAGCAGAGAGTACATTCTTGGCCCAGAAGGCATCCCTCCCCTACATCTAGCCAACTCTGGAAGCCAGGGAAACAGTGACCTGGGCCCTGGTGCTTTTTGTCCCACTTTGGCCAAACTACCTTAGACCCAAACATGACCACCACCTGACGACTGGCCCCCCTCAGCCTTATTGTTCCACCCAAAGCTCCTGATATCCTGCCACCCACAGCAGCGGTGGCCTGACCCATGCCAGCATGGTACTTCTGCCTGTGGCAGTGACAGCTGCTCCCACCAGTGCCAGGCACCTGCACCAGCAGCAGTGGGGTTGTTCTTGCCTTCACTCAGCACCCCCTCCTATGGCAGCGAGGCTTTCCCCACCTTTGTCTTCTATTAGGTACCTTAAAAAACAAACAAACCCAAAAGACTGAAAATTGTGACCTGACAGCCCAGGCCAACTCAGCCCAGGGGTATACAGTCAGTCTCCAGACTCACTCAAGTCACCGAGGCTCCTCACTGCTGTTGTTCACTGAATCGCCGTGTAAGCCTGCCTACACAGCAGTCCAACCCACCACCATAGTAGGCCACAGGCAGCCCTTGAAAACAGCCTGACAAGTAACACAAGAGAGAGAGCTCAGGGCCCCTTGGTCTCCCAGAAGCATGGCACCCACTTCTTGGGAACTGTCATGTAAACATCAGCATACTGCAACACTCTCAACAAGAAAACTAGAAAGACAAAACACAACAGCAGAGCTGATGTCGCTCATAGAAGAATCAGACATGGATTTGCCACAAAAAGAAAATTTCAGAAGGCTGCTGGGAGTAATACAGGAGTTCAGGGAAGCAATGCAGGATAAGGATGCAATGATAGAGGAGATGAAGTCCATAATACAGAGGATGAAGTCCACGCACCAAAGGGAAATACAGGAAATAACAGATTAGGGAACAAAAGCTGCACACAAGATCAAAGATCTGATGAACAGACTAGAGGAGGCAGAGAACCATATCAATGATCTCAAAGGCAACCAGGCAGATTTCAGCAAATGAGAGACAGTCAAATAAGATAATAAGAGAGACAGAGGAAAACCTGAGATCAATGACAGATGCTATGAAGAAGAACACTGTTAGAATAACTGGTCTACCAGAACAGGACACAACAAAGAAGTCAACAGCTAAATTAGAGAGGGAATTTCTGGAAGCAAACTTTCCCACCTTCATGAATGAGAATAAGACACTCATACAGGAAACAGTGATGGCACCAATTAAACTAAACCCCAGAAGGAACTCACCAAGAAATATAATAGTTAAACTATCCAACTTCGAGGAAAAAGAGAAAAATTTAAGAGCAGCAAGAGAAAGGAAGAAGGTCACATACAATGGTTCTCAGGTAAGAATATGCTCAGACATATCAGCAGAAATCATGAAGAGAGAGTGGAGTAACATCTCTAAAAGCTATAAGAAAAAACCACCTGCCCAAGAATCCTATACCCTATACCCTGCCAAAGTATATTCTAAACAAAGATAGAAGGAGAGATAAGGGTCTTCCAGGACAAGGAAAAACTCAAAGAATACACTGTAAGACCTAACCCCGTGGAAGAGCCTCGCTGACTCACTATGGTCAGAAGCCCAACATCCACTTGGCACAAGCAGGAGACCACCATATAGCCCAACTCCATCCATAAGTCTATGTACTAATAACAATTACCAAGATAACATGTCTCAGAAGGAAAAGAAGGCAAGAATGAAGCCCCCCCCCCCCCAAACAGGACACTGATATGAAGGGAGATAGGAAAACACCCAAACAAAAGGCACGAGGTGACAACAATGAATCCACAGATTGTGATAATAACTCTGGAAACCAATGGCCTCAATTCACACATTAAAAGAAAAAGGATAGCAGACTGGCTCAGGAAACAACTCATTAATCTGTTGCCTTCAAGACACATCTTAATTGTGCAGACAAAAAAAACTAAGAATAAAAGGCTGGCAGAGAATATACTAGGCAAAGGGTAACTTAATAAAAGCAGGAGTTGCAATCCTAATCTCCCACAAAATTGACCCAAAGGTTCAAAACATAAAAAGAGACAAGGAGGGGCACTATTTAATGCTCAAAGGGCCAGTAAACCAGGAACCAGTAGCATATTAAATATATATGCCCCTAAAGAGAGATCCACAAAATTCATCAAACTATTCAAAAGATGAAAAAAGGAATCACAGAGTCAACCATCATAGCAGGTGTCTTTTTAATACATTGCTATCAGGGAAAGATAGATCACTGGGAAAGAAGCTCAGCAAGGAGGCTACAGAACTAAACACTACAATTAAGCAACTGGACCTGATAGACATATATAGAGCTTTCCATCCAATTGCAAAAAAAATTCACATTCTTTTCAAGTGCTCTTGACTCATTTTTGAAAATATACAACATGGTGGGACACAAGTCAAGCCTGAGTAAATTCAATCACAGAGAGATTACTCAGACATCCCCCTTGGATCACCATGCTATAAAGCTGGAGAGTAATAAAAGGACAACCAGAAAAACAAGGGCAAACAATTGGAGGATGAATAATGATCTTCTGGGATGTGAATGGGTACTGGCCCAGATTAGAGAGTTTTATGAAGTTTCTAGAAACTAATGAGAATGAGAACACAACATATCAAAACTTATGGGATACTGCAAAAGAAGTTATCAGAGGTAACTTGATATCAATAAATATATATATAAAAAAGGAAGAGAGACTTTTTACTGATATGCTATCACAAAACCTCCAGCAATTAGAACAGAGTCAACAGAACAACCCCTCCAATAGCAAAAGAAAAGAAATAATAAAAATCATGGTAGAGTTTAGTCAGTGGGAAGACAAAAGAATGATGCAAAAGATTAATGTAGCAAAGAGCTGGTTCTTTGAAAGGTTCAACAGACTGCTGAAGGAAGGAGAAAACATCATTAACCAGAATGAGGGATGAAACAGGAAATCGCAACAGACCTCAATGAGATTAAAAGGATAATCACAAAGTACTACGAAAGTCTGTATTCTAATGAATTCAACACTGAGGAAGACATGGACTAATAGTTGGAAAAACAATCCCTCCCTTGATTATCCCAGAGAACCTCAACAAACCCATGGCAAAAGAAGAAATAGATATGTTTATCAAGAAACTACCAACAAAAAAAGCTCCTGGACAAGATGGCTTTCACAGGAGAATTCTACCAAGCATTCAGGGAAGAGTTGACACTGATCCTCCACAAATTATTGCAGAGCATAAAAAAGGATTGCAAACTCCCAAACTCATTCTATGAAGCCAGTATAACTTTGATTCCCAAACAGGGCAAGGATCCCATAGGAATAGAGAATTACAGACTGATATTGCTAATGAATATAGATGCAAAAATCCTTAACAAAATATTGGCCAATAGAATACAAAAGTATATAAAACATATCATCCATCATGACTAGGTAGGATTCATCCCAGGGATGGAGGAATGGTTTAACATACTAAAATCCATCACTATTATACACCACATTGATAAGAAAATGTATAAGAACCACATGATAATATCGATAGATTCAGGAAAAGCATTTGACAACATCTGACACCCATTCCTAATTAAGGCACTCATGAAGATAGGACTGGAAGGAAAATTCCTCAAGTCAGTACAAGCTATCTATGAAAAGCCAACAGCCTACATCATAGTCAATGGAGAAAAGATGAAAACAGTCCCACTGGAAAAGGGGACCAGACAAGGATGTCTCTTGTCCCCACTGCTATTCAATATCATACTGGAGGTCCTAGCTAAGACAGTGGCAGGACATTAAAGGTATCCAACTGGGAGAGGAGGAGGTGAAACTATTGCTATTAGCAGATGACATGATTCTGTACATTGAAAATCCCCAAAGCTCTACAACAGGAGTACTGACCGTGATAGAGGAATATGGAAGAGTGTCAGGATACAAGACCAACAAACAGAAGTCGATAGGTTTGTTATATACATCAGACAGGATCATGGAAGAGGAGATCAAGAAGTGTGTACCCTTTTCAATAATCAATAACAAATAGAAATATCTAGGATTTTTTAACCAAAGACCCCAAAAGAGTTATACACAGAAAACTACAAGACCCTACTACAGGAAAGCAAAAGCAACCTCCACAAATGGAAGTATATCTCCATTGCTCGTGGATTGGAAGTCTCAACATAGTAAAGATGTAAATCTTACCCTAGGCACTTTATAAGTTTAATGCTATTCTGATTCAAATACTAATAACCTTCTTCAAAGAATTGGAAAAACTGACCATCATTTTCATATAGAGAGGGAAGAAGTCCAGAATTAGCAGAGAACTCCTCAAGAAGAAGGATGGAATCAGAGGACTTGCTTTACCTAACTTTAACACCTACTGCACAGCCACAGTGGTCAAAACAGTGCGGTACCAGTATAATGACAGATACTTAGACTAATGGAAAAGAACAGAAAACCTAGAAATAAAACCATCAGCATATAGATAACTGATCTTCGATAAGGGTCCCCAAAGCATCAATTGTGAAGTGGATGCCCTCTTTAACAATTGGTGCTGGAAACAATGGATATCTACATGTAGAAAAATGAAACAAGATGTTTACCTCACCTTATACACAAGAACAAACTCAAGGTGGTTCACAGACCCAGAAGTAAAACCCCAAACTATTAGGACCATCAACCAAGGAATCAGGACAAACCTAAGAACCATGGACCAGGGAATAGAGGGCTAACTGCAATAAGAAGTGTACACACACAGGTGGAACTGAAATTGACAAGTGTGATTTACTAAGGATAGAACATCCATGTGTGTTGAAAGACTTCATCAAGAGGTTAACAAGGCAACCCACATCCTGCGAGATAATTTTTAGCAATGACACAACAGATAAAGGACTTTTTACTAAATTCTACAATACCCTCTTGGCCTGTAAAAAGAGGAAAACAGTTAACCCTCTGAGGAACTGGGTAAAAGAATTGAAAAGAAGTTTCACTAGGGAGGAGACCTTTATGGCCAATAAACATATGAGAAAATGCTCCCGATCACTAGCCATCATAGAAATGCATATTAAAACAACTATGAAATACCACCTACCACCATTGAGGCTGGCCCCAATCAGAAAATCAGAGAACAACAAATAATGGAGGAGATGTGGCGAGATAGGAACTTTCTTCCACTGCTGGTGGTCGTGTAGATATGTATAGCCTCTGTGGAAAGCGATCTGGCCATATTTAAAGAAAATGGAAATTGGTCTGCGTTATGATCCAGCTATCCCTCTAATGGGCGTATATCCATAACAGGTAAATAAAACACAACCAGTTGTCTGCATTCCAATGTTTATTGTGGTGCAATTCACAATTGCAAAGAGTTGGAAACAACCTAAATTTTCATCATAGACAAGTGGATTAGTAAACTTTGGTTTATACACACAATGGAGTACTATGCAGCACTAAAATGCATAGATGATTATATGAAACAAGTCATTTCACAGGAAGAGTTGGAGGAAATTATGCTAAGTGAAGTCAGCCAATCACAAAAGGATAAGTGCAACATGACTCCTCTGAGGTAAGTATAATCAACACAGTAGGTATAGAAGGTATATGGAAACAACACCATAGATAGGGGAACACCCAGAGAATTAAAATAATCAACAAGGAGGATGTCAAGATCCTGTGGGTATTAGAGTAACAGCAATCTAACTGAGAGGAAGGACTCAGAGGTGGAAGTAGGAGGAAGATGATGGAAGGGTAGGAGGAAGGCAAAAGGAAACAGGAAGGATCTGGGAAGCAAAGCTATGGATAGAGGTATAAGCCCAGGTGTGTATATATGTAAATACATTAATTCATAAAAAATAGAGGTGTTGATCTATGTACATATATTTATATGGCAATACACAGAGGTAGTGGACAGACTTTGGGTCTCTGCTCATAC
Source organism: Echinops telfairi (assembly GCF_000313985.2). NCBI lineage: Eukaryota > Metazoa > Chordata > Mammalia > Afrosoricida > Tenrecidae > Echinops > Echinops telfairi. The sequence goes on from NW_022111369.1 coordinate 3,259,357, forward strand.
CCTCCCTCAGTACAAGAACACTTTGTTCTAATAAACTGGCTTTTTGTGATGCTCAACCTCCCGACACGATCACTGAAGACAAAATGGGTGCATAAGCAAATATGGTGAAGAGAGTGGATGGTGCCTGGCTATTAAAAGATATAACATCTGATGTCTTAAAGGCTTGAAGTTAAACAAGTGACTATCCAGCAGTGAAGCAACAAGACCACATGGAAGGAGCACACCAACTGGTGTGATCATGAGGTATCATCGGGATTGGGTAACATGCATCAGAAGACCCATAACAAACAAACAAACAAACAAAACATATTGTTGAGAACCAGGGGGGTCAGAGCAGAGACCCAAAACCCATCTGTAGACAATGGAACATCCCCCCACAGAGAGGTCACAGGGAAGGGATGAGTCAACCAGGGTGCAGTAAAGCACCAATGGACCACACAATTTTTCTCTGGTTCCTTGAGGCTTCCTCACCCCTATCATAATCCCAGTGCTGTTCTCACTTTGGACTAGACACAGGTATATATGTATATAGTACACAGGTATAGACAAGAGATAAAACTCACAACACATGGAATCCAGGAGCAGGAATGGGAACAGTGATACCAGAAGGGTAGGGGGAAAGGGGGAATGGAGGAGAGGAAGGGAGAACCAATCCCAATGATTGACACATAACTGCACACACCCCTTACGGGGAAGAACAACAGAAACCATGGGGGAAGGGAGACAACGGTCGGTGTGAGATATGAAAATAATAATAATTTATAATCTATCAAGGGGTCACGGGGTGGGAGGGGGGAAGAGAAGCTTATCCCAAGGGTTCAATAGAAGCTTTGCGCAGTGGCAATATTGTAGTCAATGAGGTGTACTCGAGGCGCGATTATTGCTAATTGAAAGCTTTTCCCAAGGGTTCAATAGAAAGTAAATGTCTAGAAAAGAATGATGGCAACATGTGTATAAATATGCATGATACAGTTGATGTATGGATTGTAATGTGTTGTAAGAGCCTCCAACAAAATGCTATTTTAATTAAAAAAAAAAGATATTGTTATTATTAGGTGACTCGTCTTAAAGTAGAACATTTTCAACAGTTGGTAGTAGAAGTTCAAAAAATTCAAAACCCCCAAAGACTCAATGTTTCATTTTTGGCTTTTCAGGTGGAGGGGGACTTGTGCATGGACTAGAAGTAAGCTTTAAGTACTTGACAACAGCCCTTGGTCAACAGCCAACAAACACACAAGGATCTTAGCCAGGCACTTCAAGGAATTAGGTTCTTCCAATAACAGAAATTCAATTGGAAGAGGACTCTGAGCTTCAGATGGGAATTTAGCCATTGGTTACCTCTGCCGTCAAGTTATGTGAGACACTGAGTAGAGACCCAACCGTGCTGTCCTGGATCCTATTGAACCATGAGTTAATCCATGGGTGCTGTCTTAAATGCGTACATTTGTGATGATTTGTTATGCAGAAATAGAAGACTGATGTAATGTGAATGAAACCATTTGGATTTTTGTAGCACTATGAGTATTAGAGTATTAATATCAATAATTTTGTGATTGTGAATCACCAGAAGAAGAGGCTTTTGGAAAACTGTATTTAAACCTTCAGGCTCAAAGATGGATGATACTCAATGGACTTATCACAGAGACTAAGTCATAGAAAACGTGGAGGAGATCCTATGGGATAATACTTGAGCTGGTAGAGAGGAATTGTACAGAGAGCTGATTTTATCAGAAAACAGGAATTAGCATCGTTGGTGTTCAAATGGGAACTGGTCTAACTCAAGTGGGAAGCAACATTAGGGTTGCTGACTGCAGCTCAGCTTGGGTTTGAGGACAAACCCTCGTGGGTCAGTAACAGTAATAATGATGAAAAGAAGAGCAACAAAAGCCGTGATGGGAACATCTACTCTGTGACATGCACGGTTCTAGCAAACCTGTGCTCTTTCTGATTCCTGCAAACTTTGGAGGTTGATGTGGTTAATCTTTTACCCATTGGGTGGTAGAAATGAAAAATGATCCTGCAAATTGGAAAAGAAAGAGGAAATGGGGCAGCAATCATGCACATACTTTTAAGTACTTGTTTTAATGTTATGATGACCCTTACATCTCCAAGTATCCACAATCCTTCAGTTGTTGCTGGAGGCACAGGAAGAGTTGCACTCTTCAATTCACAAAACTGGAAAAATGCCCTTCTTAGTGCTACTAAAATATTTGATTTCGGAATAAAAGTCAGGGAACTAGACCTTTTTTGTCACTTATTTTTAAAATCATTCGTTTTTTAAATCAGAAGCATACCAGATCATGCTGTGTATCATGTGGACTGAAAAGTTTATTGATCATCTTAAAAATTGGATTGGTACCATATTTGTCTAAATATTGATGTCACAGTCCTGACATCTAAGAGCAGATGCATCAATTCCAGCATTTAACCAATTTGCACAGCAGATAAAATAATAATAAAAACAACGATAAAGCGCTAAAAGTGATCGTTAAATTTTCCTTCACTCACCTTAGTTATGTGCCACAAATGGTTTCATTTTCTCAATCAAATAAGCATGAAAATAAAAATCATGAAGAATGAGAGGGGATTGAAACTCTAAGGGATAGAGCATTCAAGTATTTTCACTTTTTAAATCCACACACACAAAAAACAACCCCCTCCCCCCAAACCAAACCAAAAAAAAGTAAAAAACAAACAAACAAACAAAAAACCTGTCCACCCAGGAGTTAATCCATTTTCCACACTCATTATTATTCAGATGAGTCTTTTGTAAGACAAAGATGTCGGCGTAGCTTTTTTCAGTGTCTGAGAACGCCTTTCTTGTTTGGCTTGTCCACATAAAGAGGACCCTCTGGATCTAATTAAGAGATTTTCACCTGCCATCATTCATTCATTCAGCTCACAAACATTTATGGAGCACGTGCGATGCGCAGGGCACAATGGTAAATACTGTACTGCAACCAAGAGCTATGCCACCACAGGCCAATCACAAAACTCCACTCTTAATTAATCTTGCGATTTTTAATGATTTAATTCTCTGACTGAACAAAGCCTTATTAGCAACCTACTATCTGCCAAGTGCAAAGGGAGGCGCAGGATCTGCCAAAACAAACTCACAGTCCCTTCTTTCACATTGCTCGTCATTGAACAGGGGAGGCAGATACACAAACAAGTGATTACTGGGCTTCTTGCCGTCCCACCATAAAGGTGCAACTCTGCGTGACCAGCGTGGAGCGGGAGTAGAAGAACCTACGGAGATTTCCCGAGGCACCGGCACTTGAGCGGAATCTTGAAGGACAAGCCAGAGTTTCTCCAGGGAGAGCTGCGAGAAATACAGTGGTAGAGAGATCCTGTCCTACCTGGGAAACGGAGTGTGGTGTGAGGCTAGCTGGAGATGAGATCAAAGGGACAGAGCATGATAGATTAGGTATGACTCTGCTGTTGTTTGGGTGGAACCAGATGAACTTGCTGATATTAGATTGCTACTGACTTACACAAATGGCCATTTCACTGAGCTTTAATAATCTTGCAAAATAGCATCCATAAATGTTCTACATGAATGCATTCTAGTACTATGATGATGATGGTTGGCATATTCCGCTCCGTACTCAGACCAGAAATGACTTTGCTCTAGGACTAAGATCGTCTCTGTGTCTGGGCGAGATTCTGGGCAGGCAGTTAAAGAATCTTTGTGGAATCCTTGATTGAACCCTGATTGTGCTCAAGCCTTTGATATACCTTCTCTCTTTTCTTTATCATAAGGCTCCAAGGTGGGTCCTTTTAGACTTATTTTACACGTGGGCATTATAAGTCCCTGAGAGGTGAGTTACATTGTGGGGGGACCGCAACTGCCAGGAAGCAGTCTAGCTAGGACACATTCCTGCCTGCTTCTCCCAGACACACTTCAGGAGCAGCTAAGGAGAGTGACCACAGGGGCGCTGGTGGGGATCTGACCTCCGTCTGAGGCTTAGAAGACCTAAAAATTACTTTGGTTTGCCAGAAGTCCTTTTAAAAAAAGTTTAATTTTTTTTTTGTCTTCGCATAGTTGGGAGAAAGAGGAGAGGGGGTAAGGGAGGGTAAGAAGCAGTTGTGCAATTGGGGGAGAACAAGGGAAGACTGGCTGTACTTTCCTCTCTAGCCCTCAACCCTCTTGCAGGCCCTGCAACCAATTGGTTCTAAAATGTAATTCCTTATTGACACGACTGGACACAGCAGCACAGGCTGGGTAGTAAATCCTTTGCCAACACCAGTTATATGGCAGGAAGAAAAATAGTGGGTGGGTCTTAGCTGATGAAAACATTTTGCTTGCCTTATTCTCCTAAAAAGTGTGCCTGGGAAGGAGTATGTGATCAAGAAAACACAGCCCCCGAATGCGGCATGTCCATCTCAGCTGGGACCATTTTAACGTGAGAAGACATTTGCATCACTTTGGGATCTTTTCTCCGACAGTCCAGTTGAGACTCCCTGTGGCCTTGGAATCTCCAAGCCACCCAGCTCTTGGAAACACAGAATGGGAACAATGCTTCAGGAGGCCTTGTGATCCACGCACACAGTATCCATCTATTATCCAAGTGTCCTATTGGGGCAATCATCTTCTGGATGTGTCTTTTCATTTGTTTCTTCTGTCCCACATGCTGGGAGCGACTACCAGGGTCATTTCTAGTTAATGTTGCGGACAGTGCACTCAAATTGACCTTTCCATCTGAGATGCTGCCTTTCACAGCCGGGATTTTTAAACAGCTCTCTTTAAAAAGATAAAATGGTTGCGATTCCTCACAGGCCACACTTCTGTGTTTAAGCGTGTAAGTGCCTCTAGCTGTCTTTTTTCAGAAGAAAAAGCTAGGACTTCGTTAGGCCGAAGAGAGAAAGAACCCTGGGCTTATTTTGCAGGGGCAAGAAGGAAGCCGTTTACAGCAGAGTGGAATAGAGACACAGATTTTTCTAACGGAAAGTAGTCACTAAGTGAAACACAGTTGCATGGTCAATTGTACAAAAACAATTGTAAATAACAGAATAACTGGAGAAAAAAAAGTGATAGAGCAGTCACTTGAACGTATCATTTTCAGTCCCATCTTTTTTTTTAACTTAAATGCAGAATTTTATTTACAGTTTAACTAAGTATGAACACATAATAAAAGTTTTTTCAACTATAAAGGGCCTCCCACATTTTGCCAAGCAGTCACTTTGAAAGAATTTTTTTATTATTGTCTTTATTTTTTTAATCATTAAATCATTTTATTGGGGGCTTGTACAACTCTTATCACAATC
>NW_022111369.1:3266355-3267838 GCF_000313985.2 Echinops telfairi
TTTCTTCGCCACATTTGCTTATGCACCCATTTGTCTTCAGTGATCCCTTCGACACCTCGTGATCACACAGGCTGATATGTTCTTCCATGTGGGCTTTGTTCCTTCTGAGCTAGATGGCTGCTTGTTTGCATTTCCCCCACTCTTCTGGCAACTAAGGATTGAGTGTAATAAAAACTGATACCTGAAGAATTGTTCGAGCCCCCAATAAAATGATTTGAAATAAAAACAAAACAAAACAAAAAACCCGGATACCTAGTAATGTAGAGACTTAGAGACACTTACAGGTTCCCTGGTGGCATAAGCAGGAGCCCTGGTAGTGCAGTGGTATTGAGATGGGCTATTAACCCCAAAGGGCAGCAGTTGAAACCCCTAGCCAGCTCTGCAGGAGAGAAGAGGCTTTCTACCCCCGTAAAGTTACAGTCTCAGAAAGGCACACAGACTCAAATTCAATGCCGTTGAGTCTATACTGACTCATAAAGACCTCCCCTGCCCTGGCAGTTTCTGAGACTTACTGTTTATGGGAGTAGAAAGCCCAGTCTTTCTCCTGAGGAGCCTGCTGTTGGTTTTGAACTGCCAACCATGTGGATCACAGCGCAACACAGGGGCAGTTTCGCTCTGCCTTATAGTGCTGCCATCACGTCATTTCTGACTCATGGCAGAGAGTTTGGTTTGGTTTTGACTTAGTAGGTTACACATTAGGCTGTTAACCACAAGGGTCAGCAGTTTGAAACCACCAGCTACTCTGCTCAAGAAAGTTTCGACTTTCTACTTCAGCAAAGAGTTAGTCTTGGAAACGCACAGGGGCAGTTCTATGTTCTGTCAGGTCACTGTGAATTGGAATCAACTCGATGGCAGTCAGTTTGAGGGATGCTGTTTTGAGGGTTGCTTAATGTGCGATGGGGTGATTTTTGGTTTGCACGTGAGCTCAGCGAGTGCAAAGGCTATGCAACCAGAATGGAGGGAGGTGAGCAGGCAGAAGGGCAGGAGTTCAGGTCTATTTTGCAGCTGACTGTGGCGGTCTTGCTGAATAGTGGAGCTCTAATAGCCAGTGCCCTTTCAGACCATCTTCCATGGTGCTTATTGAAAAGTTCTAGGCTTTAGATATTTTACATTGCCTTTGTCAGAACAATGGTTGGCTCTGAGTCATTCCCCATGGCATGTTTCAAAGCCTCCTGGGCTTCGTAGGGCTTCATCTTTATTTACATTCAATTGGAGGGTCTTGCTAACTTGGCTGCAGTGGGGCACAGAGGCTGGCCACTCAGAGGATGTCTGTGTGCTGGTCTGGACGGGCTTTGCTCCTCTGCATGAACATGCCCTGGAGGCTGGGGAAAGGATACAGCTGGCCGGAGGCTCCTGCCCCTCATCTAGCATCCTCTCTGATGCAGGTGGCTCAGTGAGCACTGTCCTCACCAAGGGAACGCTGCACAGGATCCAGGTGCTCAGCTCAGAGAGAATGTTCTCTATTGAAAACATGTTGGGAGCA
>NW_022111369.1:3268518-3274036 GCF_000313985.2 Echinops telfairi
AACAGACCTACACTTCACATATACAATTCAATGGTTTAGCCATATTAAAAGAGTTGTGCCCTCATCATTACAGTCAATTTTAGAACAGTTTCTTCTTTCCTGCACTCATTATTATTAGCTCCCTATCCTCCTCCCAACCTCTCCGACCACAGCCCCAAGAAGAGTGCTATTTTTTGATAACATGATACACATCTGCCTTGCTTTGCGAATAAAAAGGTGGCACCTGGGCCTTCTATCGTGACCTCATTTATAGATGAGGTTCATTGACAATTTGATTACTGTGTGCATCACACAATTATAATCAGAGTTAATAACTCAGCACTGCCAGTGCTGTATTAGCAGCCCACTCTCCTGAAGCTTGTTGCCCCGCGGGGCCGGTGGCTGCTCATTTATTTCACGGTGTTTCCAACCACGGTGGAGGCAGTGGGACAATAAACGGGGTGCCCATCCCGGGTAATTAAATGGGCCCCTCATACAGCCCCCCTTTCTTCTTTGGAACACTTTCTGTGGCGGGCGTGAAAAAGGTGATCGCATGTAAAGTGACGTTCTTTTTCTGCTGTCTTGTTAAATTCGCAGTCTTTCCCCCCATCCAGTTAGTCGATCCCAACTTTTTCCCCAGCTTTCTGTAAAGCTTTCACTCAGCGCTTGAGGGGAATTCTTTTGTCTGGGCAGCGGAACAAGATAACCGACTTAATCTTCCTAGTAACACGTGAGTCGCCATGTATCATTTTAATCTGCAAAACACTTGGGCTGAGTCGTGTCACATGCTGATTTCACTTTTCTATGAGAAAGTGACTCCCTGGCTCAATGATGGATTGCTCGGTCTCTTTAAACAACAGTCAAGATGGTGAATGCCCTGGGGTGATAGACAGAGTGTGCAATGGGGACGGGGCAAATCTGAGGGCCCTGTTCAAGTTCACCTGACAAAGCAGGAGCAGTCTGCAAGCAGCATTCGAGAAAGGATTATTCACACTGGCATTATAGTTTTGAATGCATTTTTTCTCCTTGCGCAGCTGCAAAGCTCCCTCACATTGAAGGTTTGTGCACCACAATAAAGAGATTTATTTTTTCTCTCTCCCTCACTCTCTCTTGCTTCTTACATTTGACACCTAGTTTCCACTGAACTGTTCAGGCAGAGAGGACTTCTGTATAGCCAAACCACACAGAAAAACAACAACAACATTACCTTCAAAACAGTCGCTATGCTGACCGACAGGAACTCAGTCTAGCATTTTTGATATCTGAAAGGACAAAGATTCGGACTCTCTCTAAATTGATCTCAGTTCCTGAAACATATTGTTAAGCATAGTCATTTCACAAATCTTTACATGCAAAAGAGGGAAAAAAGTTAAAGAAAGTATTTCATTCTAATTTAGAGAAATGAGTGGGATTTTCTAAAAAGGAAAAAAATTATTTGCAAAATTCCCAATCTTCCTTTTGCTATGAGAATAAACATTAAAAAGTAGGGTGAAGAAATTAGAGAAATGGAAACAAAAGAAAGTTCTTTATAAATTAAAAGTGAACTAAGGAAATTCTATTTGTTTTTCTTTCCTTCTAATTTTCCATCCTTCCATCTTGTTGCAAAACAGTGTTCAGAAAATGTAGAGAATTCAGATTTTTAAAAAAAGTTTATTTATGTTGTTGCAAGAGTTCGTTTGCTCATATATACTCTGAGTATCTAAATGCATGGAATAATTAATGGCGCCTTAGTTGTTCATTTACTCATTTAGTTATCTCTTTGAAGAAAAGACATGCTCAGAACTAACTGTGAAGTAGACACTAAAATAAGCAAGTGCTGGGGGTACAAACCCTCACTCATCTGTCATCTGTTGGACTGATGACTAGCTTGTTGTAACGATGCTCAAAGGTATGCCACTGATAGTTCAAATGCCAACTAGCAGGGTGACCCAAGGTGAACAGGCTTCAGCAGAGCTTCCAGACTAAGAACAGACTCCGAAGATGGAGTAGTAGCTGGTCCCCTTTGGAGGGATTAGCAACCGAACACCTTATGAATATCAATGGAACAATGTCAGATATATGGTTGAAGATGGGACTCTCAGGTTGGGAGTCATTCTAAATACAAGTGGGGAAGAGTTAGCTCCTCACAGTGGAGGGGACCTTACTGACACAGATGGGACAGAGCGTCTTCATTTGTGATGGAGCATGACTCAGAAGGAGAAGCGGCAGCTTCAGAAGCACCCACTGACAATGGGAATGTGGACTGGGCGAGGTATGAACCCAGGAAGACTAGAAATCACCAAGAATGAGACGGAGTTCCAATGAATGTGGCCCAGGACTGTGTGAATGCTCTCCCTGCTTTCCTATGACATGTATTGATGTAGTAGACAGGGATCTACCTTTGTGAATGAGTGTTATCGAAAGTTTTGCCCTATCACCAACTCCCATTGTTTGTGTAAAGAGCATCCAGTATTTTAAAAGTTTAATCTATACAAATGAGCAACTCATGTATTGTAGAATGAAGACGACCTATACTTGTGCAAGGCTTTTCTCAACAATGGTTTAAATTCTGAACAACTGGTTAACTTAATGACCTTGTGCTCTAAGAGGATGATGTACCATGTTCTGTATCATAAAATGCTACTGAAGGCCTCAAAAGTGAACCAGAGGCTCACTTATATATACACCATATCTATGTGAATGGATTTGGGGATTGCACTTATTTCTAGCCCTAATCTAAGTACAGTTCCTTCTTCAGATAGGGCCCTGCTTGGCGCGCACCCTCATGAAGAGATCATTGAAGATGTGGGTGTTATAGCAAAGTGTGGAGAAGAAACCAGATGGTGCTCTCATGTCACAAAGAGGCCCTTAAAGGCTCATCTTAAAGCAAGCAGCCATCTAAGTGAGGTGTCAACTAAGTCTGCATGGAGGAAGCACACCAGCCTGTGTGATACAGGATTGTAAATTACAAAATCCAAATCTGAGGAAGGGAATGGTATCGGAGTTCAATGGCGAACACTCAGTTTGGAGAAGGCTAAGGATGACGGTGGAAGCCCAAAATCCATTTTCAGGGTCCCCACATGGATTAAGCCTCCAGTGAATCTCTTTTAAACATAGTCCAGGGAAGTGAATAGCCTTGTTATCAGACAGAGAGAATTGTGAAGTTGATTATGGCAGATGTCATCAAATTAAAATATAAATCTTATAACTGTATCTCGCTTTTGATTCATTTTAGGAACCCTGGTGTTATATGTTGGGCTGCTATCGGCATGGCTGTCAGTTCGAAACCACCAGCAGCTCTGAGGGAGAAAGACTGAATCTTCTACTCCCGTCAGCCATTAGTCCCAGGAGTCTACAGGGGGTTGCTATGAGTCAGCACTGACTCGATGGCAGTGAGTTTCACTTGGCTTGGTTTTAATGCATTTGAAACTTGTTTCAGTTTTTAGCTTTCTTTTTGACTGAGGTTTTCCTATGTGTATCTAGTCATTGTTGTTAGGTTTTTTGTTTGCTTGTTTTCTATTTGTGTTTTGTATGATTTTCTGTATATGAAATCCAGGATAGGTGATCTATAGCTACAGTAGCTGGATTGATAATTGCCTAGTGGCAAGGCAGGGGAGGATGCAGGGTGGGGTGATGGGGAGCTAACAACAATGAGTATGGGGATAAAATACTCTGCAGTTGATTGTGGTGATAGCTGTACAAATCTTAATATGTTTGAATGATTAAATTGTTTGATATGTGAACTGTATGCCAATAAAGCTATTTTTTTTAAAAAGAAGACTGATATCCTAGGCATTAGTGAGCTGAAATAGACGAACTTGTTTAATCAAATCATTGACAAGAACTAGCCTGATAGCCATGCCCAAGCGTAAATGTACCAGGTTGGAAGGAGAGAAGAACTTATTGTTAGTAAACTGCATGAAGTTCTATTGTGTTATTAATCCAGATAGACTATGACTTACTCAGCTTCTATACAGATGGTCTGGTCAAAGAAAGACGTTGACATATTTCATTACATTTCTCATGTTGGTTATTAAAGAAATAAAAAATCCCTCTCTTTCCAAAATTGGTGGTAACATCTTTCTTGTCAATAGAGTGGATCTGAGGATCTGTGAGGTAGATGAGCCCTTTTCCATCACCAGTCACCCAACCTAGAAGAGAAACAAATGCAGCTGAGGATCAAATTTCCTATAAATGTCGGTAAAATGCTTCAGGAAAAAAACCTATATATATGTATGTATTTATTTAAAGAAACTTAAAAACTGGCGTATACTGTGGCCTATGATGCAAGAAGTAGGTGGTGGGCTGCTAAGCACAGGGTCTGAAGTTTGAAATGACTAGTGGACCCTTAGGAGAAAGATAAGGCTGTATGCTCCTCTAAAGAGCTGCAGCCTCTCAAACCCACAGGGGCAGCTCCACTCTGTCTTAAAGGGTTGCTATGGGTTGGAGTTGACTCAGTGGCCGTGAACTTTTGAGTTATGCTTATTAAAATTATGGTAAGGGATTTGGTGTTAAAGAGGACAGTCCTCAGGAGCCCCAGTGGTGTGGTGGGCTACGCATTGGGATGCTAACAGCAAGGTCGGCAGTTTGAAACCACTAGTCACTCCATGGGAGAAAGATGGGATATTCTACTCCATGGTGATTTACAACCTTGGAAACCCGAAGTTCTACTTTGTCCTGTAGGGCCACTAGGCGTCAGAGTCGACTTTATGGCGGTGAGTTTAGTTCAGTTTATCTTGGTCTTAGTTCAGTTATGTTTAATAGGGAAATATTAGTAAATGTACTTGTGGTAGTTACATAATCTGGTGTCAACTTGAGACGATTAAGAGTGAAGGGGTGTGGCCCAACCAGAATCAACCCCACCAAGGAAAGGAGTGCCACAGAAAATGAAAATAGATCGTGTGGTGAGGGAAAGGAACTGACCTACCATACCCAGAAGCAAACTGAAGCAAGTGAAGGGGGAGGAAGGGAGTGGAACACACCAGGGCCCACCAAGCTCAGAGGGCGATAGTGTAGCTCAGAATGGCCAATGCACAGAGAGGACCATATGGTCAGCCCCACTGCGAGATGTGACATCCTGCACTGACCCATGGTCCTACATGGGACAGCACCGGGGACACAGTGTGGGATATATGACCGAGCTGACCCCACCACACTGAGGCAAAACACTGGGGGTGTGCAATAGAGCAGCATGGGAAGCAGAGCAAAGAGGTCCCGAGGGAGTATCAAGGATGGACTTTGGGGCCAGGGCGTGGCACCCCATTAGACTTGTCTGGAAAACACTCCTAAAGGTCAACAAACAGACCTTGAACTATTTTCTTTTTTTTTTTAATTAAAAAACTTTTTTTCTCTTCTTTTAGATTTTGTATGTCAGTGACTTTTTGTTAGTTTGTTGGTGTTGCTGCCACTGTCCCCTTGTTCTTATGAGCCACTTTGTTTGGTGCTGTGGAGGCCATTCGCAACGTTATGTGCATATTATTATCTCTGCAGGTCTATCTAGATAAGATAGGCTGGATAAACAATGTGTGAAGAAAACAACAGGACCAAGGTCCCCAGCGGG
>NW_022111369.1:3275977-3277349 GCF_000313985.2 Echinops telfairi
GGATTTGTTTCTCTAGTCAACCCAGATGAACACAATACTAGTCAAATATGGCACTCAGATAAGAGATTTTCAAGGAAAGAGGGAAAAATAACATGCACTTACCCAACCTACCACTACTGTTGAGTTTGTCGACTCATAGAGACACTATCAGACAAAGTAGAACTACTCCATAGGGTTTCCATGGCTGTAAACCTTATGTGAGCAGACACACTCATTCTCTCATAGAGCATCTGATGAATTTGAGCCACCGACCCAGAGGTTAGCAGCCTGATAGTTAATCTGCGATGCTACCTGGATCCTAAAAATGAACTTAGTACATTAAAATCATGATATTGATCTCTCACTACTGCACCTAAAACTATGACATTGGCTATTTCTTTCCTATTCAGAAGCTTCTTTAGTGCTCTACTCAATAATTTACATATTTATCCATTTATGCAGTAAATATTTATTGTATGCATATAGTCTACAAAGGGCTTTTGTAGATTGGGAATGCAGTAGGAGAGAAAAACTCAGTCCAAAATCCTTGCATCCTTGGAACTAACTTCTTGTGATGGAGGATAAGTCAATAAAAAATATAAATTAGTAAAATATAGACTGTAAACAAAACAAAATTATATATTTACTATATAAATATATATAATATAAACCCACTGCTGTCTAGTTGATTCCAACTCATGGGATTTCTAAAGGACAGACGAGAACTGCCCCATAGAGTTTTCAAGGCCATACATCTTCTCAGAAGCAGCCCGTGCCTCCTTTCTATTGCAGAGTTTTTGGTATGTGCCAATTGCAATGAACTTTTGGTTAGCAGCTATGTGCTTTAACTGCTAACCCAACAGGGCTCATTTAAAAATATGTGACTAGGTTGTATAGGGAAAGTCTTTTGAGGTGGTTACAAAATAATATTAGAAAAATTATACTAAATGTAATTTAGTATATAAGTGCAGAAGAGTGTTGGTACCACTGCTGGTCTCTCAGTTTGCCCAACTGTGGGGACTTGCATATTTCTATGAAGCTGGAAGATGTCACTGGTATTTCAAATACCAGCAAGGTCACCCAAGGTGAACAGGTTTCAGGAGCGCTTCCAAGCGCTTCCAGACTATGAAGATGATGCAGTAAAAGAACTAAACAAAAAAGTTCAAAGGGCAGCTCGAGGGACAAGTAAAGTATTATTATAATGAAATGTTAGAAAAGCAAAAAAGAACAACTCATTCAGAATATATCAAGCTGGAAAAAAATTCACACCTCCAGTTGCAATATTGAAAGATCCTATGAGCAAAATTTTGAACAATGCAGGAAGTATCAGAAGAAGATGGAAGGAATACAGAGAGTCACTGTACCAAAAGGAACTAGTTGAAATTCAACCATT
>NW_022111369.1:3279902-3294694 GCF_000313985.2 Echinops telfairi
CCATTGCTCTGCCACACGCTTTTCAATTTTTTATAGAGGTTTTGTGCAGCAGATTTCCTCAATGCAATGTGTCATTTCATCTCTTGACTGCTGCTTCCATGAGCACAGATTGTGGATCCCAGCAAGATGACATTCTTGACAACTTCAGTCTTTGCTCTGTTCATCATGATGATTGGCTCAGTTGGGAGGAGTTTTATGTTCTTCACATTGAGTTGTAATCTGTATTGAAGGCTGGCATCCCTACTCTTCATCAGCAAGTGTTTCAAGTCCTCTTCATTTTTAGAAAGCAAATTTATTAATAAACCTCCCTAAAATCCCGATGCAGTATAAACCTTCCTAAAATCCTGATGCAGCATTCTACTTCATATAGTGCAGCTTCTCAGATGACATGCTCAGAATACAATTGAAAAAGTATGGCGAGAGGATAAAACCCTGATTCCCACCTTTAAAAAATTGTAAACTGTGCAGTACTACCTTATTCTGTTCCCACAACTGTCTCTTGATGCATATACAGGTTCCACATGAACACAATGAAGTGTTCTATAATCTCCACTCTTCTGAAGGCTATCTATAGGTTGTATGGTTCACACAGTTGAATGTCTTTGCATAGTCAGTTAAACACAGGTAAACATCTTTCTGAAATCCTCCTCTTTCAGCCAAGATCCATCATCTGACAGCCGCAATGATAAGGCTTGTTCTACATCCTCTTCTGAATTTGGCGGAAACTCTAACAGTTCTTTGTGAATATATTACTGCAACCAATGTTGAATGATCTTCAGTAAAATTGTACATGCATGTGGTGATATCAGTGATATTGTTCTATAATGTGCTCATTCTTCTTTGAAATGGGTACAAATACGGACCTCTTCCAATCAGTTGGCCAAATAACTGTCTTCCAAATTTCTTGGTTCTGGAGAGTGGGTGCTTCCAGTGCTTCATCAGCTTGCTGAAGCACTTTAATCAGTGTTCCACCAGTTTCAGGTGCGTTGCTTTTTACTAACTACCTTCAGGGAAGCTTGAACTTCTTCCTTCAGTACCACTGGCTCTCGATCATATATTACTATACATTTTTCCTCATTTGAGTCATGCTCCATTAGCAATTAAGGTCCCAAAGGCTTTACTCCATCCATGTCATTATGGTCAACTCTATCATGATAACGCAGTTCTTTCTCAGTCGTATTTTGAGAGCTTTTCGATCCGAGGGGCTCGTCTTCTGGCACTATATCTGACAGTGTTCTGCTGCGATTTCAAGGTCTGTAATATCTTTCAATGTTTTGGGGCTATCCAAGTAGAAAACAGAAAGATATTCACCTGTATTTCATGGACTGTTCAAAGGCATTCTTCTCTGGGGATCATAACAAACTATGGATAACATTGAGAAGGATTAGAATTCCAGAATATTTCCTTGTGCTCACGGAGAACCTGTACAACCATTTGAACAGAACAAGGGACCACTGCGTGGCTTATAATCAGGAAAAGCGTTTATCTGGCGGTCCTCTCACCACATTGGTTCAACCTGTACTGTGATCAGATAATCTGAGTAGCTGGACTATATGAAGGAGAATCTAGCATTAGGCCTGTAGGGAGGCATATTAACAACCCAAAAGGGAAGAAAACACTCAGCACATCTTAACCTAAAAGAATTGGAGAAAAATTTAAGCCTCACTTTAGAATATTGAAAGATTTTATGGGCAAAATATTGAACAATGCAGGAAACATCAAAAGAAGATGAAAAGAATACACAGAGCCACTGTATCAGAAACAATTCATCAACATTCAACCATTTCAAGAGCTAGCGGCCTATGACCAAGAATCACTGGTACTGAAGGAAGAATTCCAAGCTGCATTGAAGGCATTAATTAAAAACAAGGCTCTAGGAACTAGTAAAATACCAATGGAAATGTTTCAACAAGCTGATGAAGCACTGGAAGTACTTATTCCAGGAAATTTGGAAGACAACAGTTATCTGATCAACTAACTGGAAGAAATTCTTTCTTGTACCCTTCCAAAGAAAATTGTCCCAACAGAGTGAGAAAATTATAGAACAATATTATTGTTATCAAATGCAAGTAAAATTTTGCTGAAGATCACTCAACAATGGTTGCAACAGTATATTCACAAGGAGTGGTCAGAAAATCAGGCGAAATTCAGAAGAGGATGTGGAACAAGCGATATTATTGTTGCTGCCAGGTGGATCTTGGCAGAAAGCAGAGAATACCAGGAAGGTGTTCACTTGTCTTTTATTGACTGTGCAAAGGAATTTGGCTATCCAAATTATGGATAGTCTTGAGAAGATTGGGAATCCCACACTACATTGTGCTCTTGTGAAACCTGTACATGGATCAAGTGGCAGATATGTGAACAGAATAATGGAATATTGCATGGTTTCAAATCAAGAAAGGTGTGCATCAGGGTTCTCTCTTCTTACCACACATAATCTGTATGCTGAGCATATAATCTCAGAAATGGAACTATTTGAAGAAAAGTACAGCATCAGGATTGTAGAAAGGCTTATTAACAACCTATGATATGCATATGACATAACCTTGCTCTCTCTCTGATGAAGATCAAGGACAGTAACCTTGAGATTTGAAGCCAATATAAAGAAAACCATAATCTTTACAACTGTAGCAATAGGTAGTATCATGATGAAGGGAGAAACTACTGCCGTTGTCAAAGATTATATCTTGCTTGGATCCACAACCGATTTTCATGGAATCAGCAGTTAAGAAATCAAACTACATATTACATTGGATGAATCTGATGCACCAAGCCATTTTCAAGTGTTGGAAAGCAAGAATGTAATTTGTGGACTAACGTGCCCCTGACCCAAGCCATGGCATTAGTGATTGCTTCCTATGCCTATGAAAGCTGGCCATTGAATAAGGAAGACTGCAGAAGAGTTGACGCATTTGAGTTCTGATGTTGGCAAAGCACGTAGAAAGGACCACGGATGATCAGAAGAGTAAACAAATATGTCTTAGAAGAATGCTCCTTAGAGGCAATGATGGAGAGACTTCACCTCACGTATTTTGGACATGTTATTAGGAGAGATCATTCCCTGGTGAAGGTCATCATGCTTGGGAAAGGAGAGGGTCAGGGGAAAAGATGGATGGACACAGTGGTGCAACAATGCGCTCCAACAGAAGCACAAGTGTGAGGAGGGCGCAGGATCCAGGAGTGTTCCCAGTTTTGCCTAGGGTTGCTTTGAATTGGAACTGACTTGATGGCGCTTAACCACACCAATGTAGATTATTGGTTCATAAAAATTCTGTTCAATGAAATGCCACATTAGAAACAAAAGAAGAGCATTCATCAATATGCTACAAAGTCAGATTGCAATACACATAACTTTCGATTCCATAATGACTGTGATTATGAAAGCCACCACGACACTTGGAATAAGAATAAAGAGTTGGGGAAGAGAAAGGGCTAGCAATTCATCACACATCAAAAAAGGCAATCATGAAAAATCTTTATCACTCAGTTCTAATCGAACATGGCGTAGGGGATGTTATGCATTGTGTGTGTGTGTGTGTGTGTGTGTGTGTGTGTAACTAAGCCAAACAGAATGTGAATCAGATCCTCTTGGTGATAATGTGATACCTCTTAGACCCTTGACATTGGGCTGCTAACGCCAAAGCCAGTGTTTCAAACCCACCAGGTGCTCTTCAGGAGAAAGACGAGACTATCTGCTCCCAGAAATGTTTACAGCCACAGGATTCTAGGGTGGTTGTGAATCAAAATCGACTGGACAGCAGTAGCCTTAGCTCTTATAGAAGATTTAGACATTTTCTTCAGCATCAAGTGCTACAGATAGTGAAAGTGAATGACTTAAATAAAAACTGGGACCGTGTATTCAATAATGGCTGGCACAACTAGTTCTCAAGCTCACACCTACATATTAAAATTGAAAAAAAATGATTCCCGTTTTCCACATACCTTGCAAATCAACCACCACATCTCTATGTTTGGAAAACTCATAAGTAAAATGGCCATAAGCCAACCCATACTCAGTGGCTTCATATTCTGTCTTCACCACTCTCGTGTTATTCGATAATTTTACAAATTCTCCCAGCATATACGGTTCCACACTGATACATCCCCTTATTGTCTTGTCCTCTAAAATCTGAAAAACAAAAGAAACAGAAAACAGAAATGGGGAGCAAGTAGAACATTAGAGTAAAGGCCTTGGGCTATGTAGTTAAGTAGCTTTTGGTTTGCACCTAGGCTTTGCCACTTGGGAGCACGGTTATTGAACTTAAATTTCAGTTTCCTCATCTCTAATAGGGCTAAATAAGAGCTACTCCAAAGGATTGTTAGTGGATTGTCTGAGAAATACATATCAAGTGCTTCTATTGTGTATGGTACATGATGTTCCTGTTAGGTAACATTGAGTCAGTTCTGACTCAGAGCTGTCCTATGTACGACTGAATAAAACACTGCCCAGGCCTCCATCATCCTCACAGTTGTCACGTGGTAGTCCACTGTCGCAGCCACTGTGTCAATCTCTCTCCTGGACAGTCTTCCTCTTTTTACTGCTGGTCTACTTTACCAAGCATGACGTTCTTGGTATATGCTACAACCTAAAATTACTACCATTCTTTTCTTAACAGGCTCATTTAAATATTGGGACTTTAGGTTACCTGCATCCTGGCTTGCCAGCGAATGCATCTAGATCACACACTGGACCCTGGGTTAGAATTCCAGCTCAAGCATTTGGGCCATTTGTTTAAAAAGTTAGAGTTGATGTTTATAAAATGCCTGGCATAATGCAATGCTACACATAAAAAAACACAAATAAAGCAAAGCAACAACACAACCCCTTGCCATTGAATAAATTTTGACATAGGTGCAAAACTGATGATCACTATTATTATAATTATGAATAATAAAATATAGGTCTAATATAGCTCTGATCCATGTTTATTGACTTTATTGTGTTTAACCATGTATGCATAAATTAGCTAATACTTGGGAGAGCAGAGCACTTTTAATTCAAAAGAGAGAAAACATATATTTAAAGCACTATCTTGGGGAAAAGCGATTAATCTCAATGGTCCCAGAAGGCAGAGCTGTAATCCATAGAGAGAAATTAGAACTGTGAATCAAACCAAATAACTTCCTAACAATTAGAATTATTTGAATGTAAAATGGTAGTAATTTTTCACACTAAAATTTTTAACTAAAGGCTTAGTAGTCTCTTGGTTACAAGAGACAGGGACTAACACATGTAAAATGGGATTGATGCATCTTTTTGTGGGGATAATTTATATTATATATGATCTTTACAGTATTTTCTGAGAAGGCACGGAGACAATGCAAGAGGAAAGTATAGTAAATATGTTAATTTGACCAAGTGCGATCACATACCAGGTTGGATTGATATTTAAGGGAAGATCCGCACAGGTGCGTTCTTTCAAGGTGGGAGGGTGTCATATTTCTTGCATCTCTAAGTAGCTGAAGCAGATAAAGCAGAGGAGACTGGTAACTGAGTTTATGGGCTTCAGCAGAATGAAGTGGAGGTGAACAGGTGGGTAATAGAAATCTACCCTAATGCGCAAGGAGCACCAATATTATAGTGGTTACTTGTTGGGCTGTGGTCCTCATGGTCAGTGGTTTGAAACCACCACCAGCTCCAAGGGAGAAGACTGGGCTTTTTTTACTGTCTCCAACACTCACAGGGGTTGCTGTGAGTCAGCATTGACTCGATGGCAGTGCGTTTGGTGAGTCTAACCTAATTCATATGTGCAGGCCTGTTTCACCGGCCCCTTGCTTTTCTGCAACTTACCAGGAGTATTGTAGATGGAATATAGAATATCTGTGTTGGAATCTTTTGTTCATAGAGTCTCTTATTAAATTCTGTCACGTAGTGCTGTGCAGTCATCTGCCGCTCCACGTCAGTGAAGTGGTGCCAGAGCTCCTTCTTCTCCTTATACTCTTTCCCAACGTATCTGTGAATGGAGAGAAGCCGCATGAAGAGACGCAGAAGCCATTTCACTCACTGCAGAGTGCGGGAGAGGAGGTCAAAGGAGATATGCACAAGTGCTTGACACATGTTGTGCTTTTTCTGACTTCGACTCACTGCTCTCCAGTGGATTCTGAGGCAGTTGACCCAATATAAGATTTCCCGGGCTTTAACTCTTTTTTCTTTTTTGAGGGTAAACATCAGCCTTTCTTTTTAAAAGTACAGATCGATTTGATGACACATAAGACAGAGTGTAGCAAGGATGACGAAGCTGACCCAAAGCTTGGCTTCTTTGGAGCTTTCCTTGTGAATGCTGTGGGAGCCTTCGAGGATGGACCCTCTAGACCTCAGTCACGGGCTAGCCTGTGCTCCACAATTTTGCTGTGGACACCGCAAAACCCTATGAGGCTTGGTGTCGTCCCAGGTGCTGTCATGAAGACAAAATGGGCGCATAAGCAAATGTGGTGAAGAAAGCTAACAGTGCCCGGCTATCAAAAGATACAGCATCCAGGATCTTATGGAAGCAAGACAGCTTCATCTCTGTCCCACCGTGCAGCAATGCTTGATTTTCATCGACGAGTGCTTCAAGCCTTCCTCACTTTCAGCCAGCAAGGTTGTGCTATCTGCTTATCTCAGGTTGTTAATAAGCTTTCCTACAATCCCAATGCCGCATTCTTCTTTATATAATCCAGCTTCTCTGGTTATTTGCTCAGCCTATTGATTGAATAAATATGGTGAGAGGATACAACCCTGACACACACCTTTTTTGACTTTACGCCAATCAGTATTACCTTATTTGGTTTTCTAACTCTAGATCTCTGAACATTTCGTTATACGTCTTTTCTTGGTCTTCTCTACCTGTCCTTTGACGTTTTCTGTCCAGCTCTTTGAATTCGACATCTCTTCCATTTGCCTTAGTTCTTCTACAATGAAGAACAAGTTTCAGTCTCTTCTGACCACTTTGACCTTTTTCTCTTTACTTTTTAAATGACCTTTTACTTTCGTCATGTATGATGCTCTTGATATCCTCCCACAAACGTTCCGATGCTTGAGCTCATTGTTGCAGCCATGTGTCAGTCCATCTCCTTAAGGCTCTTCCTAACTTTCTCAAAATTCAAATGGGATATACTCAAGGTCATATTTTGGCTCTTGTGGACTTGTCTTAATTTTCTTCAACTTCAACCTGAACTTGAATATGAGCAACTGATGGTCTGTTCCATAGTTACCCCCTGGCCTCATTTTAACTGCTGACAATGTGCTTCTCCTTCGTTTCTTCACACAGATAATAGTCCATTTGATTTCTGTGTATTCTATCTGGACAAGTCCATGTGTACAGTTGCCATTTGTGTTATTGAACAAAGCTATTTATGATAAGGAAGTGGTTGGTCTTGCAAAGTTTACAGTAAATGCATTTATGTGCTTTCCATTGTCAACAACTTTTTGAAGAAAAATTTACAAATTACAATGTAAGTTTGCTGTTTAAAGAGTACTTCAACTTCATTGACCCTTTAAAGTGTTGTTTTAATTTGGGTAGACAACAGCATCCACTGTAAATGAAAAGTTCTGGCTAATGTTGTTGTTATTGCTAGGTGCCAGCAAGTTGGTTCCAATTCATGGTGACCCTCTTCACCGCACTGCTGGGGCCTGGGCCATGTTCACAACTATTCCTGTGCTCGAGCTCATTGTTGCAGCCACGGTGGCAGTCCAGCGCCCGGAGGGCCTTCCTCGCTTTCGCTGCTCGCCCGCTTTACCAAGCATGATGTCCTTCTCTAGGAACTGGTCTCTCCTGACAACACGTCCTAAGGATGTGAGATGAAGTCTGGCCATCCTTTCTTCTAAGAAGCATTCTGGCTGTACTTTTTCCCAGACGGATTTGTTTTTGTTTTTTGTTTTTTGGCAGCCTGTGATACTTTCAATATTCTTTGCCAGCATCGATTCTTCTTCAGTCTTTCTTACTGAATGTCAACTGTCACAGGCATATGAGGCCATTGAAAAAGACATGGCTTGGGTCAGGCTCACGTTAGTCCTCAAAGTAACATCCTTGATTTTCAATACTCTAAAGAATTCTTATGCAGCAGATTTACCTAATGCAATGCACATTTTAATCTCTTGATATCATTTAAAATACATACACGTTGCAAAATTATACCTCAAGCTCATTAAGAATCACTTGAGGCACTAATGTTCCTGTGAGATTTCATCAAGAAAAAGGACCAAACAAAATCGTCCAGCTCCACAGTGAAGTAGGATTTTACAAGATGACTTTTTCTCTAAGGATTCTTGGGTCAGTACTTTATGTGGAGAGTCTTCAAACTCCTTCTATTTAATGTGTAAGTTTTATCACTAGTGGTTCTCTCCCCAGTCCCCTACACCAAACTTCTCTGGAGGCTGTCCCAAAGCGTCAGCAATCACATGCACCCTGAGACAGGCTTCATCCCTGGACTCAGGGGCTTTACTTGCCCTTCTTGCAGGCTTACTGAATTATTTAAAATGTGACTTTCATTGTCTCACTAAAAAATTGTACACATTTTTTAGTGAGAGTCTTTAAGAATCTTTGTTCTGACATGGCGAGAAACTACATTAAAGAAATCTATACAGTCAGGTGAATAATGTTTCCTTGATGGATTTAAAAATAGGTACATAAAGGATCCAGTACAATAGATAATCAACCATGTATTAACTGGATTAATTAAACACATGGTAACTGTTTAATTAATTTATCAATTAATTAGAAGGAGGAAGAGGAAATCAGAAGACATATTTTGGCCACTGCTTTCAGCTATTTCAGCCACTCATGAATTGTTAGCAGAAGTGTAAATTAGTTTGTTTTACATGAATGATATAGGTAGTTTTAAGCAATACCTCCCCAGAATTTCTTCCTGATGAAGATAATGAACCCAAAAAGCCCTTCTTTGTTTTCCTTTCTTCTTAACATTCAGGTAGTCCCCCAAATATACAGCAGTTTCCTGGGCTGTCCACAATTCAGAGTTCTTGGAATATTTTAACAGAAGAGCATCTAGAAAAACAATATGACGAGCATGGGTTTAGTTTGGAGGCACACTATGACTACGATTCACAGCATTTCCATCCCAAGTCCTTGGCTCCTCGACGCACTTTCCCCACTTCTAGCGTCTTCTAGTCATGAACACAAATTTAATGAAGTACAATCAAAGGCAAAAGTTTACCTTGTTGCCATGGAGAATGGGATTTCGATTTACAAAAACGCTTTGTTTGTGATGGCAAAGATGTAGTCAAGACCAGGATTCCTGTCTGAATGTAATGGACTATGAAAGGATTTTTAAAACTGTCATACTTCAAAAACCATCCTGGAACAAGTAATACACTCTCACATATTTCATAATTACCCAGGAATGCTAAGTACAGTAAGATCTGCAAAAGCCAGAAGCCCTGTAAGGAGTAAACTTGTTAGAGAAGTAAAATATTTACCACTATAATGAGAGCTATACAAGTGGTAACCCGATAAAAGGTAGAAAATTTGAAACCCGGAAGAATAAGGCAGCCCCTTTGAGCACTGGTCCTCATGAATTTCACTGTAGTTGAAGCAATTATCTATGAAATCAATAAAAATAATTTAACCTGAAAAGTCCTGGTCACATCAGAGATCCTAGGCTATGCATTGGACATCCATGATTGACTAACATTAGTCAGGAAGTCCGGGAATTAGTTTAGGGACTGCAATTACTACACAATGATGTAAACACCACTGAGCAAGAAGAACATACAAGGGGAAAAGTAAAGGTGGCCTCTATTGCAAGAAAAGGGGAACAGTCCTAGCAAGAAAGCATTTCTTTGACGGGAAAGATCAACATGAATCCCCAAGGGGGATGCAACATTGTAGTATCCATGTTAAAATCAAATGAACTCCTTCTGGGTGGAGCTTGTGTTCATGCATGAGTTATGAGAGATTGAGAAGACTACTTAAAAGAAGGCAGACCCATAGGATGGGGGCAGAAGAAAGGGAGATGGTGACTCAGGAGGGGAATGCGATCAGGGAATGGAAGGCGATGGCAGTGAAAGGTGAGCTGCTTGCAGGCACACGGGAGGGGTGACTTGAGGGAAGAAGAAAGGAGCGAATGTATAACTTGTTGTGTGTCTGCAGTTTTTGATGCCCCCAGTGCGATCTTTCTCCCAAAACTTGGTACATGGACACAACTGTAAAATAATGATATCACTCTAATAATGCAATTCTGAGATTTTAGTGTTATATGGTAAGTAAGGAAGCCCATGTACTGAAACACTTCCTTCTTTTGGTAATAACCTATCTGCATTGTAGTCTGGTCCAAGGTGGAAGCTAAAATATTGGAATACTTTGAAGAGGAAATGCTTCACCTTGGTTTCCTATGGAATTACTGGGAACTCAAACAATAGTGCGTCCAATTCCACATGCCATATCCATTAAACTATAATCTCCAGGGGGAGGTGTGGGGTTGACTGGGGCAGCAGGGAAGGAGAATATCATAAGTTTTTAAAAGTTTCCGAAGTGATTCTCCTGAGATGGCAGGACTGGGAGCCACTGCTTCAGCATCCAGTGTTTAGCAAACCATGCAGTTTGTTTCTTCTGAAATGCACTTTGCAGTAGATATTTTTCCTTATTCAAATAATTATTCAGTATCTTAACAGTGTTCCTCAATATTCCTCCCAGCCTCCCTCCCCCCAGCCCCTTTTTTTCTTTGCCAATTCTAAGTTGTTATCAGACACATCAGACACTGTGGGATTGCCCCAACTCAGGCTTAGGAAGTGAACTTGGGCTGTTCCTTAAGCATGAAGTAGCTGCTCAATCCAAGTGGAGTTGGGACCTGACCAGTCGTCAACTGACAAGAACTCTCTGAGGTGAGCAGACGTGAAAATCTCTGTCCACCAGAAGAATGATATCTAACTCGGTAAAATCCTGTCCCCCTAGAATTTGAAGGGGGAAAAATAGTGAAGCCAGCTGATTGGTAATGAGTATCAAAAGAGAAGATAGATGCTGAGTTGAAGATATGTATAGATGGTATGTGTAGATAGATGATATAGATAGATGATATATATAGATAGACTGTGGAGATGGTTGGCAATGACCATTCAAAGCTGCTTCCCACCCCAATTGGGGGCTCTTCCTGAGTCCACTGAGATTCATGTTTCTTCATGGCCTCCCACCTCCTCACCGCAGGTTCTCATAACACGAGCTAAACCTGAACCACTTTCTAGTCTTTGCAAGCATTAGGACTCACCATAAAAAGTGTGAGGAAGCCCCATAGAGAGTATACATTCCTCTATATACTCCCAAAGCATAATAGGAGCCTAGGCCTTTCAAGAGGTTGAAGTGGTCCACATCACAGTTACATTGATAGGGGTTACTTACTGTGCGCTTGGTGGAGTTGACTGGGCTTAAACACTCCTGTATTCTCCAGCCTTTGAAACAGCCAATCATGCTTCACCCCTGCTAAGAGTTTTGCAAAGTCATCAGGCTCCAGGGTACGCGCTTCAAGGATCTCTTGCCTTGTCTTTCCTGGCAAAGAAACAAACGAACTTCCGCTGGAATTCAGGAAGGACCAAGGGCTCTCCCCATCATAGGAACCACTGGAAAACACAGATGATCCAGAACGCCATGCCAAGGATGAACTGGAGTTCTGGCTGAAGTTGAGCATGTTTCCAGGTTGATTCCCTTCCTCTGTGGTAGTGCAGTCCTCGTTAGGGATGGAGGAAGGAATATTGACAGAGGAATTAGAAGTCTCAGCCCCATGGCCAAGAGGTGGCCTCATCGCTTTCAGCCTATGAGGACCACATCTACTCGTGGAGTGAACACCCGGGTGGTCAAGCAGTTGGCTCTTGTAATCCACTGTGGGGGCATCAGGGTGGACGGGCTGCTCTTTGGCTGAGCCACCACCGCCATTTCCTAGGTCATCATTTTGGTCAGGCCAGTAGGGCGTGAACGAGCTACATGTGGACATGGAGTCATCCACGACATTCGCAGTGTTGAGGGGCACATCTTCTGGATTTTCTGCTGCCTTGTCTTCTCTGCCAACCCCGAAAGGTCCACTTTTAAATGTGGGTCCTGTATCTCTGGTACTGATTTCTTCTTTCTCCTCTTCCCCATGTCTCTCTTCAGCACTGTGGATAATTTCTGCCTTTTCTTCTAAGATGTTTTCCACCTGGACTAATGAACATGTGGGTATGTTCTGAGGCCTGTTAATACCACAGGATGTCCAAGGCGTGGAACCACATGCCAATCTGAGAGCAGCAGAAGCATGTCTGGCTTCTAGATTTCTGACGTCCTGGGTATCCCCTGGACCACCTTTTAATAGCTCTGTAGCAGAGGTCAAGAACACGCCTGTTCCATTAGGAGGAGAGACAGTTGTCAAGGGCATGGGCCCCGGTAGTTGTCTTTGAGAAGATTCGACATTGCCAGCCTGGCACCCCCGCAGAGAAAGGGGACTCTCTGACGACAAGTACGTGACAGCGTAGTTTCCCGCCTTGTTTCCCGGCTCTTCAGAGCAGGCGGTAGAACACTGCATGTCCACAAGCTCTTCTTTGTTAGCTTCTTTTTCATCTGACTGATCAGCCTCGTAATCGGCTTCCTCCCAACTTGCAGAAGAACTGAGCCCTGAAAACTTGCTCCAAGAACTGGAAGTCTGGCTGTCATTCAGAGACGTGTTCAAAACAGCGGCCTCGCCGTTGGTGCAGCCTGGTGGCTCCGTCTCAATCTCCCCATCTTTATCCACAGCCTCTCGAAAGGCATCAGAGTGGAGCCAGTTTTTCCATCCTGTAGCCTGCAGCGGTTTCTCCGGCCCGTTCCTGCGCACGGGGGAGGAAGACATTCCTCTGCCTCGTTGACGGGGTGGTTTCTCATCAGCAGCGCTCACAGTGGCTGCGCTTTGGGTTTCTGTCTTCAGAGCCGTGACACAGACTCCTCTACCTTTGGGTTTGCTTTTGCTGCTTTCGCAAGTGCCTTCAAACACCTCACAGACCGAAGTATGGTGCTGGGAATAGGCTTCCAGGATTTCCTGGAAATCCACTTGCCCACGCAAAAGGGCATTACCCAAGGAGCTCATGAAGCCCTCTGGGATGTAAGACCTGCCCTTCTGTTCTAAACTGTGCTCTACATTTGGGAAGCCTTCAACTTGTAAATGATCCTTCACCTGGGTGACAGCAGACATGATTTCCCGAGACAGGGCGGCTCGGTCCTGAGCCTCCGATGACGTACTGAATGTGTACAACTTTTCCACAGCCTCCCCACACAGCCCACGGGCTGCAGCGACCGCCTCGGTGTCTCCCCGGAGCCGCTGGTGCACCGTGGTGAGACAGAAGGCGGCTTTGACAAAAGTATGGAGCTCCTGTTTCCCAGGAACCAGTTCATCAGCTCTCTTGGTGAGGAGGCCAATTTCAAAGGCCTCCTTGGCTTCATGCAGATACACACTTTTCATTTCCGGAGGGCAGTCATTGGAGCTACTGTAGGAGAGTAAGCACGTGCCACGAATAGTCTAAGGAAAATACAAATTCAGACAATGGAGTCAGACACCGGAAGTGAATCAGAAGAACCAGTTTCCTGTCTAGAGGCCAGACAATAGACACACTAAAGGAACGCATACAAACGCCCCATGGAAATGTTGGGAAAATGCACAACTTAAGATTGAATTAAGGAACCGGATGGTTTTGATGTATCAGGAGGAGGGGCGGGGATAGGTGTGATTGATTGGCAGGAAGGGTAGGGCATTCCCTTGAACTACCGGCCTATTGTAGCCCCGATATGTTTTGATGAAAGATGATCAATGTGTTGCTGTTTCTTGTCTTGTGCACATAGGTTCTATGCACTGGACCCAGACATGGTCATGGCATGTTTCTCTGTGTAAACCAGGCTGCTGTGCATAAACACATCACTCATTTATGAACAGTCAGCATTGTAGAGTGGTGCTTTCCAAATGGGCGCATCAGTACAACAGGAGAGGTATCTTAACGTGACAGATGGTTGGGAAAACCAATTCCAGAGATTTGCATTCACTCTCTGGGGAGAATCTAGGAATATGTACTTTGAAAGGACATCTAGGAAATATGTATATTTCCTGGGTGACTGGTGGTCAGTTAGGCTAAGGAGCCATTACTCTGAAGCACAGCAAGGTTATATCTCATAGTTCCCACCAAGAAGTTACCCCTGGACTAATAGAAGCTTTCCATACAGGGAGCCTTACCACCAAGCCAACCACGTGACACCAGGCCTATTTACTACAGCTAACCATTCCCTCTCACTGGCTCTGCCGGAGAGCTCGGGAAAAGGCACCGTCAGGGCTGCCCTTCTTTACCATGGCGGTGAGAACAAAGAGGGGTGTATAAGGGGTGAAGGCAGCTGCCAGCTTGCAGACTTCGGCCGCCGAGAGCAAATGGTGGTCAAACTCCTGCAGGAGGCCCTGCGAACAAGCAAGAGGCAAAGCAGAATGCTGGTAAGTACTTATTCATCAGCAGAAGACACACAGACTATGAAATTAGTTTTCTTTTCTCTCAAGGTTCTGATGGGGGTCCTGTCCCTTATCACATGTCAGAACAAAATGTCAAGAAGGAACCATGGGTCAACACCCCCACCAGAGCTTTGACAGGCCCTGTCCCCAGCACTCACATTACACGCAACAAACACACAACAGCCCACCCCCCATCCCCGTTCCATAAGGGTTTCTTTCTTCCATTAGTTGGGATTTGAAACATATAACATATCATTCCATATTTCAATTGCATCAAGTAGAATTGTACAATTGCTACTACAATCAGTTTCCAACCGTTCCTTTTCTACATGGACTCCTTGACATCATCTCCCTTTTAACACTCAACCCCCCAG
>NW_022111369.1:3294850-3306417 GCF_000313985.2 Echinops telfairi
CAGCTTCATGAGGGTGACCTCCACTGACATAACGCCTCTGTCTGAGATACACTCTACTACAAACGAACCCAACCCAAACCAAAAATACCGACAATTTTGGAGACTAGATCAGGTCCAGCCGCATCATAGGGGGGAATCTACTGACACAGTTTTAACTGTGCAGGTCAGATTTATGCCTTTGATCTTCTAGATTCCTCTCTCCCAAGCACTCTGTTTAGTGACCACTTTCCTCCCTTCCCTCCATTTTCGATAGGGGGAGTTCTCCGGGGGCGTATTTATTTCCTATGAAATTCCACAGAGGAATCAGTATCAGAGCCTAAATTGTGAGACTCCAAAGGATTTTTCAGCGTCTGATTTTCAGAAGTAGATTGGTAGGCTTCTCTTCTGAGGACCTCTGGGTAGGCTCCACCCACCAAGTTTTGCATAAGCAGCTGGGCCTTTTAGCCATTTGTACCACCCAGGGACCCTACTCCCCACCACAGGCAAAATTCACAATTCCCGCCTGTGCAACACGACTTAGAGGGTTTTCTTTGGAAGATGGCAGTGGCTCCTTATTTACAGGCCCTCTCACACTCCACACAGGTGATTAACGGACTAGTTCTGCATTGTTCTGGACAAAGACCCTTTGATTTATGAGTTCGCAGCAGTTAGGAGCCATGCGTTCCTTCTAGAAGTATTTATTCTGCTAGTCACTGTGCTGAACACTGGGGAGGCAGTGGGGCGTAATGGAACCACCAGTTCCTCCCCTCAATGAGCTTAGCTTTTGGTTGGGGATGTGAGGAGGGCCAGTCAACACCCAAAATGAGTAACATGATGATAAGCATTCCAAAAGGAAGAAAGAAAGAAAACAAAGAAGAGAGAGGGAGGAAGGAAGTTTGTTATTTTGAACATTCATCAGGGTCAACTTCATGAAGCAAGGAATATCTCTTTCTGTTCTGGTCTGACCGCATGAGCAAGATTTAGTCTACTAACAACAAGTGTATGTGTTCTTATACTACACTCCTTAGAATGAAGTCCAGTTACTTTAGCTGTTCTGTGTATTAAAAAAAAAAACAACCCTCCAGACCCCAGTATAAATGAGAACATTACCAGTGTCCAGAGAACCCCAGTGAATTCATCAGAAGGACCTGTTCACATGGCTTGAGGCAGCAGTTCAACCTTTGTGCCAATGCTCTGGACCCTTTTACACAATCTAGGTTTGCTCCCAAATCTACCCGTTGCTGGTGAGCAGACAGTGGAGATGATTTAGCTTCCCTTGTTGTTGTGACTAGGTGCCATGCAGTCGGTTCTGACCCAGTGTGGTCCTACGCATGACAGAACCGAAGCACTGCCTGGTCCTGCACTATCCTCATAATTCTTCCTATGCTTCAGCCCACTGTTGCAGCCACTGTGTCCATCCATCTGGAGCTCCACCTAGTTAATGAAAAGAATACCTTCTGCCTTATGTGGCAGATACCTAATCTCCTGTCAACTTGCAAAGGGGTGGAGTCTAGCCTGTCAATCAGATCCCAGCTTGATGACATCATTTGGAGGCACAAAGGAGATAAGCAGCTCACTGGAGGCCAGATACTCTCTCTCTCTCTACTTTGTTGTCCTGATCACATGCCACATGGAGCTACACTGATGGAGCCAGAGCCCTGGAGCTGGAGGGGCCACGTGGATACCCATGCCAGTTCTGAGATGCTTCTGCCACCACTGGATCCATAAGACTTTCCACCCACTGGCCTGTGATCCTCCCGCAATGATTCAGCATCATTGCATGGCTGCGGCAATCTAAACAGGACTTTATGGGCTAGTATTGACATATGGGGTAATATCGGACTTATGGACTCGATCTGGACTGGGCTGGGATGTTTTCTCAATATACGATTTCTCTCTTATGGATTATTGCAGATAAAGTTTTTTTTTTCTTTTGGTGTAGGTTTTGTGTATATCACACACACATTTTCTAAACCATAAAGCAATCTATAAATAGAAGTCATTATTTTCATGGACAAAAGCCTGGAACAAGTGATGATGCTCTGATGTGAACAAGTGATAACTGAAGTTTTAAACTAATTATTCTTTTACTTTAGAATTGAGATGGCCCAAATTTAGACACAGGATTTTGTGGTCATTTGAGGAAAAGTAAGTGGGGTTAAAAGAATTTATCATTTCTATGCTATTCATTCATTCAGTCTTCATCAGTCCTATTTTGGAGAACCCTCTCTGGGTTTGATTCTGTAGGCATGATAGAGCCCCACAGGACACATAGGAGCCAGCCCTAGGATACGGCCATTGCTGTAGATGCAGTCGCCCAGGGCTCCCTGACTCCCGAAGGGAAAGCAGCGACTAAGAACCTGGACAGTACTGTAGGAGATGCGGCTCTGCATCTTGTTTCTGACACGTGATAATTACCAAGTTAATGTGTGGACTGCTTTTAAGCTTTTCATACTCTTTCTTGCTCATGGAAACGAAGATATCAGCCAATATACCTAGTGATGTGGAAATGCCCTGTAAGGAAAATACAAGCAAAACATACATTAGGGGTTTTTACTTCGTTATTGCTTGAATACATGATGATTGAGCATCCAGTGAGTCCCTCTGACTGTGGACCAGGGGTGTGAACAGCCTTGCTCTCAGGCAGAGGGCACCGTGAAGTGGATTATTGCAGATGCAGGTGGGTGAATATTTAACACCATACCATTTGATCTCCCTTTTGGCCTATTTAAAATTTGTTCTGGTTTTGAGGTTTTCTTCTGTTTTACTTTTATAATTTTGTTGTTGTTGTATGCTTTTCTGTATATGATATCCAGGATAAGTAAATCTACAGAGACAGTAACTGAGTGAGTGGTTTCTTGGGTGTCTGGCAAGGAAAGTTGGGGGGAAATGGGGAAGGCATAACAAGGAGTATAAGAAAGAAGAAAACATTCTAAAATTGATTGTAGTCATGATTATACAACTCTTCTTTATATGATGGAACTATTGCATTGTATATTATGTGGATTATGTGCAAAAAACCTGTTTTTCTTTTAAAAATTAAAAACCAATAAAAATTAATTCCATTTGGATTGAAAACCAACAAACGAACAATAAATAAAATGTGACTAACCTATTCATTTTCCCATTCAACACAAGGAAAAATAAGACTCATAATAATTTTACAGAAAGCAATGTGGTCATGTCAACATGGCTTTGGAATGAAACAAAAAGTTAATATACCGCCCCCCCCTCCAAAAAAAAAACAAACAAACATAGAAGAATGGATAGATACAGATCAATATATAAATAGTTTCAAACAGAAATATACACTCAAAGTGTAGATGTGAGCAAAAAAGAGAAGAAAGTTACTTCAGGTCTCTCACCTGTTTATGTAAAATAAATAAAAATAGGACAAATGAAATTAATAGCAATAAACTGAATTATATTAAAAAATGAGACCATTATTCAGAGACAAATATAGAAAAGGAGAAGAAGGTATTAGACAATAAATAACCTTTTTGTCGGGCTGAGGGAGTGTCAAATAGCCTATGATTGAGGCCCATATTAATTCTGCAGCTTCGTACCACATTCCTGGGGGGGGGAAGAGAGCGAGCTGTAAGACAGGGGAGAAACTGCTGGTATCACTGCTGTCCTATTAGAAAACATCTACGGGCCGAAGCCCAGCAAGGCCCGCCCACCATTCAGACCCTGCCCGCCCGGCCTGCGGTCCAGCTGGTGTACACATTCTGAGGATGGCCCGGGGCAGACCCCCAATTCTCTCCGCCTGGCCTGGGAGAGGGAAGGGCTGCAGGCTGGGTTTGCTAATTAAAAGGAAAAAAGAAGAGAAAAGAAAGACAAGAAAGAGGGGAGAGACAGAAAACCCTCAAAAATGAAGGTGACTACAGAAAGCAGATTTATTGGATCCTATTAGGAGAACTCGGGGATGGATTAGTTGGACTGAGCAATGTTTCCCCAGTCTGCTTCACACAGACACAGGGAAACAGGGAGAAGGTCTCCACTGTGGACAAGAGTACCAATTTCCATCCTCTAAAAACTGCTCAACGTTTTGTTTGCATTTTAAAGCAAATAAAATTGAAAAATTAATCTAAGTACCCATCAGTGAAGGTCTTGGTGGGTTTAGAGTGAGACACAAACATATCCCACAATGTCCTGCTGAACTGAGAGTCAGAGGTTAGAAGTCATGCTGAAGGCCTTAGGGCATATAGATATAAATTTCTTTAACAAAATCAGTAGAAAAATATGCTTATCTTATTAATTTTCATTAAACTACAAAATCTCAGATGCTAATCTCTTTTGGATGAAGAAACTAAAGAAACTGAGTGTTAATCATACGGACTAGATACATGAAGAAAATTCTACAGTAAGACTTATTGGTCAGACTTTATAAAGGAACCTCTGGAACAATAAATGTCTAATGAAATGTACCTAGCTTTTGTAGAATCTGCCCTCTGATCTGTATACAAACGGACTGCACCAGGACTTTGTCACTTTCATTTCTGTACAGCCAAGTACCTAAAATAAAACATGGAGACAGAAAATGAATTTTGGTCTTGAATTATTAAAGAAGTGGTTTGGCAGATGAAATTACTCTGGTAGATGCCTTCAGGTGTACACGTGATACAGATTTCAGAAACGAGCTCTTCTCTCCAGGGAAGATCCAGTTCAAAGTTTGCTATAGCTCACAAGGCCCTACCAGAATGATTTCCCATCTGGTCTCCGACTCTTCATCCTTTGCCACTGAGCTTTCTTCACCCTGACTTCATTTGTGGTCCTTGTGGTAGTAAGAGGTCTTCCCCATGGTCTCTGCACGTGCTGTTACCTCCGCCTGGGATTCCCTCTTCTCTGGCTCTTTGAAAGGCCAGCTCCCTTGCCTTCTTCAAGTCTCAATATCAATGCAATCGCCTCCCAAGTCCCGTCAACTTGATTTACAAGATAACAGTGTTATCCTACTTATCTTGTGGTTGCTTCCTCATCGAGGATGCGACACCTAAAACGGGTTGGGATATCAAGACGGATGACTGTAGACACATACACCAAAAAGGCATAAAAGAAGTTATAACTCACATAATGAGGTTTTCTGGGCAGAGAGGGCAGTCACCCTATTGGACCTGAACAAAGACGAGGAGCGAGTGGTTCTGGGTTTTGTGGTGGTCAGGAGGTGGGTTTGGAATAACATTTTTTGAAAGCTTGGCTGAGGGTTCTAACTAAGAATATGCTTTAACCTAAATATCCAAAATATATCAACATGTATAAAATAACAAATATAAAAACATTCACCCGATCCTTTTCTCGTGGCGGCCTGAGGTGATCTGTCAAAATGGTTCACTACTCAATTGAGGCAGAAAACCCCACAAAATCATGCAAATCAAGAGGGTTGAATCTTTAGGTCCATTATAAGGACACCTATAAAACTGCCCGGGCCATCAAGAGTATGCCTATCCGGAAAGCCACCAAGTATTTGAAAGACGCCACTTTCCCTTCTGACATTACAATGATGGACTTCGTAGGGGTGCCCAGGCCAAACAGTGGGGTTGGACCCAAGGTTGGTGGACCAAAAGGAATGCTGAATTTTTGTTGCACCTGCTTAAATATGCCAAGAGTCCCGCTGAACTGAAGGGTTTAGACGTGGATTCTCTGGTCACGGGCACATCCAGGTGAACAAAGCCCCCCAACATGCACCACCGGACTAACAGAGCTCATGGTTGGATCAATCCATCCACTGAAATGATCCCGACTGAAGAGGAACAAATTGTTCCTAAATCAGAAGAGGGGTTTGCACAGAAGGAAAAACTATCCCAAGAGGAACTGGAAGCAACAACTTACCGCTTGGAAGTAAATGAATCTTGAAATAAAAGTCAATAAAAGTGAAAAACGATAACACAGTCATGAGAAAATTTTGCATTATTATCCCCCTTCAACTTTATTGGCTTTTATAGGAGGGTTTATGGATTACATCATTTTTGTAATTGACAAGCTACCAACCCCCCCAGTGACTTGCTTTGTTTCCATCCTTTTGTCCCTCTCCCTCTTGTTGTGTATTCCCCCCACCCCCTTTCATCCAAGTTGACATCTATATGTTAACCTGGTAACCTTCCCCTTATACTCTTGGTAACCATCAAAGTCTATTTCTTTTGGTGTAAGAGTCTTTTCTGATTTAAAAAAGTAGCAGTGGTCTCATATGATGTTTGTCCTTCTATGATGGACTAATTTCACAGGTGGAGGGTTCCGATCAGCTTGCCCAGATGTGGAGTCAGAGGAAGAGAAGTATCGGGTGAAAGGCTATCGGCATTCAAACACCAAAGAGAGAGTTGGAGATTTTATTACATCCACCTTCATTATTCTTTGTCATATCACCTTCTTAATTTCTTCCTAGATTTTAGTGTGTGTGTGTGTGTGTGTGTGTGAGAGAGAGAGAGAGAGAGACATAGTAGATGGGAAATATATGCCTACTCTAGGGTAGTTGTGGTGGCCACCAGTGAGGTGTGTGTAGTCAATATTTCCGTTCCAAACAGTATCACTACTAGAAACGTCCACATGCTTCAAGGAGATCAGGCCTAATGTCTACTTGTACTGAGTTTAAATGTCTACTGTCAATTGTGTTCCACTTACTGGAAAAACACGTTCATGTAAATGCCCAGACGTTCAGAGAGATAGCTGAAATGTGAAATCGTGACCCCGCTATCCTGAATTGGTTCCTTCCATGTTTACTTAAATGTTGAGAGGACATTCATTTCAAAATAATCTTTTACTAGAGATTTTTATATTGCAAAACCAAATTTATTTGCAAAAGATTTAAATACATTAAGCTCACTCTTTTAACTCTGAGCCATATATTCCTAAGCACAATGACTTTAAGTTTGCAGCAGAGCCCTTCCCAAGGCCCACAGAATTACTCGCTCTAACTGCTTCTTTCCATTAGATGACACACTCTCCAATCAAACAGTATTAGCAGCCTTAAAAAATGGAAAAGAAGGGACGGCAGACGGAAATGCTGCTTGACCAAAGTCACATCATTCACCAGTGGCCAAGACCATCCCAGGTGGTTCTGGGCTCCTCTCATCCTCAGTAGCTATTAGGTCATTGAGTTGTTCTTAAACTAGGAGTCTGGTACCACCTGAGGGTACAAGCCACTGTTAAGAAATAAATGTTTCTATGACAAAATAATTTGCAAATTATTATTATCAAGGATTCATGGGGGAGGGCAGAGCGGGAAGGGAGGGGGAAAGAAGAGGAGCTGATGTCAGGGGCTTAAATGGAGAGCAGATGTTTTGAGAATGATGAGGGCAATGAATGTACAAATGTGCTTTACACAATTGATGTATGTATGGATTGTGATAAGAGTTGTATGAGCCCCTAATAAAATGATTTTTTTTTAAAAAGAAGAAGAAAGAAATGTTTCTTACCTGTTGCACCATTGTTGCTTATTAGACTGCTTAGAATGTACTCGGCTTTTAAAAGTTTTCCTGAAAAGACAAAACATAATTCAACCAACCAACCCAAACACAAAACCTTCAAATTCTACACAACTAGGTCTGAACAGCCTACAAATTGTTCATGCTCCAATTTTGACAGGTTTCACCAGGTACACACCATAATCTTGTATTGAGACCTTTTATTTAAAAATCCATCATCAGGAACCACGTTATAGATAACATTTACAAGGAGCAATAAAGTCTTCAGAAGTTGGTAAACTGGGAAGCGGCATAATATCTGGAATGGTCATTAGGTTCTTAAAAGAACCATTTCTAATTCGTCATATAAAGCAGGGCATGCGCAGCAGTGGCAAAGCCGTGTAAAAGAAGTCTGCTCTTGGTGGAAGCTAGAGGCAGGCCTGGGACTGCACAGGTTCACCAGAGGCTTTTGGAGGGAGGGATGGGATGGTGGAGTGGCCATTTTTCAACTGACTTATTTTTCTTACTACCTCCTAGAAGAGGCCTGATCTATGTAGAACTGTTATTGATGTCTTTAATAACCAGGAAACCTATATGTATTTTTAATAACTCCCTTCTTACAGTTGCCTTCAAGGCATTATAGGAGCTATCTAGCCCCTGTGACCCTTTCCAGCTCACCTTTAACGCTCCTTTCCCTAGGCCTCACGGTCTGCATGTTAGTCACTGTGATTTGCTCGCGGTCTTTTGAACGTGACAGGCAAGCTCTCACATCAGGATCTTTGTACTTTACTATTATTTTAATTTGGAATCATTTTAGTCCTGATATTTTCAAGGCCTCTTCTCTTTCCCCCTGGGTCTTTACTCAAATATATCAATTAAAAACAAAAACAAAAAACCTCCCCTGAAACAAAACTCCCCGCCCTTGAGTGGATTCTGAGTCTCTATTCTAGGGATGCCATGTAGACTGTCATAGAATTCCTTTCTTTACATAAACTCAAACTCACTGCCACTGGGTTGATGCGGATTCTGTAAGGCCACCCTGTAAGATGGGGCGGAACTGCCTCTGTCGGTTTCTGAGACTAACACTGTAGGAATAGGAAGCTCTGTCTTTCTCACACAAAGCAGCTAGTGGTTTTGAACTGCTCACCTTGCGGTTAACAGGCCGACGCATAAACACTGTGCCACCAGGGCTCCTCCGACCTCATACGGTTTCCTTTAATTATCCTGTTTCAAATTGTTCATTGAGATACATAGTCTGGGTTCTGGTAAATTGTGTTCCCAAAGAAGATCACAGCAACAGCATCCACCTGTCCTCTTATACAGTGTGATTTTGCCATTCCTTAATCATGAAGTGGAAGCTAGCATGAATTATTCTTTTCCCCGGGTCTGCTTTGGCCTTGTGACCTATTTACACTAGTGGAATGAGGGATGATGGAAACAGTGTATCATTCTGGGCTGGACCAGAAGAGATATGTAATTTCTACCGTCACCCCTTGAGGCCAAGCCACCATGCTGTGAAGAAGCCCATGAGCAACACGGAGAGGCCAATGCAGAGATGGCCCTTTCCTG
This sequence comes from Echinops telfairi, assembly GCF_000313985.2. Lineage (NCBI taxonomy): Eukaryota > Metazoa > Chordata > Mammalia > Afrosoricida > Tenrecidae > Echinops > Echinops telfairi. Next base: position 3,303,793 of record NW_022111369.1, read on the forward strand.
AGAGCCCCAGATGAGGTCCTGGCTGGCTGCCAATAACAAATCTCTACTGTGTGCATGAGAGTGCTTTGTACTTTTGAACTATTCCAATTCCACATACTACTTAACAGAATCACCTAATCAAACTACAGAATTATGAGAAATGGTCAATTGTTATTACTTTAAGTAACTCAGTTATGGGATGGTTTGTAACATGGCGATAGTCTACAAACAATAAAAGAATGTGGGTTCTGTTACAATAACAGCAATTGGGTACCTAAAAGTAGGGTATTGCTGTAACAAAAATGTAAACTCTATGGCATTAAGTTAGGGCCATGGGTCAGGTCGAGGCATGAGGGTGGTGAGGAGACTGTTGTTGGAGAATGAAATGGCAAAGTGGACATCGTTACTGGTAGTTGAGACAAAAGAACACACATCACAAAATGGCAGGAGTTCAGCAGCACAGTTTTCTGTAGCAATGTGAAAAACAAAATGTAACTAATGACCTTACAGCTATCGCTGAAGAGATTTATAGGAGGAATATTGAAATAGCTTCTTTTAGCTGCTGAGGACAAAGTGCAAGAAGGAAGACATGAACTAAAGAAGGAATTATTTCATTTTTGAGCAGAATATAGAGGCAATGTAGAAGGCCCAGAAGAATATTTCCAGACAGTCTCCACATAAACAAAAGCATGGGGACAAACATCAAGGAGATTGCCAGTAAACTGTGACCTGAGGGTCAGGATCAAATCAAGGATATGAGTGTAAAATCCTTTGGTAAGGTGTTCCACCCTCAAGACCAGACAAAGGAACTTCTAAGAACATTAAAAATGCCGCCTCATAGAACTTTGATTTGCAGTCTGAGGTAGAACACAAAGGTAATTATAAATATGCTGTTGTCTAATTTAATATCAACACACAAATATCCTTTAGATCTTTAATATTTCCTTTCCTTACTCTTATGGTCTTAGGTTCACCTCATTAATCTTGTGAGACCTATGTATGTTCAATTGGATAATTAAGCTTGTTCGATGCATGAAATCCAAGATAGATAACCCCTGCAGAAATAGTAATGGTAGTAATGACTCCCTGAGGGTAAGGGAAGAGGTGTGTGTGGGGAGAAGGGTGAATCAATAGCAATGATGACTGTATAACTACACCTGAGGGAAAGGAATACAGAACAGATAAGGTGAACAGATACATTGGATGGTGTAAGATATGGCAAAATAATAATAATAATAATAATAATAGTTCCTAGGAGGTTGGTTGGGGAAAGAGATAAAGGGGAGATGGTATCAAAGAATTCAAGAACAAAATGATGGTGGCAGCAACTGTACAATTATGCTTGATCTAATTGATCTGTAAATAATATCTGTAAGAGCTCCCAATAAAATGATTGGGGGAAAAAGGGGGGAGGGAGGCTATAAAATATTTAAAGAAATTCTATCAACTGTTGAAAAAGAGCAGTGTTCACTTAAAATGATGAGCGACTCTGGCGCACCCAACTTTCTGTGGGTGGGCTCAGGCTGAGGAAGACTTGGTGATAAAGAGCTTTGTGTTCCTAAAGAATGTCTCATACAAAAGAAAGAATGACTCAGCAGGTGAATCTCAGCGTTGCAGGAACCACTCTCTGAGAGGCTCCTCCCTGCCATCAAGTCAATTCCAACTCATCATGACCCCTCTAGGGGCAGGTCTACCCCTGTGGGTTTCTGAGCCTGTAACTCTTTACACCGTTCTTCCTGAGAGTGGTTGTTGGTTTCGAACTGCTGACCTTGCAGTTAGCCACCCAATGCTTAAGCACTATGCTGTCAGGACTCCTCTCTCTGAGAGAAGTGGCCCTTACACAAGGAGCAGTGAATTATTTAATGTGGCTTTTCTAGCTAAAGTCTTTAGCTCCCATCAGACAACCTTTCCCTGCATAGGTCTGGTAAGAAGGTGGGGGGAAATACTGATAGAAATCACCTGAGAGTAATTACGAATAGGAGTCTCTGCAGTGCTATCCGGCTGTGTATAAAATGAGCCCTCTGAGAAGCAGGAGTAGGAATCTCGCTGGCAAGAGACAGGAATAGCGCTTGTCTTCTGGACCCAAGATCCTCGTGCTGTGAACCTCCTGGATCCAGATACCAGCGATACCAGCAGAGGAGCAGCAGCAGAACCAGGAGCCTGAGCCTGGAACATAGTGATGGACTGCCCAACCCACTGAACACATTAAGATCGAGAGCTTCTGCGCAAGGGATTGGTGTGTGGAATGGGGTGCCTCTGGGTACTGAATTCAGGAAGTTGGGCTTGCTGACTCAAGGGAGGGGAGCTAAATGCCTTCAGCCCGAAGCTCACTGGAGTGGGGTGCCTTTGGACACTTAATTCATGGAGCTCATTTTATTGACCCATGGACCTGGAGCGGAATGCCTTTGGGTTAAGGCTTAGAGCCAAGTGGAATGCCCCTTTGGGTATTTATTAGCAGACCCCAAACTTTGTAATATGTGCTGGAGAACACTACCCTGAGCACTTCGCACTGGCATGACAATTGGTTAACTTCCTAAATAAACTCTTTAATCAAAAATTTTGTCTGTGAATTTGTGTAGCCATTGCAATGAACATTAGAACCTAGGGATAAAATAGAGACTACTAATAAATCCCATACTTCTTTTT
>NW_022111369.1:3307869-3312731 GCF_000313985.2 Echinops telfairi
TTACTGTGACACTAGAAGCCATGCCACCGGTACCACAAATACCAGCAAGATCACCCGGGGTGAACAAGGTTTAGCAGAACTTTTAGACTGAAAACACACTACGAAGAAGGAATGGGTTGTCCACTTCTGAGGAATTAGCTCCCCCAAATGTGTGGACAGCCGTGGAGCATTGTCAGTCACAGCGCTGGGCAGCAAGCCCTTCAGGTTGGAAGGCACTCCTAATCTAACTGAGGAAGAGCTGGTCCTCAAAGTAGAGTTGTCTGGCAGGTAGGACAGACACATTTACGGACAGAACTTGACTCAAAATGATAAGGAAACAGCTACAGACATCCATTAATAATTGGAATGTGGCATGTACAAAGTATGAATCCAGGAAAACTGAAAGTTGCCCTGGCTGGTTGAAAGGAAAGGGAACCCATAAAGATAGGAGTCTTAGGCATTACTGAGCTGAAATAGGCTGGTGTTGGTCATTCTGAGTCAGGCAATCACATGGTTGACTATGCTAAGAGGGGTAAATTCAAGAGTAATGCTGCCACATTGCTCATCAAAAAGAACATTTCAAGATTTTGTTTGCTTTGTATTTTTCTCTTATCATTTTTTAAATTTATATTTCTGAATTTATTATGGCAAATGATACTTAAGAGGAGAATGCATACATATATTCTGTCCTAGAGAGGCAAAATCTCTTACCATTTTTATTGAGGGATCTTACATACATCCATTGTATCAAGCACATTTGTACATATGTTCCCATCATTTCCAAAGCATTTTCTTTCTACTTGAGCCTTTGGTATTAGGTTGTCTTTTTTTCCCCCTCCAACCCCCCCAGTCCCACCCTTGTGATCCCTTGATAAGTTATAAATTATTATTTTCATAACTTATGCCATCTGCTGTCTCCCTTCACCCATGTTTCTATTGTTCATCCCCCTCAGGCAGGCATGGGTGGTGGGGTTATATGTTGATCATTGTGATCAGTTCCCCCTTTCTACCCCTTCTCCCCCCACCTTCTCCCTACCCTCATGGTATTGCTTCTCCCACTACTGTTTCTGGGGTATTTATCTGTCCTGGATTCCGTGTGTCGAGAGATTTTATCTACACCAGTGTACATGCTCTGGTCTAGCCAGATTTGTAAGGTAGACTAGGTCATGACAATAAGGGTGAGGAAACATTAAGAACTAGAGGAATGTTGTGTGTTTCCTTGGTGCTATACTGCACTCTGGCTGACTTGTCCCTTCCTTGTGACCCTTCTGTGAGAGGACTTACAATTGTCTACCGATGGGCCTTGGGGCTCCACTTCAACCCTCCCCATTCACATTGATGTGACTGTTTGTTTTGGCTCTTCTGATGCCTGATACCTGATCCCATTGATACCTCAATATCATACAGGCTGTGTGCTTCTTCCATGTGGCCTTTGTTGCTTCCCTGCTTGAGGGCCATTTGTTTAACTTCAAGCCTTTAAAACTCCAGATGTTATATCATCTAGTAGCCAGTCACCATTAACTGTCTTCACCACATTAGCTTCTGTACCCATTTTGTCTTTAGCAATTGTGTCTGGAAGGTAGGCATCACAGAATACCAGGTTATTAGAACAAAGTGTTCTTGTTTTAAAGGAGGGCTTGAGTAGATGCCCAATGTCCGTCTGCTTCCTTAATACTAACATATAAATATATGTGCATAGACTTATCTGCCTATCATTATATATTAATATATTTACGTATATACATACCTATATTTATAGCTCTACAAGTGTCTTTTGCCTTCTAATTCTTTCCTCTATTTCCTTTTACTTTCCTCCTGTCCCACTGTCATATTAAACCTTTATTCAGCTCTCATAATTTCTCTAGGCTACCTTGTCCTTGGTTGAACCCCACCAGGCATTCTATGTGCTCCTTGCCATTGATTTTAGATCTCTTGTTGCTCCTTGGGATTGTTTATCCTGCCTATCTTATATAGAAAAACATGAAAAAAGAGAGAGAAACAGAAGGCGGGGGGTGGGAGCATATAAGTAGATCCATGCCTGTGTTTTGATCCTTTTTGTGTCTTTTCGTATCAAGTCTGATGAGGTGCCAAGCCCTGCCTTCTGAGTCAGAAGTCTATTTTCAGGATTCCTCGGAAACTTCATTGCTTTGCTCCCTCCCCTTGCTGTTCTGTTGCACTCCCTTTGTGTGTTTGCCTGGTGTGTGTGTGTGTGTGTGTGTGTGTGTGTGTGTGTGTGTGTGTGGTGGTTAGGTTGTTTATATCTCCACAGGAAAGGGGAAAGGGACCAGACCTCAAACTGACGCACTAAGCATTGAGGGCAACATACCGGCATGAAGCAGTGAACTAACAGAGAGGTTTGGGGGGTGGCTCCAATCCAAGCTATGTCAACCGCTGCCCCAGAAGAATGCACTACAGAGGGCAGTACTGAAGATAAGGCCTAGGCAGAGGGGCAGGTCTGCCCAGACCACCCGGAAGCAAACAAAGAGGGAGGGAGGGAGAGATAGATGATAGATAGATAGATGATAGATAGATAGATAGATAGATGCCCCCACATCCTGGTCCACTGAGCCTTGAGGATGACATCCCTGCTCAGAGCAGCCAATGCTCAGAGAGGACCACAGGGCTGCCCCCCACCCCCCATGACACACGATGATGTCCCCTCACTGGCTCATAGCACTATGGGGGATAGCACTGGAAACACAGTGCGGGAATTGAGCCCAGTCTGACACTCTCATTTCAAGATTTATCTTCAAGCACATTGCTGTCTGTGATAGGATAGTGTATAAACAAGGAAAACCAGTTATTCAGCCATTACTCAAATTTATACCCAAACCGCTAAAGCCAGTGTTGAAGAAACTGAAGAATTGTACCAATTTCTCCAGTCTGAAATTGATCAAGCATGCAATCAAGGCACATTGATAATTAGTGGTGGTTGGAATGTGAAAGTTGGACGGACAGAAAGGATCGGTAGTTGGAAAATATGGCCCTTATGATAGAAAACAGTGCCAGAGACCACAGATAGAATTTTGCAAGACCAGGAAAAAATTTTGCAAGACCAAAGATTTCTTCATTATAAAGATCTTATTTCAACAACAGACAACGGCGACAATCCACGTGGACCTCATTTGATAGAATACATAAGAATTAAGTTGGCTACTCTGTGGGAAGAGACAATGAAGCTCAACATCCGCAGCCAAAACAGGGCCGGGGTCTGCTTGTGAAACAGACCAGTATTTGCTCATATAGAAGTTCAGGGTGGGGCTGAGATTACTGAAACAAGTCTAACTCTGAATATAGCTCACTTGAATTCAGAGACTCTCTCAAAACAGGGCTGACGCCTTCAACACTGAAGACCAAAGAGCAGGCGAATGGTGGGAAGACTTCAATAGCAACACACATGAAGAAAGCAAAATATATTAAGGAGACAGGGAATAAAGGGGAGACCCAAGTGGAGGTCGGAAGAGACTCTGAAACTTGCTCTTGACCGTACAGAAACGTAAAGACTAGAAGAAATGATGACACGGACAGTGAATAGAAGATTCCAAAGGGTGGCCTGAAATGACAAGGGCACTTTCCATGTGGGAGACACATAAACTGCTTTGGCCAGAATATGAACGAGGATTAAATTGTTGTTTTAGGCTATTACATTTGGGGGTGCTTTGGTACGAAGCAAACAATAACTAAAAATTGGCACTTCCTTTTGTTTTCTCTACTATTTCTCCTCAGCCCTCACCGCCAGGAAACATACTGTGGATTTCAATGAGTCGCGTATTTTATTGCCTGCCTTCCTCGCTAAGATGTGTTTGCCATGAGTTAGAACTGATTTAATGGCAACAAACAAAGAATAAGCCCATCATCAACCAGGGTCATTTTCCTATGGAATCCCCATTCCAGCCGACGTGGACCTCTTTCTGTTGCCTGACCTTTGAGTAGATTCTGGCTCGAAGTGCCCCAGGTGGCCGACTAGAACTGCCCCACAGAGTGATCTTTCTCCCACAGAACGACTTGGTGGATGCCAACAACCCCTCTGTTGGCTGGTTATTGCGTGACAATCATTGTGCCACCCAGAGCTTCTTTCTCTAGAGCAGTGACATCATAAGAAGTGGTGTCACCCGGTGCAGTCACCCCTGCGGTCACACTTCCCACAATCCCCCGCTCCTTCCTTGGCCTGAGTGGGCAGCAAATCATTTCCCCCAACCATGAGTGAAGCAGCCTGGCTGCCCTGGTGCAGAGCCAGGCGTCTTGCTGTGTGGTCTCATTGCTCCTGACCCTGCCCACAGTGACAGCTCCCTGTCACTCCTCCTCTCTCCCACTGACCATGGCACAGGCCCTCTGAGCCACTCAGTGGCGGGTGTTGTGAAGGAGGAGGTGATGGGTGACCCTGAGCGGCAGGTGAAATCAATTCCAGTGATGCCGCTGCTCGTTGGGACAACACCTCCCCTAGCAGTGCCGGCCTGCCTACGGCCTCCACCTCTGGATCGGGGCTCACTGTGGTGTTTCCCTGTGTGACGGTGCCAGGGAATGTGTCCCTCTGTACTGCCTCCGTGGCCCCACACTCTACCACCCGCTACTGATTCCACTGCTTGAGAGTGTATCTTTCCATGTGGCCTCAGAGATGTGGGTCCTCGACTCTTTTTTTCTCCCTGAATTATTTACCTGGCTATTGCTTCTCTTTTGAGTAGGAAACATTCAGATTCACCCACACTTGACACTGACTTGGAATTTTTATTTCTTTTTCAAGAACATTTTAAACTTTTTTGTTTCCACCCCAGAGCTCGGAGCAAACAAAAGTCTCTCTTGCCACATCTCAGGGCAGACTGAGGGGAGGCCTTTTTCTTTTTCTTTAAACATTTTATTGGGGGCTCATACAACTGTTATCCCAA
>NW_022111369.1:3313888-3315569 GCF_000313985.2 Echinops telfairi
TCAATTCCATTGTTATGGCCACATCCATTGTCAGTGCCTTTGAGCCTAGGGGCTCATCACTCGCACTCACTCCAAACGCATGGCCAGGGAGTCGGTTCCCACTGATAGTGATTCCATGGGACGGAGTGGAACTGCCCCGGGGCTGCAAGGCTGTCCCTCTTTTCTAAGGTACCAGGGACCATCTTTGTTCTCTGGAGGAGCTGCTGGTAGGTTCGCATCTGTGCTTAGCAGCACTGCTTGTAATCCGCCATGGTCACCAGGGCTCCTGGGGATCAGTACTATCAGAAGCCAGTTCTTTTGTGATCCATAGGGTTTTTACTGGTTCATATTAGGAACTGGATTGCCAAGTCTCTCTTCTGAGTCTGTCTTTCTCTGGAAGCTCTGCTGAAACCTGTCCACCATGGGTGACCTGCCGATGGTTGAAATACTGGCCAGCGCTATAGCAGCCCACATGTCACCAAACTGACAGATAGTTGGTGATTGAAAACAATAGCAATGGTTAACCCAACCGACAATTGGATGAGTCCTATGTTTCTGGGGAGATGCAACTTGCTTTTTAAGATTTCACGATGTTTTTGGTTAATCCATTAGTCTTTCCCTCATGGAATCGATCATAGCAGGCTGCATATTTGTAAACATAATGGTCACTCTTAATTTAAATTATACAAGGGCTTTAACGGAAGTGGATTTTGTCATATAACCAATATCACGGCCTCCCCTCCCCCGCAAGCCTCTTCCAAACTACATGCTAGGCTGGAATGCCAGCCTCATTAAATGGGGAAAAAAAAAGATACTTTAAGATCTAATCAGGCACTGTACTGATGTTCTAAGTGGTCAAAAAAATAAAATTACTTCAGTAGGTTTGTCAGTTCTGTTGTTAGTCCAGTCAAGGGGCCCCATAGAAAAGAGACAGGGGAGCTGAGAGAAAACAGCAGAATTCTAATATGCTTTTTAAAGGTTCTTGGTCAGAAGTATAGCAATTCAGATACCCCTGTTTGAAAGCAGCAGGACAGACTTGTTAGAGGACAAAAGCTCCAATTAGTATTTTCCACACCCTTTCACAATTTTCTCTACTGCTTTTGGCTTTGACACTCTTTATGCCAGGGCCTTTGTACTGGCAAAGAGGCGGGTGGACGGGTCTGGGGGCAGGGCGGGGGAAGGAGGAAAGGAGGCTTGAAAAGATGGTACACAGGGCCCTTTGGACGCCACAAGGTCTCCCCGCAGAAGTCAAGTAGCCCCCAAGGGAAGGGGAGCTGAAGGGGAGACAACCATTCCGGACCAGCAGGGAGGCCAGCAGGAGGGAGCCTACCTGAGTTGACAGAGATTCGGGCTTGGCGAATAACCACCTGCGGAGCAATCGGTGTTTCTGGCTGCAGCTTGTGGAGACCTTTGGAGACCTGGAGGAGTTTGCTGGAGACATCGAGCCCGTACAGGAACCGGTCCATGAGGAAGACCAGAGCCGAGGCCGTAGCACAGTCCTGAGCCTGGATGGATGCTCTCAGGGACTCCTGAAGGAACACCCAAACAGCGTCTGTCACCAGACAGGAATAGAGCACAGCAGAAATACGAAGGCAGTCTGAGGACCAAGCTCCTCCTTTTAGGTATTTTCATTAAAAACAACATTAACAACAACAACAAAAACTGTAGAAAAAGGAAGAAAGAGATCTTATGAAGTTACTGG
>NW_022111369.1:3316637-3327577 GCF_000313985.2 Echinops telfairi
GATGGTAGTTACATCATCTGTTGTTAACTTGAGACTATTAAGAGTGAAAGGGTGGAGGTTAGCCTGTCAGTCAGGTCGCAGACTGATGACCTCATTCAGAGGCACTAAGGTGATAAATAGCTCACTGGAGGCAGGACATACACTTACGCCCTGCAAGACATTTTTATTGACAAGCCACATGGAGACACACTGATAGAGCCAGAGCCCTGGCGCTGGAGGAGCCATGTGGAGACCTATGCCAGTGCTGAGATGCTTCCACCACCACTGGATCTAGAAGACTTTCCACTCACTGGTCTGTGATCTTTCTTCCTGCATTTCGCATCATTGTGTGTGTTGCATGAGTCTGAGGAATTTATAGACTGGTATCAGGGATATGGGCTAATGTCAGCCTTATGGACTTGATTTGGCCTGGGCTGGGATGTTTTCTCAATATACAATTGCTCTTTTATATACAGCTCTTTCTTATACACATACAAGTGTCTATGAATTTGTTCCTGTAGTCTACCGGGACTGAAACAGCATCCAAAGGATTCACAGACACATAGCTAATTACAGTGTATGGAAAACAAAGGAAATTTGCCACAAAATCATGGTTGGTGGCAGATCAAGGCATCACTTGAAGTTGGGAAAAGGGCTGTCATTGGGATCCATGCATGACTGCAGATTAGAAAAGTTTATAGGAATGATCCTGGGACTTTTGGCCACTTTGGTCAGGGTCTGATTTAGGACCATGTAGTCCTGGTGCCCCAATTTCCATTAAGGCAAGTCTCTGAGGTAGAGACTGCCCCTCCCCTCAGGCTGGCTCCACTTATTCCCATGCAGTTGATGCAGACTCATAGCGTAGTCCGCATTATAAGCACTGCCCGTTTTCTTCCCTGGCGGCTAAACCCAAAGCGTTCCTTTCTTCCCTCATAACTGTCAGCAGTAACACTTCGTGGGCAACCTGATGCGCCAGGCATGGTGCTATGTCCATTGCATTTATTAATTCACTCAATTCTCTCAACTGTCCCAAGAGGCAACTTTTATTACTATCAGGAAACTTTTGATGAGGAGGGTTAGTGATTTGTCCAAGGTTATATGATCTGTAACTAAAGGCTGGGGTTGTAGCAAAGGAGGTCGAGGTCCAAATCCCATGCGCTTCATTCCCATGCTGTTCTTGTGGTTAGCTCTCATGCAGGCACCTGGGCCCAGGGGAACCCCATGCACAACAGATGCTGCCCTGACCTGCCCCATCCACATGATAGACAGATTGTGGATTAGATGATTGTGCTTCATGACGTTTTCAATGCCTAGAAGTATATAACCAGGTATTTTTTCCTAGACCATTTTGCCTGTGAATTCTGCTAACCTCTGCTTAGCATTGTAGTAACATGTAAGTCTCTACTGATGGAATGGCAGTGACTGTGTGCAAGGTAGTCCACTCACTTAGTATGGCTTTTCTGCCCACAGCCTTTGTCATTTCCTCCCGATGCCTTAGTGGCACATGCAAATAAAGGGTAAAGGACTCTAATGAGAGGATTGGTCAGTTCTTCCATTTCTCTGAGGATCAGAGAGCCATTTCAGAAGGAGGTAAAAAATCCTTTGATCCCCAAACAAAGAACAGCTATCAGTGTAGTACACACAAGAGCCCTGCCTAGAGTAGTGGAGGCCACAGGGGGCTGAAGCACCAAGACCAGGAGACAGAGCAGAGTCGCATTTCTGTGACTGGGAGGCAGAGTGGCAGGAGGGCTGCCTGACCCACAGAGACAGAGACCAGCAGACCAGGTAGCTGAGAGGCTGTGGGCCAGCGACATGTCTGGCAGCCTGGCTGAGAAGACGCGCTACAGACGAATGAAGGTATCCTTACCATTTCGTAACCTGTTCGCTCCCCTAATAAACCCTCCTAATTGTGAGTCATACCCGTCGGTTCTGGGTGACCACTGCAACTCATTATTGAATGCTGCAAAGAAGTAAGGGCTTTCGGAGGGATGGTGGGTGTCAAAATAGGGCAAAGCAGGATGGGGGATGGCGCATGCCTGCCCTCGGTCTTGTGGCAAATGGCCTTGGACCAGCGTGGGGTTGTACTCTGTCTCCTTTGTGTAGCCAGATGAGTTCAACTGTGGCCCCCACTCCATGTTCTCATTGGGCAGGATGGACCCTGGTTGGGAATTGAACCCGGGTCTCCCACAAGGAAGGAAATAATTCTTCCATTCAACCACCCTGGCTCTCCCCTCTGTCCCTTGCTTTACGCCACTTTTGTATGACCAAGCTGGAGGGTCTGTGCATCGTTAACCTGGTGCACACAGCACATCACGGTGAGAATGTGAATGGGAAGCACCGTGCCGTGCACTAAGCACTGGTGCAGGTGCCGGTCGAGGTTGAGTTTAATTGAACAACTTGGGAAGTAAGAGGATCCGTTTACAGTGGAACAATAACTCCGCTTCTCAAAACGCGGTCCTGCGACAGCTCGCTCACAGTTTTCAAGGACGACTTGCAGATCTACTCCACCTTGACACGCCGCCCATGAGAGGTTCTGTCCTGCCGACTGCCCTGAGGTCTGATTTCTGGTTTTTCTTTTTCAGTGTGATGAGGTATGACGATACCCATGAGATATAGATTTCTATTTACATGAGCTCATCACCCAGGGTAGTAACTATGAAGAACCAGCATTAATAATACCTCTTTTTCCCCCCTCAAATGGATGCGTGCTTAGCTTGTTAAAGCATTTAACCTTAAAAAAAGGTTCTTATTAAGTTAGGACAACGACAATTTACGCTCATGTTTATGCTTTCATTCCAAAGGAGTCATTATTCTCACTGAAAAGGAGATGCCAAATGTTAGGGAAAAACTTCGACTTTTCCCTTGTTGAGAACCAAAGAAACCCACTGCCATTAAGTCCATTTGGACCGTAGCAACCGGAGACAGCCAGAGGAGAACGACTCCCTACGGTATCCGTGCCGATACATCTTGTCAATCCTTCTATGGAGTGCCTTGTGGGGTTGAACTGCTGACCTGGCAGCGAGTAGCCCAAGGTGCAACCTTTATACCACCAGCGATCCTTGCATGTGAAGGAGCTCCATCGACGGCAGCATTCTTGCCATCACTCTGCACCACCCCTCACTGTGCTCCATGGGGCCGAAATGGCTAAGTGGAATGGAAATTTGGGAAGAGTAGACTGGGCATGCCCAGTTTCACTTCTCCTTTCTCTTGCGAACAAGCTGTCCCCAGGAGAGAGATGTTTAGCTCAGTGTTTCCGTATCATCAGCCTTGATTCCTGGCTTCAGCCCCTAGGTCCCCCAACCAAGTGGGACATTGAAGTCATTCTGAGTTTCAGTTAGCAAATCCTCTCTGCCCTAACCTAACTCAGATTTCCTTCCCACTTAGTCTTTACTGGTAACAAAGGTAATGCTTAATCTCTTGTCTGCCCACCTCTTTTGTTGGATTTATCAATTTGGCTAGAATCCAGGACGAGTAGAGCAGTGGCATTTATTGGAGTCCCCCCCATGCCCTGACCAGCTCCTGCAACATTGATTATTGCCTGACCCCATAACCATGGCCAAGGTAAGCGGCTCTGGCTTCTAAGCAGTCTGTTTTCTGTTACTCGACCTTGACCTATCTCCATCCTCTCTGCAGTGCACCAGATCACGGCTAATCTGAGTAGAGAAGGGGTAGCTGGCCCCATGCTTCTGTGCACCAGCTTGAAAGAAACAAGCACTGGACCAAAAGCCAGAAAGCGTCTTCCAGGTGTTGCAGAAGACAAGGCATCTGAAAGTCGAGCGCAGCTAAGCCACGTAAGGGGTCACACTGAAGCCCCAGGAAGGAGGATCGCTTCCTGAGTGCTCTTCTTGGGGACACAAGTATCTTTGCAGTCACGTGTGTATCTTCTTAAAGATGTACAACCCGCTTTACAAGGAATTTTCCTGAGGGAGTCTCTGTTCTTGACAACCAAAGAAAAGTGAGCTAAAACCAAAATTCTTAAAAATGTAATTAGGAAGTTAACAGGTTGACCATTACGTTGAAAACTATGACGTCCAAAATGAGAACAATTTAAACCATTTGCGCTCTGGTGGTGTGGTGGTTATGCATTAGGCTGCGGTCCTCATGGTCAGCAGTTCGAAACCACCAGTTGCTTCTAGGGGGAAAGAGTGGGCTTTCTACTCCTGTAAACAGTTACAGTCTCAGAAACCTACAGGGCGTCACTATGAGTCAGCATTGACTCGATGGCAATGAGTTTTGTTTTTTATTTTGGTTTTGGCCATTCATGAAATATAAATTCAAAGATGGAAAATAAAAACGATGAATTTATATGTGCCCAGCTCCATCTACTAAAGCTGATCTCTGAGTAAGAGGAGGCTCCTCTGAGCCGGAAACATACAAATATGACAAGGTTTCCAAAAGTCCATGGAAAATCCCATTTCCCACCAGTCTTTTGCAGGCTCCTCATCTAGTTTTTTTTGGTTGGCAAGCTCAGTTGCGGAGGGCAGAATTTCCCCCTTTCCTTCAACCACCGTCAGGCATTTGAAAACTTTTACTTGGAAAGAAGGACTCTCTGTGCGTCGCCTTGTTCACGACTCTGAGCCTCGGAGGGTCCTCAGCCCTTCTGTGCTGGGCTGCGGTGCCCCTGAATGCCCCCCCCTCCCTGCTCTTCATTTCTGTCCCTTGGTGACAGTCATGTCTACTTAGGATGCAACATTTAAAGACAGGGTCCTTCTCTCCGGAGGGGATTCCTAGCCTTTCCATATGACTACCACAGACGACTTCCATTTGTACAGTCAGGAGAAAGACGAGGCTTTCTACTGTCACAACCACTTGCAGTCACAAAGACAAAGGGGGGTGGGGGAGGGGAGAGCTACCCTGTCCGACAAGATCGCTTTGAGTCAAGATGGCTGTGAGGGTTTGGAGGAGTACTACCCAGTTGATGAAATACACTCACATCTATTATTTCCTTTATATTTTACAATAATTCTAAATTGAAATAAGGTAAGTGTGGTACTGACATAATCTGTCAACCTGCGAAGGGGTGGAGTCTAGCCTGTCAATCAGGTCTCAGCTTGATGCCCTCATTTGGAGGTGCCATGGAGATAAATAGCTCACTGGAGGCCAGATACACACAGACTCTCTCTGCTTCATCTTCATTCTGACAAGACACATGGAGCTACCCTATAGCCCTGGAGATGGAGGTGCCATGTGGAGACCCACGCCAGTGTGGAGATGCTTCCACTGCCACTGGAACCACAAGACTTCCCAACCACTGGCCTGTGATCTTCCTGCATTCAGCATCATTGCATGTGTTGCATGAGTCTGAAGAGCAATTTATAGACTGGTATCAGACGTATGGGCTAATATCAGACTTATGGACTTGATCTGGACTGGACAGGGATGTTTCTTAAAATATGATTACTCTTTGATATAAAGCTCTTTCTTAGACACACACAAGTGTCTGTGACTTAGTTTCTCTAGCCGTCCCAGACTAACACAGTAAGGAAACTGAGGCTAAGAAGTTAAGTGACTCCCTAAGGTTAAAAAGTCAGCAAGGGCCAGAGTCAGAAGGGGACGGCAGTCTCTCAGCTAGCAGTCAGTTTGACTTTTACATTTCAGTCTGATCAAGGCAACTTGTCCTACTCTAAAATTTTAATAGCAAACTATGAAAAGATCAAATTGTTTTCTAACTTGACCGAGCCTCAAAGCAAAGTTTAAGAATAGTTATAAGCAAAACCAAGATATTCACACGATGTAGATATCCACCATAATGTCAGATGTAGAATGTTTGGCATTGAGTCAAAGTTACTAGGCACGAAAGAAACCCACATTGCAGAGAAAAACAGATCACCCATTAGAAACACACACACACACACACACACACACACACACACACACAGACCATTTTAACAGCATGTTCAAGAAGATCGAGTAAAAATTAAATAAAAGAAGTAGAGACAGCAGATAGAAACAATGGTCCGTCCAGGATCCAACTTCTAGAAAGACAAAACTACAAAGCCTGAGGGACAAACACAGGGTTCTGGGTTTATTTCTTGCCTCAACTATTTACTTGTAATTAGAGTCCTTCATATTCAACCTTGGGTCAGCTTATATCTTAAGCCTGACCCAGGCCCTTGCTTCATAAGCATGTGAAAGTTGGATGTGGCATAAGACTGAGGGAGAATCGGTGCATTTGAGTGGCGGTGCTACAGAAGACTACCGGAGCGCTCATGGACGGCCAAAAGGACAAGCCGATCTGACCTAGAAGGAATGTGACCAGTGTTCCCTGGAAGCTAGGATCGCAAGATTTCATCTTGCACACTTTGGACCTATTGTCAAGAGACACTCGTCCCTAGAGAAGGACGTCATGCTTGGTAATGTGGAGGGGCAGCCAAAAAAAAGAGGAAGCCCCTCAATGAGATGGGTGGACACAGTGGCTGCAACCATGGGCTCAAACATGACAATTGGGAGGGTGGTGTAGGACCGTACAAGGTCTCCTTCTGTTGTACATCAGGCCATGACGGGCCAGAATCCACTCAATGGCACCTAACAACCGCAATATTTAACTGCTCTGCTCCTTGGTGATGTCCACTGTGCACTGTGGACCATGTCTATTGTCGTTGCTACTTCAGGATGAGAGGAAGGGTGGGAAATGTAGTTGTGCCCATACAGGGCACGGCACCTGGTTTTCTTAAAACTGTAGAAAGGCAGTCAGTTCATGCCACCTTATTCTCTGCATGCCCAAGGACCAACACCAGGCAGGGACAGTCTCCTCACATAAGCAGCAGTGAAGTTTTCAAGAAAGCACACAGGAAACCACAGGCTGTACCCTGAACATCAATACAGACGCCTCTCCCCAAGTAGCTCAGCCTGCAATTTCTTTGGATCGCTTTCTTCTGTTCACTGACTTTGCGGAGGGATGCTCCTGGGTCCAAGCAGGAAAAGGGAAGCAGACTCTGGCGCCCTCGGTGGGGAAAGCTGCCTCTTGAAAGGGAGCCTTCTCAGCCCCCCACGTGCGAGCTGCTGCTGCCTGTCCCCCATGGAGAAATCCCTACCCCAGCACCTGTAACTGACGCTCCCAACGCCCCATTCTGCACCCGCGTGAACGGGCCATATATCTGAGCAGAGAACATTGCCTAATCTCTTTTCCCCCCTTCTCCTCTTAATAGATTGGAACACAAAAGCCCGAGAGAGGGTGACCTGCCAGACAAAAGGGCCTTTGAGTCCCTTGGAAAAGTAGACTTGGAGGAGGATGGAAGGAATCCAAGTGGCCCTATTATTTCCACTTGCACTAATTAGACATTTTTCTGTCAGCTATTGAGCACCGCTGAGAGGCCAAACTCACGGAATTCATTTCTAAAGTGTTTACAGAAGTTTGCATCTGTTTGTGTCTCTTCAGGAGGAAAATAAGCACTTCAATAGCATTGTGGAAAATCTAAACGAAGCATCCTATTCTGAAGGGCCTGGCATCCCCGCAGCTGCATAATTTAGCTCTGTTCAGGGCTCAAACCGCTTCTCTCTCTCTCTGTCTCTCTCTGTCTCCACAAACTTGCCGCCACAAAATGCAGTGAAGTCAACCCAGGGGAATCTTTTCTTCCTTTCCCTCTTTGGAAATGGCGGCGTGCTGTGCAGGACACGCAGAGTTCGGGGTATCGTTCTTGCAGCCCCTCTGTCGTGTTTCTACCAGCACTCTGGGACATTAATACCCACTTTCATTCGCTGCCAAGTGAGCGGATCGTGCATTCCTTAGCAGCAAAGTAGAATACATCACCATCCTGGGCATCTCCCCCAGATGTGCGCCGGCGTGCCTCTGGCATCAGAAGGAGAGGCATGAAAGGAGCCAGAGTGTGTGGTAGGGAGAGGACACGGAAGACAACGTTTCCCTACATGTAAACTGTGCCTGGGCGATGCACAATTAGACTAACATGAAAGAGACCCCTCCCTCCCCCACCCCCACCCCACCCCACCCCCAAAAAAGAAAGAAAAAGAAAACACCACACACAGAAAAACCCCTAGCCCCCAGACTGCAGGGCAACGCCTTTGAAATGCATATCGGTCGACATGGTATTTGATTAAGGACTCTTTTTGGCTTGTGTTTTCCTCTGCCTGCAACTGAATGATCACACCAGACTCCACAATATGATCTTCTGGAGTGGTGTCATCTTAAGGAATCTTGGCATTATAATGAACATAGTATAACCCAAGTTCAAAAATAACAGGAATGTTCTTCCTTTTATCTTCCCACAGAGATCGACTTAAGTGCAAGACAGTCCAAACATACTCACTAGATTCTGTTGTTTAAACATAAATGTATGTCTGTGGCTAACCGAGTGGGCTGAATTTCACAAGCTCTCTCTCTCTCTCTCTCTCTCTCTCTCTCACACACACACACACACACACACACACACACACACACACACAGAGCTGTTTTCTCCTGTCGGTTTTCAGGGTGGAAATGTGGTGTTCTAATTGAGTTTGTGGCACAAAGGGAACTTCATGACTACGGGGCTGAGTCAGGTGGTGGAGGAATTAGGCTCCACAATGAGATTTCAATGCACAGATGATTGAAAAAATGCTAAAGAGCCTTTTTCTAAGGGCTTTGGCTGAACAGCAGCAAGGAAAAGTATGTGCTGTTTTCATGGTTCCTTGCATTAGCGCGAGCCCTCCCAGCGCAGAGCACCAAGTTTGGGTCCCAGCTATGGGTTCAAAGCCACGATGTGTTCAAAGCCATGATGTGTTCACAGCAATGACAATGGCAGCTGTCCTCAACGGGGGCTGGGTGCGGGGGGGCTCAGAACTGAAGCCATCTGGCATTGCAATTGGCAGGAGCGGTGTAAAGGGAAATTATTGCTGCATGGCAAATTGGGAGATTGGAAAAAAGGCAGGGGGCAGTGGGGAGTGTCCTGAGGTGAGGAATTAGCAGACTAACCAGGTGAAAAGAGACTGACAGCTGCCTAGACCCCCAGTTAAACTAAGGTCTGAGCAGAACTGATTGATCAGGGCCAGTGGGAGACTGAACATGGCGTGTTTCATATGTGTCCACTGGAGAGAGGGGGAAAAGGAAAGTCCCTAAGGTCTATGGCCATGATCAGGAGTCCTGGCAGCACAGTGGCTTCGATGTTGGGTTGCTAACCTCGCGGTTAGTGGTTCAAACTCACCAGTTGTTCTGTGGGAGAGAAAGATGAGGCTGTCTGTTTCTGAAAAGATTTACACTCTCAGAAACCCTACGGATTGGCTGGATGACAGTGGGTTTGTGTTTTAAGTCCAGGATCTCTTAATATTCAATCCACCTTTCTTCTAACGGTGCAGGGAATCATTGACTGTGGCTCTTCTAGCCCTTGTCTTTGTAACTCCCACCAAAGGACTTTCTCCTGATGGGTGTGGTAAGAGGAAGTGGGAGAAGAGACTGGCAGAATGGTACAATGCTGTTGTGAGTGACTGTGACAGGCTTCATGGTGATCACCATCCTGCTGGGCATAAAATGAGCCAGTTCAGAAGCAAAACTTGTTGCTAGCAAGTAGATGTCCTCTCATAGTGACCCGATAGGACAGGGTAGAACTGCTCTTGTGAGTTTCCGAAACGGAAACTATGGGAGTACAAAGGCACACCTTTCCTGGAGCGGCTGGTGGCTTTGAATTGCTCACCTTGCTATTAGCCCTACCAGCAAAAGAGAAAAGCCAGGAGTGTGGTGTGACCCTTGGACCCTGAGATTCCTGAACACTGAGCCTCCTTGGTTCAGGAGACAGCTGTGACACCACAGGAGCAACAAAGATGTGACAGGAGTGGCAGAGCAGAACCAAGAAGAGTCAGAGCAGGAGACACGCACACCAGTAGACTCTCCAGCCCACAGAGCAAGTGGGGCTGGATGCTTTGGGGCAGGAGGCTGGCTCATAGAGCAGGGTGCCTTCAATGGAAGAGTAGGTTTGCTGGTCTCCAGAGCTAGAGCTGAGAATCTTTGAGCTGAGGCTTCTGATGGAGTGGTGTGCCCTCTAAGTATTTACTGGCAATCCTGTGAGAACTTTGCAGCATTTGCAACAAAAACAGGGCATAGGCCAAGTGGAGAGGCCCGCTGGAGGCGTGGCAGAGAAGAGGCTGTCCTGCCTAAAGAACTGTATCTGGAACACTTCCTGCCTAAATTATAACCTTATGGTTTCCCTAACAACCCCCTTAATCATACCATGAGTATCGTTTGTGAATTTTGTCCAGCCACTGCAATGAATTTTTGAGCCCATCAGAGAAGCAGAGTCCACTGGAAGGGGAGGTTGGAAGGTGAAGGCATGCGTGACAGACCTCAGCCTTGTAGAAATCAGCCTTGGGCACCAAGGGTGTGGTTACGCTATCTTTTAATCAAGAGTTTTCACAGGGCAGCTAGAATAATCCCTTTAAAAGTGCAAATTAGGGGTACAACACTGGAGACTCGGTGTCGGGACTGGCCCAGACTGACCCTGAGACACCGAGGCAAACCACTAAATGCGTGTGGCAAAGCAACTGTGGGAGCAGAGCAGAGAGCTCCTGAGGGAGTACAAAGGACAGACTCTGGGGCCAGAGCGTGGTACCCCATCGGTCCTGACTGAAGGACAAGCCTAGAGATAAAAAATCAGACCTTGATCTATTTAAAGGTTTTCTTTCTGCTTAAAATTTTTTTCTTTTAATTAACTTATTCTTCTATGGGTAATTGGTTTCCTTTTTTGTTGTCATCACTGTGCTCTCATTGATCGCCTATCTTGCTATGGCTTGGTTTTTGATGCATATTATTATCTCTACAGATCTATCTAGATAAGATAGACTGGATGAACAGTCTGGAGGAGAAAACAACGGGACCAACGGTTCTGGGGGGACACGGGAGAGGAGGAGGCGGGGTAAGGAGGTGGTGCTGACAAACCCAGGGACAGGGGAGCAACAAGTGATCCAAAAACAGTGGCAAGGAGGCTGTGATAGGCCTGGTAGGGATTCAGCAAGGGCAATGTAACCGAGAGAAATCA
>NW_022111369.1:3329485-3345710 GCF_000313985.2 Echinops telfairi
CATCGGACAGTGTAACTTATGACAAAACTATAATAATTTATGAATTATTATGAAGGGTTCATGAGGGACTGGTCTCTGCTGAGAACATTTCCAAAGTACATTAGCCCCAAAGTCTTACTATCCTTGTTTCTAAGGAGCTTCTGCCTGCATTTCCTCTAAGATGGACTTATTTGTTTTTCTGGGAGTCTATGGTACTTTCATGTAGTGGTTATGCATTGGGCTGTGATCTGCATGGTTGGTACTTTGAAACCACCAGAAGCTCTGAGGGAGAAAGACAGCTTTCTACAACTGTAAGTCTCAAAAACCCACAGGGGTCCCTATGAGTCAGTATTGACTTGATGGCAGTGAATTTAATTTTTGGTTTGGTTTATGGTACTTTCAATATTCTTTGCCAACACCATAATTCAAAGGCATCCATTCTTCCCCGGCCTTCCTTATTCATTATCCAGCTTCCACATGCACATGAAGCCATTGAAAAGAACCCTGACTTGGATAGAGCACACCTTAGTCCTCAAAGTAACATGCTTGCTCTTTAACACCTTAAAGAGGTCAGACACAGAAGATTTGTTCCATGCGATCCGTACATCATTTGATTTATTGCCTGTTGCTACTGTGGGTGCCAAGTGTGGATCCAAAGGAAATTAAACCCTTGATAACTTCCATCCTTTCTGTTTGTCATGATGCTCTCTATTGACCAAGTTATGAAAAAAAGAATTTATGTTGAGTTGTAATCCACACAGGCAGAAACCTTTGCATAATCAATAAAACACAAGAAAACATTTTTCTGGTAGTCTTTGCTTTCAGCCAATATCCATCTGATTCCAGCAATGATATCCCATGTTTCACGTCCTCGTCTGAATCTGGCTGGAATTCCTAGTAGCTCCCATTAATGTACTGCTGTAGAGCTGTTGAATGACCTTTAGTAAAAGGTGAAAGATTTATGCAATCTGTTGAATGATCTTTAGCAAAGTTTTACCTACATGTGATCTCAATATTAGTAAAAAAAATCTGCATTCTGTGGGGTAACCTTTCTTTAGAATGGGTACAAATATTGATCTCTTCCAGTGGGTTGGAAGGATAGGAAGACTTGTAACACTGTGAAAATGTCAATGCTACCCCCCAAAACCTACAGTATAATCCTGATCCAGACATCATCATCATTGTTTAAAGAGAGGGAGAAATGAATGGTCAACTTTCTGTGGAAAGGAATAAGACATTGAACAAACTTAGTACTACTAAAGAAGCGCACAGTAGGAACCCTCTCACTCATCTGTCTCAAATATAGCTCAAAGACACCTTAGTTCAAAAGTACACGGATGGACACATGAATCAGTGGAAACAGAATTGAGAACCCAGAAGGAGATCCATTTGCCTACAGCTGACCTTTGATGGAGAACCTGAGCACGTTAGACAGGGAAGAGACGGTCTCTTTAAAAATGGTGCTAGCAATCCAGGAGACCCACTTGTAGAAGGGTGAAAGGGGATCCTTACCTCATACCATATAAAAAATGAACTCAAGAGGAATAAAGACTTCAGCATAAAACCTACAATTATAAAGATCATCAAAGGAAAAATTATGGCCAAGTTCACAGCCCCTAATATATGGCACAAGTCCACGGTCAAACTTAATGGAAGGACACCAACAGCAGAAGACAAACTAGGGTGACTGGGGCCATCTGAAAATTAGACAGTTAATGTTGCATCCCAAAAATTTACAGCACTGTTCACAATAGCCAAAAAGATGGGAAACAACCCAAATGCCCATCCGTGGGAGAATGGATAAATAAATAACTGTGGCACACGCACACAACAGAACAGCATGCGATAGTGAAGGGTAACGATGAATCTTTGAAACGCCTCACAACATGGGCATTTTGCTCAATGAAATCAGTTAATCACAACAGGTCAAGTATTACATGAGACCACCAATATAAAAAGTCCAGAGGCCACTTTTACACTGAAAGAACCATCCTTTGATGGCTTCCAGGGCCCAAAGGGGGAAGGAGGCAGGGAGAGTCATGAGCTGGAGGACAGAAACATCTTAACTTGGGTGAAGGGGAAGGCAATCCTAAGAAGAGGGAGGGAGGTTGGCCATCAGTGATGGAGGCAGGGAAGACCCTGAGAGGTCTTGTAAGAGTTAAAGGCAACCGAGGCAAATACTGCTGTATACCCAGTCCTGCAACAGTGGTGATCTATGCGCAGGTGTAAGAGGTGTTGAGGTATATCCTTCAAACTCACTGCCATCATCGATTCTGAGTCATAGTGACCAGATCGGACAGAGGAGAACCGCCCCTGTGCGTTTGTGAGACTGCACTTTTTATAGAGTGGAAAGCCTCATCTTTCTCCTTTGGTGTGACTGTTGGCTTCCAATAGCTAACAGCTGGCCTTGCAGTTAGCAGCCCACGATGCCACCAGAGCTCCTACAAAAAATAGGTAGTTTTGACAAAGGATACTTTTATATGTGTATTTACTTTTATTGTAAATATATCCATGAATGTGACAAAACCTACAGGGGCAAAGTGATGAAAATATCTCAGAAGTCACCAGATATCTTGAGCGCCTGAGAGATCAGGACCACAGTCTTGTGGGGGACACCAAGGCCAAGTGGCAAAACTGTTTGCAACGAAAATAGTCTATATTCTACTTTGGTGAGAGATAACTGGGGTCTTAAAAGTGCTTTGACCAACCACCTAAGAAGCCACGATTATTCTCTCCCTGCCTGCAGGAAAGAAGAGAGACAAAAATGGAAACACACAAGGAACAATTAGTCTAATGGACTACTGGATTATCCAAACATCAGTCTCCGTCACCCGGAGGCCAGAAGAACTAGATGGTGTCTAGCTATTCCTATGAGTTGCTCTGGAAAGAATCACATTAAAAGGTCCAGAATAGAGTGGGAGAAAATGTGGAATAGAACTCAATTATGAGGTTGGGTTTACTGGTCAGATAGAGATCGGCAGGACCCCCGCCCCACACCACCCCCCAAGGCTATGGCCCTCGGTTACTCTTCAAGTCTGGACCGGAACTCATCATCATGACAGAATACGCAACCGTCTACGATGAAAACAGTAGTATTTACCTAAGGACAAAGTTAGGAAAGATGGAGGAAGGAAACAGGAATCACAAGGAGGACATAGGGTAGGTGGCAATATATTGAGGGGTCACAATAGATAGTTGAAACAAAATGTATATGAACTGTAGAATGTAAACTTTACAATCTGCTCCATAAACGTTCACCTAATTCACAATAAAGCATTAAAAGCAAAAACAAAGACTTCTCTAACAGGGTGAAAAGAAAACCTACAGGTTGGGGAAAACACTGTTGGCAATGACATATGGGAGCTAGGACAAATCTCTAAAATTTATAGAAAAGTTCAACACATCAACAACAACAAACCACAACAGTTCAATTAAAAATAGGTAGCGGATATGAATAAACACTTCACCAAAGAAGAAGTATAAACATGAAAAATATTGCTGATGATTACTCATTAAAACCTCAACCCATTGCTATTAAGTCACCATCTGACTCATCGCAACCCTGTAGGACAAAGTAGAGTTACCCCTTTTGATTTTCTGAGACTTTGATTTCTTTATGGCAGCAGAGAACCTTAACTTTCTCCCACAGAGCGAATGGTGCTTTTGAGTGGTGACCCTTCTGATCAGCAACCACCTCACCAGGACTAGATGATACAAAGTCAAAAAGGGACCAGGCTAATGGTCTGATGGAGACTGAGGAACCCTTAGAAACTCTGTGGGTCTGTAACAATAACACTAGGAGGAATTAACTCCTTATAATAAAAACCAACCCAATGAGCTCAAAAGGACAGCAATTATTCAGGAACAAAGGGCAGACGGCAGGGTGAGCCAGGAAAGAAAGATGAACGGAAATGGTAAAGATGGAGGATGTGGGATGAGTGCTATTTACATTTTAGGGATTGCAATCTATGTCACGAACCAACATGTGGATGAATTGTTCCACGGGAAACCAAATTTGTTCTGTAAACTTTCACTCAAATCACACACACTCATGACCACACAAAGTTAAAAAAAAAAAGCCCAATTCCAAGAGCCTATAAATGTGCTGAGCTGGAGAATTTTCAGTCTCTGCCCTTTGTTTATTTCATTAAGTACAGCATGTGACTGCACAGCATGAAAGGATGGTGGTAAGAATGGGGAGTGGCAGAGAGGGCGTGGCCTGGAGTTACAGACCCTTTAACCATGCTTTATATTAGGATTTGAGACACCTCTCAAGCTCTCTAAGCCAATCATCTCACCTGCAATAGGGAACTATAGATTTTACTCTGCAGCGTTGTCATGAGGATTTTATGTTGTAAAGAACAGGCTGTCAGTTGCTGCCGACTTATTTCGGCCTCCTGGTGGATTGTATGAGACTGCCAGTGCATGACATATATTGACACACAAAATGGCACTCTCTTATGGCTCAACCTCTTTACTCAGTGCTGGGTACATGAAAAGGAACAAATATAGGGAAACGATACTACTGATGCAGCTCTCTACTTCGTTTATAAGTTTGAAAGGGGAGGTTCATCTCACTTGTTCACAGGAGTGAACTCACTCACTCACTGCTAGGGAGTAGATTCTGCATTTCTGGGCTCGTTGCTGATTTTCTTTGTCTTCCCAACACTTTAACCTGCTCGTGTTTTGCTGACGTTTGAGCTGGGTTGCTTTGGCCACTAGTTTTAGTCCAATCAACTTCTAAGACTTGGCTCAGTCTTCATCCCTCATTATGGAAGACATCACATTTATGCCACAGGGCCAGTCCTCATCAAAGGGATAACTCGCATGCCTGATTCTGTGGCAACCAACATTTCGTTGGTAGAATTTTAAGGACAAGCGACCATTTCAATTTATCTTCCATTGAGACTTGAAAGGACCATATTCAATGGACAGTTTCTTGGCACGGTTTTCGAGTGGGTTTAAGTCCTTGGTGACTTTAATCATACTCTATATTAAAGTCTGCAAATATAGACTTGGGGCTAATATTTAGTCCTCCAAGTTCCTATTCTCTTGGCATCTAATTTTCATTTATTAAATGAACTAAATTGTGAATAAGCTGAACCTCCTATCTCGTTCTTCTCAAAGAGAAGAACTATAATGTTCCAGTAGAAGAAATAAACATTTTAGATGCTGAAAATGAGAAGTGATGGCATTTCTGCTGTATTGATTCTTCTTTGAATAACTTCGTCAACTTACAGGAATCGAGGGAGCAGAGTGGCTGGCTATAGGGAAACAGGACAGAACGCAACGAGAGAGAGGCTGCCCCAGCCCGACAAGGTTTTTATTACTCGCTCCTGGTTTACACTCATGGTGACACCATCTATGCAGAACAGAGCTCCGTGAAGGTTTACGAGGCTAGAAGGAATTCAGAAACGGTCCCCCAAGTCTGTTTTCTGAGGCATCTCTGGGTGGCTTTCAATGGCCCCAATTTAGCGTGAGAAATGTGTGCTTAGCCACTTAGAGATTCCCTAGCCACACAGTCCAACTCCATTGCCTTCCACTTGGTTCAAACATATAGCAACCCTCTAGGGCAGAGTGGCATAAGGAGTTACAGGTTGTGCTACTAACCGCAAGGTCAGCAGTTCTAAACCACCAGCCACTTCAAGGGAGAAAGAGGAGACTTACTACTCCTCTAAAGAGTTACAGTCTGAGAAACCCACAGGGGCAGTTACACCCTGCCCTGGAGGGTCCCTGGGAATTGACTCATTGCATGTGAGCTGTGGAGTTGAGGGTAGAAGTGTCTGTCTCATCGGATTTCCAAGGCTGTGAATCTTTATGGAAGCAGAGTGCCGCCTCTTTCTCTTGTTGAGCTGCTGCCCATCTTTGGCCTACTCAACCACAGGACTTGTAAACTTCAGGTGTAAACACCTCAGGATTTGGAAGCTCAAGGTTGCTTCCTGTTGCTTCCACTGCCCCATTGTCCTCTGCCTCCCACTGCCTGGCTCTGTGACATCAATACCTCCTTGGGTTAGTTTCTCCACCTACCACAGATCTAGTTTAAATTAAATAATCTCAAAATTTAGGCCCCACCTCCACCCCACCCAAACTATTTTATTAGAGTGGATCCAGACATCATACCATTCTATAGTCCAATCCTATCCAGCAGTGCTGTACAATTGTTACCACAATCAGTTTCCAAACATTTTCAAAATTCCTTATTTGGCTTGGATGCTCTATCCTTCAATAATGAGGTCATTTGTTTTCATCAATATCCATTTTATGTATATATGCGTATAAGGCTAAGTAAAACAGTGTTGCTACTAGGGTTCCAGTCATCCCTGCTTAGATAGATTCCCAACAAAATGGGTCTGTGTGATCAGGCGAGGCTGCTGCAGACACGCTCTCTCAGGAAGGCGCTTGTCTTCGTTGGTTTCAGACATAGGTCCAATCAAACTGCGGTTTCCAAGGAGTTCTGCTGGGCCAGGGACATCCCAGGCAGAGAAGTCCGCTCAGAATGTGTCGTTATCTTCTGTTTGGTTTGGTTTTGGTTCATTCATATTAGGGTGTACCTCAGAGGTGTTTCTGTCATCGGAGGTCAGCCTCTTGAAGCTGTGTTATATACTTTCCATCAAATATATATATATGTGTGTGTGTGTGTGTGTGTGTGTGTGTGTGTGTTTCAGTATATGAAACCCTGGACTGATGACCCTGTGGGGACAGCAAGTAGAACAAGGATTTTGGGGGGTGGGGGATACAGTGGTGGTGGGGAGATAAAAGAGAGATGATGTCAAGGAAGAAAAAGAAGGTTTGAGGGAAAATGAGCAACTGATATTAGGGCCTAGAGTGGGAGGCAAATGTTTTGAGAATGATGAGGGCAGCAAATGTACATATGTGCTTGACACAATGGATGGATGGATGGATTGTGACGAGAATTGTACGAGCCCCCAACGAAATAATTTGGGGAAAAAAAGAAGGTTTGGAAACTGATCGTGGTAGCCATCGTACAATTCTGGTTGATGTGATTGAACTATGGAATGATATGATATATGTATTAGCTCCCAATTAATAATAAAAAAGAAAGTGTTATAAAATGCTTTTGATAAAATAAAAAAAAAGAAAAGAGAATGTGCTGTGGTTGTTGTAAGGTGCCCTCCAGAGGGTGCCACCCCAGAGGGACCCTATGAACAACAGACTCAACACTGCACGGTTCTGAAGCATGTTCACAGCTGCTCCTAAGCCTGAGCCCGTCGATGCAGCCACGGTGCCAGTCCAGCTCATGGCCGGCCGCCTTCTTTTTGGCTGCTCCTCCACTTTAGCAAACGTGATGCTCCTTTCCTGGGACCGGTTTCTGCTGACAGCATGCCCAAAGTAGGAAAGACGGAGTCTTGCCATCACACTCTGGTAATACCGAATGATTTAGGGGGTCCTAAGGGGTAGTGATTATGCGTTGGACTGAGATCCAAAAGGTCAGCAGTTCTATACCCCCAGCTGTGCCTGGGGAGGAAGATGTGGTTTGTTACTCACATAAATAGTTACAGTCTTGGAAACTCATGAGGGCAATTCTACGCTGTCCTCTGGGGTCGCTATGAGTTAGCGTTGACTCAATGGCAGTGAGTTTGTCCTTACTGTTTTTTTGGTTTAAAGGGTAATCTTAGTGGATTTTCTCAGAGGACACAGGATAAGTCTAAGGATTATTATGAAAACGTTTAAAGGAAATTGAAAGCTACCTTGGTGAGACAAAATCCAGGGCTGTTGCTCTGAGGAATTTTTATTCCTACAGTAGGGCGTACCTGTTCATTCTGCGAGGGGAACAAGGATTTCCTGAAAGAGAATTTTGTTGGGAAGCCTTATCTCATCCACCCTACAGCCCTGATTTGGGCCCATCAAACTTTGTAAAATGTAAACGTTTTATTGATATATAATGTACATATCATACAATTCAATAGTCAAAGCATATTAAAAAGTCATGTAATCATCACTACAATAAATTGTGGAACATTTTCTTGTATTTTCTATTATTTGCTCCCTGTTTCTCTCCCAGCTTCCCCTGCCACACACTCAAGAATCTGTTAATCCAGTTACTGCACACTTCTTTTCTATCGTTTTGTTTAATTTAAGCTGCTGTAATTTTTGTAGAAATCCTACACTTCGTCATGCAAGATATCCTTTACCAGGGACTTGTTCCTCCTGGTAACACATCCATAATAGTGTATGGCAATGCTCTTGTGTCTACTTCTGTCTTGTATGTATACAGGTAAGTCAAAATAATAGAAATCTTTTTAAAACACAATGTTTCTTGACATATCCTCCATCGAGGTCTATACACTTTTGAAGGTGGTGTTTCCATGTCTACAGCAATTGCTTGAAGATCTGCGACCCCCAAATAGCAGTGTGGGCACCATCAAGGTACTAAAATTGTGTTCCTTTTAAATGTTCCTTGAGTTTGGGGAATAGAAAAAGTTCTGAGGTGACAAGATCAGGGCTATAGGGTTCTTAACAAAATTCTCATAGTACGACCCATGCTGTCTTCATAATAATTCCCCATGATCACCCTGTGTCCTTCGAGAAAATCTATCAAGGTTACTCCTTTGGTGGTAAAACAGAGTCGTTTATAACCTGGGGACAAGCAGATGGATTCTGGGGCTAATTAATTCTAGCCCAATCTAAGAATAGGTAGTTCTCATAACGTGGCCCTGCTCAATACTTGCCATCATGAAGAGATCACTGAAGACAAGGGTGCTACAGGAAAGTGTGGGGAAGAAAGCAGATGGTGCCCAGCTATCAATTGGATTACTGTCTGGTGTCTTGAAGGCTCGGATTCAAGCAAACAGCCATCTAAGTGAGGGGTCAACTAAGTTCACATTGAAGAAGCACAGCAGCCTGTGTGATGCAAAGATGACAATAACTAAATCCAAAAATGATGAAGGGAAAAGTATGAGAACTTAAATTTGTTGAAGGCTATGGAGGACAGTGGTACCCCAAAATCCATCTGCAGAAAATCTAGTCAGATTAAGCCTCTGGAAGGTCCCTTCTGGTCATAGACAAGAAATTCAAATAGCTTTACTATCAGAGATTATTGTAAACTTGGTAATAGTGGATTGAACTAAAGTACAATATCATACTTGGTCAGCTAACCTCCCTCTTGACCCTACCTGAATTTGCTCTAGGCTTAAATATTTCCTGCTTTTTCCACAAAAGAAATTTCTGTTCTAGGTTTTTAATATTGCTGATGGTCTTTTCTTTCTTACTATTTATTTTTATCTTCATATTACCACTATTATTAGTTTGCCTTTCTGTTTCATTTTGTTTCTGTGAGGGCTCCCAGTTTATGAAGCACACAAGGAGCAGATACATAGAGACAATAACTTACTGTGATTTATTGGGAACGGGGAGTGGGGAGGATGAAAGGATTTAGGGAGCAAATAATGAATGCAGGAGAGAGGAAGGAGCACTAAAACAAATTGTGATGATGTATATAAAATTCTTTTGAAAACCAACTTAATTATGGAAGTGTATGATGTGGGAATTTTATATCAAGAAGATTACAAAAGGAAAGAAAGAAAGAGACGAAAGTTGACCAGTGGTTACCATGGGTGAAGGAGGAAGAGTTTTTGCTTCGGGGGCATTGAGTTTGTGTTCATGGTGGTGGAATAGTTTGGAAAAGGATATCAATAATGGTTGCACAACACAAAGAGTATAATTAATGGCACTGAATTACACAAGTAGAAGTTGTTCAATTGGAGAGTGTTTTGTTGTGTATATTTTTGTCACAATTAAACAAATAATTACACTAATAATAATGAGTACAAGGAAGATCAAAATGTTCTAAAATTGATTGTGGTACTAATTGTACAACTCTTCTTGATATGGTTTAATTATTGAATTGAATGATATGTGGAAGAATTATCAATAAAACTTTTAAAAAGATAAAAGATTACCCCTTCAGTGTTATTGGAGGTTTTTTTATTGCTTCTTCCATTGAGAGGATAGGAGATGATAGAGTCAAAGATTATTCCAAAGTTCTGATGTGGCTAATTGGGTGACTTGTGGTGTCATTCACTGGTTTGGTGATCATAGGAGGAAAGTAAGATTTGGTTGGGAGGGAGAGGAGATTCGAAGAGGATGAGTGCACGTTGGAACCTATTGACATTTAGCTACTTGGTTACACATTGAATTGTGTTTCCTAAAAATATGGGTTGGGATCCTAACCTCTATAACTGTGGAGGTAATCCTTTGTACAGGGTTTGCCTGTTGT
Organism: Echinops telfairi; assembly: GCF_000313985.2. Taxonomy (NCBI): domain Eukaryota; kingdom Metazoa; phylum Chordata; class Mammalia; order Afrosoricida; family Tenrecidae; genus Echinops; species Echinops telfairi. Next base: position 3,339,702 of record NW_022111369.1, read on the forward strand.
GGTAAAGAAGTCATGTCAAGTCAAGTCATGTCATGTCAATGGATCCAAATCCTAATAACTTCAGAGTTTTAAAGTGCTGCATAGATGCGTAAGACAGTAAATCTGGCTAGACCAGAGCATGTACACGGGTACAGATAAGAGCTAGAAACACAGGAAATCCAGGACCAATATTGAGAGTAGCCATACCAGAAGGGTAAGGGGAAAGTGGGACAGGAAAGGGGAAACCAATCACAATGACCTACCTATAACCCCCTTCCAGGGGGTTGGACAACAGATAAGGGGGTAAAGGGAGACATCAGACAGTGCCAGGCATGGAAAAATAATAATAATTTATAAATTATCAAGGGTTCATGAAAGAGGGAGGGAGTGGGAGGGGAAAATATGAGGAGCTGATACCAAGGGTTCAAGTAGTAAGAGAATGTTTTCAAAATGATGATGACAATAAATGTACAAATGTGCTTGATATATGGATGTATGTATGGATTGTGATAAGAGTTGTACAAGCCCTAATAAAATGATTTATTAAAGAAAAAGACTGTAACTATAAATAGGGGAAGACAGATGCCATGCCACGTGAATCGCGGAATGCTGGGAGAGGCAAGGTCTTCCCCCAGAGGCAACAAAGAGTGAGCCAGTGCTGTGAATTCCTAAGTCAAGCCTACTAAACGTGATAAATAAATTTCTATTTTTTAAAGCCACTGAATTATAATGGTTGATTTCAGCAGCTCTAGGAAATCTGGGATATTCAAATGGAGATTTTTTTAAATTGTTGATTATACTATAGTAGTGTGGATGGTACAAATGGTTTGCAAACTAAAGGTAGACATTTGGACCCATTCAGTGGCTCCATTGAAGAAAGGCCTAATGAACTGCTTCTGACTCAAAGTCCATCTATAGACAGTGGGACATCCCCTCACAGAAGGGTCACAAGGAAGGAAAGCTTCAACCAGGGTGCAGCACCGATGAAACACACAACATTCCTCTAGTTCTTTAATGCTTCCTACCCACCAGTATCATGATGCCAGTTTTACCTTACAAATCCAGCTAGACTGGAGCATGTACACTGGTACAGATAAGAGCTCTTGACACATGGAATCCAGGACAAATAACCCCTTCAGCAACAGTAAGGGGAGTAGCGATACCATGAGGGGAAGGGGAAGGGGAAGGTGTGGGGAGAAGGGAGAGAAAGGGGGAACTGATCACCAGGATTGATGTATAACAACCCCCTTCCCCAGGGGGATGAACAACAGAAATGTTGGTGAAGGGAGACAGCAGATGGTGTAAGATATGAAAATAATAATAATAATTTATAATTTGTTAAGGGGTCACAAGGGTTGGAGGGTAGGGAAAACAGAAGAACTGATACCAAGGGCTCAAGTAGAAAGAAAATGTTTTGAAAATGATGATGGTACCATATGTACAAATGTTTTTGAAACAATTATGTATAGATTGTTATACGAGCTTTAAGAGCCCCCAATAAAATGATTTATAAAAAATTTTTTTAAAAAGATTACCATTAAGAAAACTCAATGGAGCAGTTCAACTCCACAATACTCAGGGATTCCAGGAATTGGAATCAACCTGATAGCAATGGGTTCAACAATTTTTTATTTTCTCCAGTCATGTTTAAAGATGAAATAATATAGGAGGTACTACAGTCTACTTTATCTTTTCTTTTGGAACTCTTTTTATTGAACTGTTCTGCTGATCCAGTTTTGTTCTTGGATGTCAACTGTGGTCGGAGTCACTCAGTAATGTATCTTGCTTTCAGCTCTGCAGAGGTTTATAAGACTCTGGAAATGGTTTGAAGAGTGAGTTGCTTGAAGAGTTTTCTAGCTTTATCTATCTAAGTCAACTTGTACTTAATATTAATATGATAGCCTTAAAACTGCCATGCTTTTAAAACCAGGAAGTTTCCTGTTCAGTTTGGCTACCCTGCTGAGACGACTCTATGAAGACCAGTGCCCATCTTGTCCATGAGGCAAAGGAACACTGCCAAGTGCCGAAGCACTTGTCTGGCTTACAAAGCATCTGTTTGGGACTGGACTATGTGACTTCCAGTAGCATTTCATCTTGAAATTTCTGGTGCCTAGTCCCCCTGAAACCAAAAATTCACCAACCACTCCTTGGGTGAATGATGAGCCTTTTTTGCTTCCATAGAGATATACAGCCTCGGAAACCCAAAGGGGTAGTTCTACTCTAGCCTATGGGGCCACAATTAGTTGGCACCTAACCTAGCGCCTCTTACTCATTGCCATTGAGCCAATCCAGTTCATAGTGATGCTATAGGACAGGGTAGAAATACCCCTGTGGGCTTCTGAGACTGTAACTCTTCACACGCTTAGAAAACCTCATCTTTCTCTTAAGGAGTACCAGGTGGATTCCAAAAGCTGACCTTGCAGTTAGCAGTCCAGCATGAAACCCACTGTGCTACCAAGGCTCCTTCGGAGCCTAATAAATACTCACTATGATGTTTGGGGAATAATTCATGGTGGGACCTCAGTATGACTTTGTGTGAACAAACCAACGGCTTTACCAATCTTTAGCTACTATATCTAAAAATGCGTTAGTTCTTTTGATATGTGTATGTTCTTATCATTAGTACCATGTCTTAGTGCATTTATTGGACTGCTTAGTTATCTAATTATGTCTGAGAGGGGCTGATGCCCAATCTACCTTCCTTTAGAAGGCTGTTTCTGTAGAAGGTTTTGAGAGAGATGATTGATGGACAGCGTGAGATTTCAGGAGTTCAAGTTGTGACCTTGAACAAGTTACTTCACTTTTCTAAGTACTAATTTCCTGAATGTGAATTGGGACTAATTAACACTTCTGTTTTAGGATTATTGTGAAAACTGGAATAATATATATTGAGTAAATGCCACATGTTATTAAGTGGCCATGAATGGGAAGAACCACTCCAATAAGCAGGCCTTTGCCAAGGGTGGCTCTCTATCTTCATTCTGCTGGAAATGTGTCCAGGACATGCCATAGATCTTCTAGTTCTGTTGTGTTTTTCTGTATGTTCTCTATAAAATGTCTGACACATATTGACACTCCTTAAATGTTTGCTGAATGAATGATTGAGTGAAAATGCAGTTTATATTCACTTTCTTTTTGCATTCATGTGAAAAAAATTTCAGTTGTTAAAGCCCCAAAGCACATAATTAATGATGAAAAAAGCAGTGGTACACACACACACACACACACACACACACACAGATGTAACCTCAAAGAATAATAATGGGTTTGTGACACACCTTATAACATGAACAATAATACCATGCTGAGTGAAATGAGTCATTAGTGAAATTTGAAGGGTACTTCTAAAATGGAGTTAAAAGATAGTGGTTGAGTAGCGACTGGTGGAATCTCCAAAACTAGGACCCTTACATACTGTGTTAGTCTGGGTTGACTAGAGAAGCAAATTCATAGACACTCATGTGTATGTGAGAGAACTTTATATCAAAGAGCAATTGTACATTAAGAAATATCCCAGATCAAGTCCATAAGTCTGATATTATCCCATATGTCAATACTAGTCCATAAATTCCTCCTTAGACTCACACAGCCATGCAATGATGCTGAATGCAGGAGGCTCACAGGCCAGTGGGTGGAAAGTCTTGTGGATCTAGTGGTAGTGGAAGCATCTCAGCGCTGAGTCTCCAAGTGGCTCCTCCAGCTCCAGGGCTCTGGCTCTATCAATATAGCTTCTTGTGGCTTGTCAACAGGAATGTCTTGCAGGGAGAGAGTGTGTCTGGCCTCTAGTGAGTGAGCTGTTTATTTCTGTAGCGCCTCCAAATGAGGTCATCAAGGTGGGACCTGATTGACTAAACTCCACCCCTTCACTCCTAGTAGTCTCAAGTTGACACCAGATTATGTAGCTACCCCTCAGTTCTAGAACTGAACTCACCCCCACAGTTAGAATACCAGTTAAGATCCAAGGGGCACCCTTTACTCAAGGACAAAGTTCAGAGGGTTAGGAAAGAAGGAGGGCTGGAAACAGGTAACACAGGGAGGAAGTGGGATAAGCGATGGTACAGATGGTATATTGTGGGGATTACAACGGGTAAGTGGAAACAAAATACATGTGAATTGTGGAGTGCAAAACTGATGACCTGTTCTGTAAACCTTCACTTAATTCACGATAAAAAGGTTTTTTTTTGGTTTTTTTAAAAGATAATGGATTTTTCCCAATAACTTTTTGAAGCTCAGCATAACAAAGCAAACGGCACAACAAGGGACAAAGTGAAAGAAGACGCTGGGACACACACAACAGCAAAAGGCAAACCCAAAGAGAGACCAGCCTCCCTGCCATGGGAGAGAGTCCGGCTCCTAGTGACCCTCTAAAGGATGTCTGAGGGTCACCTTTCGGCTGTGGAGCCAACGGTGGATTTTACCTGTTAACCTTGTGGTTACCAAGCCCATGCTTATTTGACAGCACCATGGTGCTCACTCCTTTTACATTCACAATCCTACAGTAACAGAATAGTAAACAATAATCCATGGGTGGACACACAATTAGACATGTAAACTGAGCAAGGCTAGGACGATGAATGGGAGGATACTCATGAATATATATCGATTTGAGATGAGATATTTCTACATATGTATTAGTATATGCTATAAATATATGCATGTATACAGTAGAGCATTCAGGGGAAAGTTATGAAATTTTCTTGGCCATAACCAAATACCTTGAAGGATTGAATAAAGCGATTTAGGGGCTTAGAGCCATAGTCTTGGGTGATAGCTAAGTCAATTGGCATAACGTGGCCCACAAAGACAATATTCAACATCCATATATGGTGAGTAGTGAATGAGATCTTAAAAATTTGTAAGCAGCCAACTAAGATACAACTAACTGCTGGTCTCCCCCCATCCTGAGCAAAGAAGAGTGAAGAAAATCAAAGACTCAGGTAACAATTACTCCAGAGGACTCATGGACCATGCAAACTACGGCCTTCATTAGCCAGAGAACAGAAGAACTAGATGGTTCAACTACCAATACCCACCTGCTGTGATTGGGATCACAATAGAAGGCCAGAGTGAGAGAAAAAGGTAGAACAAAGCCCAGAATCAGAAAGAAGATCAGACTTACTTGTCTAATAGAAACTGGTGAAATCTTTGAGACTGGCCATAGGTACCCTTCAAACCCTCAGTGATTGCCTGTCCACCAAATAATAGATCGAAACTGTGAGCAGTAACAGAGCACTGGTGTCATAGTGGTTACATGCCAAGCTGCTAACCGAAAGGTCAGTAGTTTGAAACTACCAGCTGCTCTGCAGGAGAAAGACGGGGCTTTCTACTCCTGTAAAGAGTGACACTCTCAGAAACTCACAGGGGTAGTTCTGTCCTGTCCCGTCGGGTCACTATGAGTCACCGTTGCCTTGATGGCAGTGAGTTCGAGTTTTTTCTAGTTTGCCCTCAGGGAAGAAGACACTCCTCAGGACCATCTCTCATATGAGAACAAAAGGGCCACCTTTGCCTGGAAACCAGTGTCAGAAGTCAGGAAGGGACAGGGAATACGGGACACAGGGGGAACCCAGGGAGGCAGCGTGAAGAATACTGTTGAGAAGATTGTAACTAATGCCTTGAAACAAAATGTGTATAAATTATTGGATGTAACACAATTTGGATTGTTGAGTAAACTTTCCAACAAAGACTCAACAACAAAAGGGAGACTTATTTGGCAAAATGGAGTTGCCAATGGAATCATGGTGCAAATGGTCCCCAGTCATGCTTTTGAGTCTCTACTACTGACGAGAAATCTAGCACCAGGACGAAATGATTCTCTGTTCAGGTAAGAACTTAAAAAAGCAAAAGCTCACTCCTAGAGGAAATTGTATTGCTTCTGTTGACAGCGTCTTACCCTTTCATGGGGAGCCTCACAGAGCATAACTTTCTTCACTTGACATTTTCATTTCCTAATAAATTTATACTTTGTTTATTTTTAACCAAAGATCATTCTTCAACCTCTCTGCTCCTAAGTTAATCACATTAGATGTTTTT
>NW_022111369.1:3346833-3356898 GCF_000313985.2 Echinops telfairi
TGTCGGGGGTTTAAGTGGAGAGAAAATGTTTTGAGAATGATGTACAAATGCGCTTTACACAATTGATGTGTGTATGGATTGTGATAACAGTTGTACGAGCCCCTAATAAAATGTTAAAACAAACAAACAAACAAAAAACACTGTTTCCTTGAAGAGGCACCGTCCTGAATGGAGGGCTGCCGGAGCATGCGTACTTACTTACTCCTTGCTTTGAGGGGAACTGACGCCGCCGGCAAGGGCTGACTCCCACCAGTGCCTGGACCCCCAAACCTGCCCAAGGGATGCGCCTCCAAATCAGGGTCTGCCAATAGTTCTTCTTGGCCCTTCAGCCCCCCCTGCGCCCAGTGTCAGAGGCCTGCAAATCCAACACAGCCTTTCTGGACCTTGGTCAAAGCGTCAGTAGGCGATGTTCTTTAAAGTTTTAATTACGTCGAAATGGTTCTTTTGAGATGAGCAAACGCCAAAGGGGTGGGGGGTGGGGATCAGCAAAGCGGGTGTGGGGAGTGGGGTGGGGTAGTCTCAAATGATCCACAGTAGGGCTGCTCTACCGTCATCCCCTGGTGCCCCGGGAGCGAGGACAGACCCTCCCGGTTAGAACCACTGTGCCGGCCAAGCCGAGCTCAACAGAAACCACTGCTAAATGCCTTCCATACTTTTTGAGAGTCCATCAAAGGTTGCGCGGACCGGGAGTTCTAAGGGCGCACTGTTCCCTTTCACAGCCTGCAGTGCCCTGCTCCGACACTTGAAGAAAGTGGCCCATGCTTTTCATCTTCCCCTTTCAGAGTGTAAACATTGTTTGGAGTGAAAAGAGCTGAAGGAGCGCTCACTTTCCCTTGGAAATTTATTTTTAAATAAGAGAGGGAGAAAATCCTTTTTTGGACTAATACTAATAATACAGGTCAAAGTGTCAGGCAATATACAATTAGATGGAAAACAAAAAAAGGTCCCCCCTCTTTTTCCCACAGTACAATGGCATTGGAATATAAATTACCGATGAAGATGAAATAATACTTCAAAGCACACGGGGCAGGGCAGGGCAGTGTTTACAAAGTATTTTCTATGGCAGGATGAGACATTAGAGACGATGGTAACCCATGCACTGGGGGGGTGTTGCTGAATAGTCTCAAACTAGCATGAGGTAGGATTTTAAGTCCTCGTAGCCCGTGACCCCACGATATGCTTTGTTTCACAAGGGCAGCTGCAGTTATCAACAGATGTTTCAGCAATAAATAATTGGTATCATCTCGGAAAAGACCCATCTACCTGGGGAGAGGGTGTAATAACCCAAACACTGCCCGCCTATTACAGCCACATTAATCTCCCATCTCTCCAGGTGGCCTGGGGAGCGTGCTGCAGGTGTTTTTTCTGGGAGCGAGCGGACAAACTCTCTCAAGTCAGCAAGCTTTGTGTGGAGTGTAAAGAGGTTGGCCCCTGCCATAAATTTCTGTCTGTGGCCACACACCAAAGGGAAAAGGGCTGGGGGGGGGGGTGGAGTGGGGCGGGGTGGGGTGGGATGGGTTGGGGAGGGGAGGGAGGAGGGGGACGAGGGAGAGAGGAAATAGAGGAGGCAGCGGAGATAGAAAGTAAAACACGAAGCATATAAATTTTTCTTAATTAAGTTCATCTTCAGAGATGAAAATATGAGGATAAATGGCCTTCATTTACAAGATGACAGAAACCCAATTGCTTATGACTTGCCTTTAAGACTGATAGGCTATTTGGGTACCGTAACTAGCTTACAGACAAAATGCCTGCCCTCCAATTGTAGTGCTTAGCTTTAAAATGGAGAGGAAACATTTTATGGGAAGGATTGGTCTCAAGGTTAAAAAGAAATTGAGGAAAAGTTTCCACTTCCACGTAAGAAAGAAGCACTGAGAGAATTAAAAAGACAACACAGTGACCTCTATTTATTATGTCCTAATGGAGTGCCACGGTGAGCTGGTGGGTAAAAGGTGACCCCAACTTCGGTGGCATTTAGACAGAAAAGAAGAGCAAAGCTCATCATCAACCCTGCACGGTGCTCACTCTGGCCGCTTCGAACAGCCGATATATTCAAGTAGTGCCGCACTGAGGAGCCTGTCTCATATCCGGAGCTCAAGACCCCGTAGTTACAAAACAGCGGTTTAGCAATTGGGCACTCGGGGTCTGCGGCAGCAGGAACGCAGACCCAAAGTCTTTGGGAGCGGTGGTTGCTTAATTGATAGCTTGCTAGGTGAGCTAAGCCAAACGAGTCTCCAGTGGGCCCAGAGCTCCCTGATTAAATATACGGAGAAGGCCTAACAGAGTCATTCTTAGAGCTGCCATGAAGTGATCTTGTGGATTTGCATAGACCAAGAACCCAAACCCAAACCAACCAAACCACCGCCCATCATGGAGTGGATTCCAGCGGTGAGCCACACTACAGAACAGGGTACAGTCACCCCACTGGCTTTCCATGACTACAAAGACTGCCACATCTTTCTCCCGTGAGGCGACCGATGGAAGTACACCATTGACCTTTTGCTTGGCCACGTAGCACTTTAACCATTGTGCCACCAAGGCTTCACAAATCCTCTGTGGCTCTACTTCCCCAATAGGAAACCTCTGTGCGATAGAGAAGAATAGGGGGAGGAATAGCAGAGTCTGAACACAGACTCACTACTATAAGCAGCTTGTCTCCCAGCTGAGTTCCCAAGTGCAGTTTAAAAGGCAGGGAGGGAGGGGAAACAATGAGGAGCCGATTCCAAGGGCTCCAGTAGAAAGCAAGTGTTTTGAGAATGACGAGGGAAATAAATGTACAAATGAGCCTGACAGAATGGATGGATGGATGGATTGTGATAAATGTTGTATGTGCCCCCAATAAAATGATTTTTAAAAATAAATAAAGGGCAGCCCTTGAATGGATTTATTTAAACAAAACAAAACAAAAAAAGCATTGTCTTTGTGTTTGGGGGTGATGTCATTACCAGCTTTGAATAGGAGGGGGGCAGGGGCGGGGGGAGGGTGAGGGTGTCTGGTGGCTCCTGAATGGAGCTAGAGGCGCGGCACTTTGTTACAGGGTATGGATACCTGCAGCACATTCTCCCAGCCTGTGGTCAAAACGCAGAGACGTTTTCTCACGGTTTCTCAGAGGGGGAGATCGGGGCCCACTCCCTCTGTGAAGCTCTTCGGCTTCCACCTTGCACCTTGGTAAACTTCCTCTCGGCCGCGCACAGCTGAGTCCCACCAGGTTCTCCGAGCCAAGACATTGGCTCCGTGGGGGTGACTTCAGTCTAAATAATAGTTTTCTGAATTAAAGGCAAAGGAAAACAACATTCACTGCCATCGGGTCGATGCCGCCTCAGAGCCACCCTACAGGACAGGGTAGAACGGCCCCTGTGGGGTTCTGAGCTCACTGTGTACAGGGGTAGAAAGCCTGTCTTTCTCCTGCAGAGCCGCTGGTCCTTTAGAATTGATGGACCTTGAGGAGGTTCCCAGCTCAATGCATAACCTCTATGCCACCGGGATGCCCTCTGAATTGGTGAGAGAAAATTCTTTTCTAGCAATTTCTCCCACAAAGTGTCTTCTTCTACAATCTTCATTCTGAATTTTCCTCATCCTACTTCAAAACCCCTTTATGCTCCACTTGCATCTTTTCACAGGGATGTTTCAAATTCCTACTGGCCCCTTCTCCTCCACTTCCCTGTGTTGTCTTTGAGCAGGGCTGCTCAGACAGGAGCATCAACCAGAGTAACTAACCCACAGGGGTTCTCCAATGCAGAGGGCGCCGCGGTGGTGTTGGGACCTCGCCTGGAGAACCACTGCCATACAGTTGCGTTTGTCCAATCATACGTAGCCTCTACCTACATTTAATTATTAACTAGCGACAATGCAATAACATGGAGAATTCGGTGCCTCCGTCACACACACACGTGTCAGGTGCTCAATAACCATATGTGGCTACCACCTTGTGCAGCCCTTTCCCATCCTCAATACAGTTTCTACTGGGCAGAGTCACTAGCCCGCTTTAAACACAGCCGAGGGCTTCTCTCTGTGCTTCCAGGTTCTTCCTTTGGGATTGCTGAGGGACACTGCGGTCAGAGGAGGGAGCTGTGAGTCACAGCTCCACTGGGTACTGGCCTGTTCCCTGGGCAGACTAATCTCCCTGCACCTTAATTTCCTCAAATGTAAAATAGGGGTGATAATGCTACTAACCACTGTGGGGTTCTTGGGAGACCGTCATGAGCTGATAGGTGTGAAAGTACTTTGGAAATGCCAGTGATGTACAAGTTATAGCTATTTTCGTATTTCACTTCTCCACTACTGCTAAGCATGCTTATTGAAAGCCCAGCTTTACCATCACATTCTTTCCAGTATTCCCTTTCCTTCCCCCACCATCCTGTCTGCTTACATCTGTTTTGTAGTTTGGGGAAGTAGGGGCTTATGGTTTCTACTAAATCTCTAAAGATGTTGCAAAGGGTGCATAGAACCAGGGTTCTTTCTCTCACGATTGCTCCAGTCAGCAAAGAAGGTGTTTCTACATTAATTCTGGGTTGACCATGTAAACAGATGCACTGGGCTGTGATCCACAAGGTCAACAGTTTGAAACCATGAGCCACTCCTCGGGAGAAAGACAGGGCTTTCTACTCCCACAAAGAGGATGCTCACAGAGACCGTTCTCCCCTATCCTATAGGGTCATATAAGTTGGCATTGATTAGATGGCAGTGAGCTTGGCTTTGGAGTCATTGATTCTAATGTCTGGCCTCCAGACAAATGTATTTTCCTGTGAGGGGTAAAAAAACAGAAAAAGCTAGTAGACCTTCTTCCTTGACAGTCCTCTGAGAGAAGGTGTGTGAAAAATCATGTTACCAAAAAGGGAAGTAGCATATCTCATAGCATCCCCAGAGCCCGAGCCTGGCTTTTGAAGCTCCCACCTGTGTCCTTGTGCTTTCATTGACTGAGTTCAGGAATCAACTCGGCTTTGACTTAGGAGATCAAAGGAAGGCATAGGACCTCAGTCAGACTCTGGATAGGACACTCTTGCTGTCCCTTCACTCACTTAAAGAGTTAAATCATATTGACAGAACAGCAGTGACTTTTTATATTTAAGTTGCCTAACTTTCTAGAAAACAACTTTTCAGAATGAAACCTCTCTGAGGTATAGTGAACTCAGAACGATGGGCAGCAAACCAAGAACTCACTGCCATCGAGTCGCTGTGGCCTCAGCGGGACCCTGGAGGGCAGGGTAGAACTGCCCTGTGGGCTTCCAAGGGTGCCCATCTTTACAAGAGTGGAACACCTCATCTCTTTCCCATGACCTTGTGGTTAGCAGACCAACAGAGAAAATGCAGTTTGGTTCCAGACCACCCAAATCCAGAAAGCGAGTCACGTCGTTGTGTTTTGTTTGGACCCAGTGCAAATACGCATTAGGCTTTTGTGATCCTGTCATCTGGGAGGTGTGTCATGGCCTTCTGAGAAAGTTTTACATATGATTGGGAATTGCCAAAATGTGACGCCGAGTCACGGAGGGAGATCTGATGATTCAAAAACACCCCGGCAGATTTGCTTGCCGCAGGATTGCCACCAACCTTCCGTTTGTAAGAGAAATCGGTATCTGCGAGTTGCAGGGAAGCCAAGCATAATAAAACAAGGTGTACCCCTTTGGTTCTGGCCCACCGAGAGAGAATGCCCGGGTCTTTCCAGATGACGGGTTTCCATGAGCCCCCGGGCCACGCTGCTTCACTTTCATTGGGTTCGCTTGTTCGACAGAAGGGCTTGGTGTTGGAGCAGGCAATGCCTATCTAATAGCTATCTCCCCCACATTAGTCAATCTGGCAGAGCTGACCATAAGGGAAAGGGGCTATCTTGTTCTTGAAAGAAATCTAATCTATGAGACCACTTAGGGTCTAAATGCCTCGCTTGGGGGGGTCGAGGGAGTGACGGGTGGGGTGGCTCTTCCTACCAGTAACTGCTGCAGCCAGCCGCCAATCAGGTCCTGCAGGTTTGCTTTGTCCTCTGGGCCCACGGCTTGTTTGTACTGCCACTTTTCAGGCACGAAGGGCCACTTCATTTCCTTTGCCTCCTGGATCAGGGTCCTTAACTCGCTGGGGAGTGAAGCTGCAAAGGTCAAAGTTCAAAGAAAAGGCTGTTGAGCTACTAATGCTATGATGAAGTACTCAGCTGCCAAAAAAAAAAAAATTGCTCCTACCTTTTGCCGGCTGGGTAAGCTGTTGGTTTAGACTCAAAGACAATGGTGAGAAGCTATCTGTCAGGAGTGGCCCTTGTCTACTCTGCCCTACAGGAAAATTGGGGTAGTCAGGCATTAAGAAACGTTTTTAGCAGGAAGGAAAGCACTTCCCTGACTATCTCTGCATGAAGAATCAGAGAGTGGGGTGAGGAAATATTATTTTCCCTGTAAAATGAGAAAGGGGCCAGGATGGAATGGCATTTGAAGCTTCTGGCAGCTGGATAATGCAGCGTCCATTTGTGCGGCCCTTTTGTGGCTTCTTCAAGACTTCACCTGATCTTGTACTTTCACTGTGGACCACACTCAACAGAGGAAATGAATATCAAAAGGCATCAATTAGCTTTTAAGTGGTACCTGTGAGTCACGGAGATGCCCATGCTTTATACTGATAGAGTCAGCCCATTAGTGGGCAATACACCTGTTTATACAGGCCCCTGGTCCCCTATCCAAATTTCATCCACATTAACGTTTTGGGGACTGAAATTTTTCTTCAGTTTGGAACCCAAACCAGACTGACTTGATGCAAAACTAATTGTAATCTTGTTTATACTTCGAAATACTAATAATAATATTGTTGTTTTAAAAGTGTAGGTAACACAACGTTGGCCAATTCAAACATTCACATGTATTTAACTCAGTGGGCTCAATCATAGTCTTCATCTTGTGCCACCATCACCACTATCCTTAGAAAATGCTCCCTCTCCATAAACCCAAACTTAATATTTCTTAAACAATTCCCCTCGTTCCTCCTACCTCCTGCTCCTGGTAATTACACTAAGCTTTAATCTGCATAAATGAAGCGGCTTCATGGAAACATTCTATTAACTTCCAATTCCATTTTTCATGAGTTTTTTGAAACCACCTCTTAATGCGTTTTGTGTATTTATTTATTTTGTATATAAGGAAAGGCCTTATATAATGGATAATTGTATATTAAGAAAGCATCCCAACCTACATCAAGTCCATAAGTCAGAGATTAGTCCATAAATCCGATACCAGCCCATGCACCTGGCATACCACTTAGCAAAATTTCAGGCAATTTCCCAAGAAAGGGTGGGTGAAACATAAACCTTATATCCTAATTAATCCATATTCATTTAATTAATCTAGTCAATTAGAGGTTTAATTGGATATAACATATAGACTGAAAATATTTTCCTCCTCAGAACTGAAGACATGTGTTTATTTTTAGCACCTAGTATTAGGACAATTATATACTTGTCATTTTTATGATTGACGTATTTTATTTATTTATTTTTCTTTCAGGATTGAATTTTAAAACATTTTCTCCAACAGTTTTAAAGCCACAGAACTCATATAACATATAATTCAATAGTTCAATCACATCAGGAAAAGTTGTACAATCTCAGGACTTTATATATGCCAACATATTGCCTACTTGCCAACATGGGTTTGAATGAGTAATCAGAGCTTAGTATCATTGTTTATCTATGAAGGCCTTCATTTTTCTTTCATCTTTAATATTTTTGCTCAGTAAATAATTTTTCCCCAAAACCACTGTATTGGGAACTCTTACCAACATCATACCATTCCATAGTTCAATCACATCAAGCAGTATTGTACAATTGCTACCCCAATTAGTTTCAACACATTTCTTCCTTCTCGAACCCTTTAATATCAGCTCCCCTTTATCCCCACCCTGCCACCGTACCCCCCTCCCCAGGAACCCTAATTCTACTTTTTGTCTCTGTAGATTCATCAGTTCTGGGTTTCAAATACTGAAAGAAAAAAACCCAGAAAAAACATAACAAAAATAAAAAACAATGACAAAATATAAACCCTCATATGAAAAAAAAAAGTATTGAAAACCAGATCAGACCCAAAATGTTTCAGAGGGGGGAATCTGGTGTCAAGGATTTAACCATTCAAGTCAGCTTTATCATTTTAATCTTTTATAGCTCTCTCTGTAATACTTTCTGTTTATCCCTCAGTTATGGGTAGAGGGAAGTCACCGGAGGGTTACTTCCTGTGTAGATCTCGCAAACTCATCTTGGACTCTCAGTGTCATCCAGCGCCTTCTGCAAACCAGAATCTCACAATTTAAGCTCCCATACTATTCCCTCCTTCAGTTTTGGATTATATAATTTCCATATGATTGTCCTTTTTTTAAACATAAAATCAAATGTTACTCTACTATAGATAGGAACAGGCTCAAGCCTAGGAACAATTGTGAGGATGTCGCAGAACTGGGCGGTGTGATGTTCTGTTGTGCATAAGGTCACTGTAGGTCAGACCCGACCCAATGGCTCCTACACCCAGAAAGAGACTCGGAGCCCTGCTACGTGCCACGGCCGGAAGGATCCACGAGCACAATGTGCTCAGTCAAACATCGTCTGCTTAGCTTACTTAATGGGCTGGCAATACTGCAGCAAAAAGGCTAAGGAGTGTGGTTGTAGCTGATGCCTCAGTTTTCGCTCAAACGTGAATGTAACACATGGCACATAGACCCAGTCAACTGCCTAACAGTTGAGATGTGTTGAAACCCAGATGACGCCCAGGGTTTTGATGCAGGGATTTTGTCCCGTGGTTTGAATCTCCCAACTGCTGCACCAGGGAAAAGACGTGGTAATCTGCCCGCATACGTTTTCAGTCTAGGAGGAAGCCCGGTGAGGCAGTTCTACACTGTTCTGTCAAGTCACTATGAGTTGGAGGGGCTCGCTGGCACACGACAACAAATGTGTTTGTGACTACTAGCTGTATCAATCTCTATGTACGTGCTTCATAGGCATCTCAGACACTAATTGTGTGTCTCCACCCCCTCCCCATATTCTCTTTGTGATGACCTTTGTCGGCACCTTTTTTTCTAACTCTGTTTCTACCTGTATTATTGATAGTGGCCAAAGGCACTACCACCCACTGAGTCATCCCAATCAGAAACAAACTCAAAAGCAATTCATTTAAAAACTCTGTTCACTCTCATGCCCTGAATCTAAGTGGTTATCAAATCCAGTGGATGCCGGACCCCATGTCCTCCTCTTCTGTCTCGGTTGAATTCCTTTTTTGCTTGAATTTTTTTTTTTTTTAATTCCTCCTTCAAATTCCTTTTCGTGAAACATACGATGACGGGCCGGGCCACTGCTCTGCATACAATTCTTAGCCGTTTTTCACATGCTGCTCTTGTTTTCAGGATTACCTTTCCCTCAGTCTTTTTGGAATTGAGTCAAGGTTCACTGACTTCAACGTTCAACACAAATCCTGTTGGATCTTGAAATCTGCTAAGACCTCATAGTGGTTATGCCATATCCCCAAAGTTATGGATAGGCCTTTCTTTTGAAATTTATCCCATTGCTATGTGGTTGCAATGACCTCTCACTGGACTCTGAGAACCATGTCTTAACCTCTTCCCTAAACCACATCATCATCATTAAAAGACAGATCCGCCTCCTGACAGCATGGGATATGCCAAATAAAAGAAAAGAGATATGACAGAGGTAGCAAGAGACCAAAAGAAGAGAATGAAGAAAATCTCACATTGTCACGTTCCATGATAAGTTTTGTAGCCTTACCAACAACCACTGGCTAGATGTAATGAAGTCCGGCTCAACAAGGTGGGGGATAGTAGATCGGCCAGGCCAATAAGTGATCTAGATTGATTACTGCGGAAGGCATACAAGTATCACACTGACACCATGGCCTCTTTAGCAACCTGGAACTACTGAACACTAACTGCAATGTGTCAGCTTCCTGCCAAGGGGCGCAGAGCCACAGGGCTGGGAACTACCTGCCACATTCTGTTGGAAAGTCTGGTCCGCTAGCCGCTTGTATTAGTCTAGGTACTTTAGAGAAACAAATCCACAGCAACTCACGTATAAGAGAGAGTTTTATGCAAAGAAAATGT
>NW_022111369.1:3357722-3362037 GCF_000313985.2 Echinops telfairi
TATGTGTGTGTATTAATATATAAAGCTATCTATTTAATGCCTGTAAATTGCTTTCTATTCATGGGAGGGGATATGTAGTCTCAGAAACCCACCAGGGCAGTTCTACTCTGTCTTATGAGGCTGCCATGAATAGGAATCCATTTGATGGCATTGAGTTTAGCCTTGTTTCGGATCTGTATGACACATGTTATGACATGGACAAACTTTGATTTTATTATGTTAAGTAGAATGAGACAGAAAGGGATAGATATTATTTGACCCCACTTACATGAAATATCTAAAATAGACAAATGCATCGAGATGGGGGAATGGGGAGTTATAGTTCAACTGATGCAGTGTTTCTGTCTGGAGCAATGAAAATGCTTCAGACATTGTGAATATAATTAAAAACATTGTGAATACGATTAGAAACATGGAATCCTACACCCAAAGTCATTAGAATGACAGATTTGATGCTATATATTTTATGTTAGCACACGCACAAAATCATATCAGATTGGACCTCAGTTTCTTCATCTCTGGGAAAGATTGTCACTCCTGCTGACCAAGGCCATATCTGAGGGAAACGGATGGGGTTGGGAGGATGAGAAGAAAAACTGCAGTGTTTGTGTTCCAGAATTCACTGGACTCGCCATGCCTCCCTAAGTGACCCTGTACCAATGCCTTTCTCTCAGGCTGACGGCATCCGCAGCGGCAGCAGCAGTGGCTGGTCGAGCTGAGCTGCTCAGAAACCACCTGCCGAGGAAGGGCTCCACCACCGGCCTGCAGCCAATCAGCACACGCGCTAGGCTTGCGGTCAGTGAACATGGTGATTGTCACGGGCTCGGCCTGGGAGGTTTGTCCCCTCCCTTGATTTGTGGGATTCTGCCAACCCTGGGTCAGCATCCCCACGCAAACCAGAGCCTCCTCTCCCCCTCTGACCACATACTTCCCGCAGCAGCTTACCTGAAAGGCCGTGTCTAATTTAGTGATTTTATAGCCATGATTTGCCTTATCTGGAACTAACCTGATTATTTCTCTTGCTCTGTGGCATTTGAGAAGAAAAGACCAAGACAATGCTACCTGATTAGGGTGTTTAGAGTCTTCCCTTGAGAGTACTCAGAGGTTAGAGGAATTTGGGCTGATGAGACAAAGGAAGCAATGCCTTAAAAGGACCAGGGAGAAACTCTTCAGAAGACCGGACAGACGCCAGCACACGGCCTCCCCCAGAACTCAGTTCAGCAACAGGCCATGTTCCAGGGTGCCCAGTACCTCCCGCTCCCTCTGCTGACAACACTGGGGTGCTCTCAGCCGATTGGCAGGTTTTGCCTGACAAGGTCACACATTAATTTAGCCATTCAAGAAAGAAAAATGCATGAACCGAGGCTGTCGGGCATTTTATCTTGCGAGAGCACACAAGACAGGTGAAAACTTTTAAAAGGCTTTTAAAAGTGCCCCTGTTCCAATCTACATGCCAATAGATGAGAAAAGGAGAGCCCAGGTGGCATAGTGGGTAGGCATTGGACTGCTAACTACAAGGTCAGCAATTCAAAACCACCAGCTGCTCTGCTGGAGAAAGATGAAGATGTCTACTCCAGTAAAGAGCTACAGCTTCAAAAACCCACGGGGGGCAGTTCCATCCTGTTCTACAGGGTCGCGATGAGTCGGCATCGGCTGGATGACAGTCTCTGGAGCTTTTCGTTTGGGGGATCAACGAGAATGAAGGCCTTGGTGTCGCAGTGGTTAAGTACTCGTCTGCTAATTGAGTGGTCAGTAGTCCCAACCCGCCAGCCTCGGCAGCAGACATAAGTGGCAGGCTGCATCTGTAATGACTGGAAGCGTTCCCCATACCAGGTCAACTCTGTCCAGCAGGGTGACTGTGACGTCGAATGACTTGATGGCAATGGGTATATAGGACAGTGTGGAGGAAAAGACACTCTTGGAACTCTATATTTCCCTGGTACAGAGAAGATGTCTACTTTTTATGGGAATCTTATTTCTGGAGAGAAAATAAGGCACTAAAGATGTAAAGAATGATATTAAAAAGAAGTGAAAAGGACACATAGAAATGGAGGAATAAAGTATTAGAGTCCCAAAACTAAAGCTAACTGAAAGAAGGAATACTGATTACCTTAATTATTTAGGTTTTGTGATCAAAACTTCCTAAACAAGGACTTATGAAAAACTGTGAATGTGAAAACTATGATATAAGCAAAAGTCAAATGTGTCAGCCCTGACAATCATTCAACCAGGATTTGTCCATATGAATATATTTACTTCACATATAGCATGAATGGATCAAAATTTTTAAAAAAGAATAGGAGAGATTGCACTGGTGAGATGACATATTTATGGCAATGGTAGAAGTCTATGGAAACCGATGAGGCACAAAATCCCATTTTGAAAAAAAGTATGTGCCACCATTCAGAAGTTGCTTCCATTTTTTAATAATTGAAATTTACGTGCACCAGCCAACTTGGACCCTTTGTTCTTCTTGAACTAAACTGTTTCTCGCAGCCTCATGTTTACTGAAGCCTAAAATTAGAACTGACAGCAATTCACTGCAACAAAGTGGGCTTCCTCCCCTGCCTGTCCACCCGTAGCCCATGTCCCATTCATGCCCTAGAAATCCACTCATCTCTCGGTGGTCATCTGCCAAGAGAAGAAAAGTAGGGCAGAGATGAGAACGTGTCATTCAGGCAGGGGAGGGGAGCACGAACCTACTGGCTCACCCCTGTGGTCTCCATCAGGACCTCACCTCTGCAACGCTGGTCCTTGCTCCTGTCCTCCTCTGATACATCTGACGCCTCCAGCAATAGCTGGTCCAGCATTTGCTTGCACTCTTGCAGTAGTGCGGATGCAGCCTTTTGAATATTCATGATGCTCACCCTCCCTCTACGATGAATCGGCGTTCCTGGTTCTACAGTGATCAATTACCTAGGAAGAGACATCGATGCTCAATGAAGGAGGCCCGTCAAGGCGAGGTACCTGGTGAACAAAAGAGAAGGAAAGATGATTAACAGAAGAGCCATCAATTATCTGTAAGACTCAAGCAGGGAGGGATAATAGAGCAAACACATGAAAATCCTTGACAGCCCCAGAGGACTTTATTAGGGGAGTGTGTGAAATTACTGCAGGGTCTGGTCTAGAGGGGCAGCACCTTGCAGGCATCAAAGAGCAGAGAGGCAGACTCCTTCTGGTCACCCAGAGTGATATCACGCAGAACTGAACGAACGGAGCATATTCCGTGATTTCCATATCTTCTGTGCCTAGGGATCCCAGTAGCAACACATCTGTCTCTCTGGAAGCTACAGGAAGCATTCAGCTAACAGTTCTAAGATTCAGACCCACACACACCATAACAGGACATACACCACTCTCATAACCCACTGCTGATTTCCCCTTGTGGAAACATTCTTCCTAGTACTTAGTACCCTGTAATGGGGACCAATAAAGACCACATTTCAATATCATGTGGACCAGTGGATGCCACATTTCAAGCTCTTGGGTGCCAAGCCCGTTGCTAAATAAAATAGAGAAATAAGAATTGTCAAACACTCAATAGAGAAGTAAGAATTGCTCCATACTCAATTCCTAGCTCAATTGCATGGACGGAGCTACTTACATTGCCACATATATGCGGCTGAGGACTTGCTTGTGTAAATATAAGTATGATATGATGAACCATGCAAGCAAGGTCACTTCAAGAACAAAACTTAGTGGATGGGGAGCTGACAATGGGGAGAAGAAAATAGAAATAGAAAATATGGAGAATAAAATTTTCTGAAATTGATGGTGGGGATGTTTGCACAAATCATATTAATAAGATTGAATGATTAAATTGTATGATATGTGAAGGGGGGAACAAGTGTGTAGACTTAGGTAGAGATTGTGTTGAGAAACAGCAGCTTCACATATTGATATTATTGCTTAATAAATGGTTCCATGACTTTTTAAAAAAAATAAGTAAAATACCCTTATTGACAGTATAAAAAGACTGTCTGGTAAATAAATAAAAGATGGCTACTTTATTGACAAAAATTAAATCGAGAAAGATCATCTTTCTTCTATTAAAGGAAGCACATTATAAGCAAAATAAAAAGGATTAATTCTTAGGGAACCAGCAGAGAGGTCTGAGGAGCCGGCTCCAATCCCAACTACTATGTGGACAGCTGCCGCTCCCTCCCCCCCAGAAGAATTTATTTCAAAGGACGGCATTGAATCTGCAGCTCCAGGAGAGGGACATATTTGATCAGAGCACACGGGAGCAGATGAAGGGGGAGGAGGAGAGAGTGGAGTACCTTCTGGCCCCCCAGGCCTTGAGGACAATGTTCCC
>NW_022111369.1:3372115-3374681 GCF_000313985.2 Echinops telfairi
AATGCCTCATCTTTCTCCCTCGGAGAAGCTAGTGGTTTCAAACTGTTAACCTGGCAATTAGTAGCCTACTACATATCCCCTACACTACCAGGGCTCCTGCCATAAAAAATGCTACAGATACAAATGTGAAATGGAGGCATAGTGAAACTTGTTGCTGTTGTTAGGTGCCCTCGAGTCAGTTCAACTCACAGTGACCCTGTGTACAGCAGAAAGAGACACTGTCCAGTCCTGGGTCATTCTCACAGTTGTTCTTATGTCTGAGCCCATTGTTTCAGCCACGGTGCCAATCTGTCTTGCTGAAGGGCTCTCTCTTTGTTGCTGCCTCTCTACTTTACCAAGCATGATGTACTTTTCCAGAGACTGGTCTCTCCTAACAACGTGTCCAAAGTACACCAGAGGACCTCTTCCATCCTAAGGAGCATTCTGGATGTACTTCTTCAAAGACACACTGTTTGTTCTTTTTGGCAGTCCGTGGTACTTTCAATGGTATTCTTCCCAAGCACCATAATTCAAATGCATCATTCTTCTTTAGTCTTTCTTATTGAATGCCCAACTATCACATGCATATGAGGTAATGGAGAATGCTATGGCTTGGGTCAGGCACACCTTGGCCATCAACGTAGCCTCCTTGCTTTTCAATCCTTTAACAAGTTCGTGAGCAGCAGACTTGCCTGATGCAATGCATCATGTGATCTCTTGACTGCTCCTTCCATGAGCTTTGATTGTGGATCCAAGCAAGACAAAATCTTTGGCAACTTCAGTCTTTTCTTCATTTATCTTGATGTTACCTCCTGGTCCTGCTATGAGGAAGTTAGTTTTCTTTACATTGAGTTGTAATCCATTCTGAAGGCTGCATTCCTTGATCTTCATCAGCTAGTGCTTCAAGTTCTCCTCACTTTCAGCAAGCAAGGTTGGGTCATCTGCATATAGAAGGTCAATAAGCCGTCCCCCAATCTTGATGTCATATTCTTCTTCATATACGCCATCTTCTCTGATTATTTGCTCAGCATACGATTGAACAAGCAAGGTGAGAGGACACACCCGATGCACACCTTCCTTGATTTTAAACCATGCAGCATTCCCTTGTTCTGTGCACAAAACTGCCTCTGGATCCAAGTACAGGTTACACGAGAACACAATGAAGGGTCCTGGGATTCCCATTCTTCTCAAGCTTCCCAATCTTTTCAAAAGTTGTTATGGTCCACATAGTCCAATGCCTTTGCATAATCAATAAAACACAAGTGAACTTCTTTCTGTCATTCTCTGCTTTCAGCCATCCGATATTAGCAATTATGTACCTTATTTTACATCCTCTTCTGAATCTGACCCGAACCTCCGGCAGCTCTCTGTCAATGTACTGCTGCAACCATTGTTGGGTGATCTTCGGTGAAATTTTACTGGCATGTGATATCAATGATACTGTTCTGTTAATTGTGCATTATGTTGGGTTACTTTTCTTTGGAATGAGTGCAAATATGGATCTCTTCCAGTCAGTTGGCCAAGTAGGTGCCTTCCACATTTCCTAGCATAGACAAATCAGGTTTTCCAGAGCTTCTACAGCATGTTAAAACATTTCAGTTGCTATTCCATCAATTCGAGCCTTGTTTTTTACTAATGTTTTCAGTGTAGCTTGAACTTCTTCTTTCACTACCATAGGTTCCTGCTCAGATGCTGCCTCCTGACATCGTGGAATTTTAACTAGTTCTTTTAGCTACAGTAACTCTGTAGCTAAAGGCATCTTCTTTTGATGCCTCCTACATAATTTACTATTTTTCCCAAAGAATCTTTCAATATTGCGACTCCAGGTTTGATTTTTTCTTCAGTTCTTTCAGTTTAAGGTTTGCTCTTCCTTTTTGGTTTTCTAACTGCAGGTCTTTGCACGTTTCATTATAATATTTTACGTGGTCTTCTCGAGCTGTCCTTTGAAATTTTCTATCCAGTTCTTTGACTTCATCATTCCTTCCACCTACCTTAGCTACTCTACAATTCAGAGCTAGTTTCAAAGTCTTTTCTTGCACCCAATTTGATCTTTTCTCTTTTTCTTTTTTGTTTAATAAATCA
The DNA here is from genome assembly GCF_000313985.2 of Echinops telfairi. NCBI lineage: Eukaryota > Metazoa > Chordata > Mammalia > Afrosoricida > Tenrecidae > Echinops > Echinops telfairi. The sequence continues at coordinate 3,374,177 of NW_022111369.1, forward strand.
TTTTTGGGGGGGCTTTTACAGCTCTTATAACAATCCATACATCAATTGTATCGCGTGTCCTTTTAATGACCTTTTGCATTCTTCATGTATGATGTTCTTGATGTCCTCCCACAGCTTGTCAGATATTCTGTCATTAGTGTTCAATGTGTCAAATATGTTTTTCAGATGTTCTCAAAATTTAGGTGGGTTAGACTGTGTTAGAAACGTTTTGCACCAACAAACTTGAAAAAATAAAAACTGTACAATTCTTATAAAATATAGCCTATATAAAAGAAATCAAGAAGAAGAAAATCTATATGGTTCTAGAATTCAATTTAATCAATATTGAATACCTTCCTATGAACACCAGGAACAGCTCGTTGTTTTAGTTTCCAATAGTTTTATTGAGATATAATTTACACATCATACAGTTCCATAGATCAGTTGCATATACATCCCCATAATCAGTTCCAGAGCATCCTCCCCCCTCATGTATCCATTATTTGATTCCCATTTTCTTCCATCT
>NW_022111369.1:3375124-3377038 GCF_000313985.2 Echinops telfairi
CACTTTTGTGTTCATTGTGGATGTCAAAGCCAGCAAACACCAGACCAAACAGGTTGTGAAGAAGCTCTATGACATTGACGTAGCCAAGGTCAACACCTTGATCAGGCCTGATGGTGAGAAGAAGGCATATGTTCGACTGGCTCCTGACTATGACGCTTTAGATGTTGCCAATGAAATGGAATCATCTAAACTGAGCCCAGTTGCCTAATGCTAAGTATAAAATTTTCAATCTATAAAAAAATGGATAACCAACAGTTTAAAACAAACCGAGAGGAAAAGACCTCTGTCTAGAAAAAAAAATAGCAGGATATATTGAAAACTAGAAAAGATCAAAAATAGGTTAAAAGGGAGATCAAATGACCAGGTACCACATTTTCACCTAATTACACCTGCCACAATCGAGTTTACAATAGCCTCTATCTGCCTGTCAATCCCCTCGACTGTGGTCAGAGGGGATCCACCAGAAGCTTAAATTATGTAGGGACCCTGCAGATGAGTTTGGGGCCTTTTGAAAATTGGGTGCTCACAATTTATACTCTGATACCTTTCCCCTATTCGGATTTGGATTTCATTATTTATCATCCTTGGATCACAAATTCTGATGTTCTTCTCCCATGAGGATTTAGTTCATGCCTCACATAGATGGCTGCTTGTTTGAATATAAGCCTCCCAGATGCTATTCTTTTGATAGCCGGACACCATCTGATTTCTTCACTACACTTTTGCTATATCATCTCTTTATGAGGGTGAACTTCAAGCAGGGCCATATCATGAGAATGCATTTTTTTCTTGAATTAGAGCTAGAATTAAGTGCGATCCCCAAATCCATTCCCTTGTATACGGATTATGTACATCTCTGGTTTACCTTAAAGGTCTCACTCTCTTTTCATAACAAAGAATATTATCAATCATGCCCCTGGGATATAAGGTAATTCTATTGATAGTGTTATTAAATTATCTAATGGCATAAGTTAGCACACTATTGAGAAAAGGAAGTTATGCAAGTGTAGACTGATTCCAAACTACAATCCTTAGGTGGTTGACCTGGACAGATTGAATTCTTAAGGGATAGAGCACTATTTACATTGACCATGGAGGTCGGTGATAGGGGAGAATGTCCAGTAACCTCATTCACAAGGGCAGAAGCTTGCCTATCAGATTAATACATGTCATCGGAAGGCAAGGAGGATATTAAATTAGCAAATATTGAATAGATGGTGGTTGGGGGCCACTTTTCATTGGGCACCCACAAGGCAAGGGATCCTAACAAAGTTGCAGGGACCACCAATTCCACAGCTTTGGGATGGCAGTCATCTAGGAACAGTTTTACTAGAAAAATTTTACCAAAGTTTTGTGGAAATAATAAGCTCAATGCTATGTTAATGCTCTCTACACCAACAGTGATAAAAGTAATTTGATAAAACATAAGATGTACAATGATACAAATATGTATCACATTAATGAATGCACATAATTATACATTATATTACTGTGATATTATTATACATTGTATTATGATAGAATATACAGTAGACTATAACCATACAGAATATGATTAGAAATAACTATGTGTCCCACAGACTGGGAAAACATCTTTAGCAATAACACATTAGACAAAGCCTTATTACTAAAATCTACAGTACTCTGCTAGCTTGCAATAAAAAAAATTTAATTGCCTACTGTGGAGGTGAGCAAAGAATCTGAACAGAAGTTTCAGAAGGGCAGAAATACAAATGGCCAATACACATATGAGAAAATGTTCCTGATCATTAGCCATAAGGGAAATGTAAATTAAAACAACTATGAGATACCACCTAACACCCTCAAAGATAGCCCACTTCAAAATATCAGAAAGTAACAAGTGTTGGAGGGACTGTGGTTAGATAGGAACTCTAGTCCACTGCTGGTGGACCT
>NW_022111369.1:3378251-3379817 GCF_000313985.2 Echinops telfairi
TCATTATTTGTATTGTTGTCTTTATATTATTATTATTTTATCCTTACCACATTATTTCAATTTTTTTTATTGTTTTTGATGAGTTTCCCAGTTTGTGAAGCACAGGAGGGGTGAATGCATAGTGATAATAACTAATACAGGGTATATAGGAGATGTAGGGTTGGGGTGGGGTTGATAGGGAGGGAAAGGGGATTTAGAAAGTAAACAATGAGGGTGGGAGTGGAGGATGAGCATTAGAACTGATTGTGATTGCACAACTCATTTTAAAGGCAATTTAACCAAAGGGGTGGGGGTGGGGTGTACCAAAATGGGTGTAATAATTATTGTATAATTCTACATGATGTGATTGAATGATTGAACTATTGAATTGTATGATATGTAAATTATCATAAATAAAAATGCTGCAGGGGGGATCTGTGTACATGTATACAATGGAGTACTATGCATCCCTTAAAAGCAGTGATGAACACATGAAGCACATTGACTCATGGGAAGAACTGGAGGAAATCATGCTAAGCGAAGTAAGCCAAGCACAAAAGGACAAGTACAACATGAGTCCACTGAGGTAAGCTTAAAAATGCAGAGGCGGGACTTCTGGGAAGATGGTGACAGAGTGACACATACCAGAGGGATGCTGAAGAATTCAGCCCAGGAGAGTTGCTTAGAGGGAAATTCAATGCTGCTAGAACACAGGAGGAGCATCATAAAGCTAAGTAAGCACAGACCCACGGGGTTTTGAGGGGCTGGGAGCTTTTGGCTTACCTCAGTAGAAACCATCTGGGGCTTGACCTTGGCCCCGCCACAGTCTCTCCTGGAACAATTTGGAGCCCGTAGGGGGGCTTAATCCCAACACAGCTGCAGTTGGCCGACACCTGCCTCTGGGAAGGGAATGGACCCTTGCAGCTCCATGGGCAGGGATCAGAGTTCAGCTACATTGTTGCTTTTGCTTCCATCTCTGCTCTCAGTCACCCCACAGTCCTGGAGGTCTGCGCAGGGGCTTTGCCTCCACTCAGCTACATTGTAACTTTGGTTTCCCGTTCTTCTCTATATACCTGTACAGTCTAAGTGTCTTACTTAAAACATTTTTTTCTCCTCTTTGTCTCTTTCCTGTTCTCTCACATTCCACTGCTGACCTCCAGACCACTCCCCTTAGCCTAGGGCATTTATGCCTGCACCACACCCAGTTAGGTGAGCTCCACCCTGCATAGCTAGCCCCAGGCTGGGGAGAGCCCTGGTTTCCCTCCAGGGGATACTCTGCCCAACTTCTTACCAGGGAATTACTGTCTGTGTACCTGGGGGGCATAAGGCACCTGGGCCAACACTTGTCAACATTCTAAGCTGTTGCAGGAACCTCTGCCTAACTTCTGCAACACCAAAGCAGGCAACCCACCAGTTTTCTGGGGCACTCCACTGAGAGGGAAGCCTAGGAGGATAAATTGGTAGGTTAATTCCATAGTAAAATTAGCTGTAGGCAGTTTGAAGAAGCATTACTACAAGTCTCCCAGAGAGAGCCAGTGCTCCTCGGCTCCCTGGAAAATGGCACCTGGTTCCTCTAAAACAACGCAA
>NW_022111369.1:3386441-3387349 GCF_000313985.2 Echinops telfairi
CTAGCCTGTCAATCAGGTCGCAGTTTGATGACCTTATTTGGAGGCTCCACATAGATAAACAGCTCACTAGAGGCCACATACACACTCCCTGTGAAACATTCCTGTTGACAAGCCACATGGAGATAGGTTGATGACAGCTAGAGTCTTGGAGCTGGAGGAGCCACCTTGAGACCCACGCCAGCACTGAGATGCTTCTACCACCACTGGATCCACAAGACTTTCCACCCACTGACCTGTGATCTTCCTGCATTTGGAGTCATTGCAAGGCTGTGTGATATTACCCATATGGGGTAATGGCAGATTATGGATTTGATCTGGACTGGGCTGGGATGTTTCCTCAATATAGAATTGCTCTTTTATATAAAACTCTCTCATACACATATGAGTATCTATGAATTTTTTTCTCTAGTCTACCCAGACTAACACAGAAAATAAGTAAAAAAGTATTGCTAATTCACACGTATTTCCCCTTGACTTTTTCTAAAACTGAATTATCTTTAAGATGGGTCTAACTACATCTGTAACAATTGACTTAAAACTTTGCAGCCACATGCTGTTCTCTTAAATCGATCAACACAATAAATGAGTTTGAGCAAAACTGCTTTCTTGCAAAGTATTCATTGTGACCAGAGTGAACCTTCACAGGCGACACCACTGAGTGCACTAACTCAGAGCAAGTTGCTCGATGCCCGCCTATAACAAGACTATTTACATCCCTCAACTACCATTAGAAGGAAGTCATTGGAGGCTTAGTCCATGTGTGCACTCTACAAATGGATTTCAGGCTTCTACTATCATCCATAGCTAAAAGAGAATATTCTTTTTATTTTTTAAATCATTTTAATGGAGGTTCATACAACTCATCACAATCCATACATACATCCATTGTGTCAAGCACATTTGTACAT
>NW_022111369.1:3388158-3407766 GCF_000313985.2 Echinops telfairi
CCGTACCACTGCAACACACAAGCTTCCCCTGGTGATAGGGGTGGATGCTCATGAGATTCATTGGGAGTGGGGAGGGAATTGAACCTAAGTCTCCCTCCTGGAGGCAGAGAATTCCACTTTTGAGTCATCACCACCTGCCATGTATTGCTATGAGCTTTTTGGCATCTGCTTGCTGTTTAATTTTCAAAATCGCTAAAGAGAATAGAATCTTGTTCCAATAAAATGGAAACCTTAGAGTCTAGGAGGACTATAAAGGACATGAATAATATTACTATCTTTAGGATTGAGACTACAGAACTCATCAAGAGATGTTTATGGCAATAGTGATAACGTAGGCATGTATGCTATTTTATTACATAAAGGTATATGCGGTGTATGTAGATGTCTATATAGGTATATTTCTCAGCATAAGAATGTGTCTGTATTATATTCATATATGAGGGGGTACCCGCCCCCCAATAAAACCCAGACTTCTAAAAAAAGCTATATATTTAAATTTTCAACAAAGCAACCTTATCACCTTCAAAGTACTCTCCATGACACTTAATACATTTGCCAAATCTGCGATTCCATTCTTGGAAACATCTTTCAAACTCATCTGGTTGGATGGCTGACAGCACCTCCCTTGTTTTCTTCTCCACCTCTTCTACATCATCAAATCGGTGTCCTTTCATGTTCCTCTGGATTCGCGGAAGCAAAAACAAGTCACATGGAGTGAAGTCAAAAAACTGGGGCACTGAGATGGCTACATGAGCAGGCGCATTGTCATGGTGGCAAAACCAGTGCCCCGTCTGCCACAAATCAGGCCTTTTTGGTGGCACACTGTTATGCATTCTTTTCAGAACCTCTAAATAGAAAACTGGTTAACAGTTTGACCTGGTGAAGTGAACTCCAAATCACTAGGCACCAACATTTCTGCCCATTCTGGAAGTTAACAGATGTCCAGAAGAGGTCTGCCATCGCTCGACATTTCACCTTTTTTGAAACGAGAAAACCACTTGCATACTTGAGTTTTTCCCATAACACTATCCTTGCAAGCTGTGTTCAATATCACAACACTTTCTGTGGCATTTTTCCCGAGCAAAAAACAAAATCTTACAGCTGCACACAGTTCTCTTAAATCAGCCATCACAAAAAATGAGGTTCGAGCAAAACTGCTTTCATGAAAAAATTCACTGTGATCAGAGAGAACCTTTCCAGGTGACGCCACTGGGTGCACTAACTCAGAGAGAGTTGTTTGATGCTCACCTAGCAGGAAAAAATTGTACTATGATAGCTCCCCTCTGCCCAACACAACTCTGGATTTGTTTGTTTGTTTTGGTACCCCCTCATATATAATAAAACACAAATAGGGCCCAGTAACAAAGACCTCTTAGGCATATCCAAATACCTCTTGGGATCAGTTTAATGAGTTTGAAAGCTTAGGATGAGGGGACAACTAGCTCAATTGGTATAGTTCATAAAAATAATGTTCTGTGTCCTAGTTTGATGCATAGTACCACGGACCTTAACGACTTGTAGATGACCATTTAAGGTAAAAGTACTGGTTCCTTTCCATCTGTAGCTAAATAGAAAGAAGGAACCCAAAACTAAGAAATATCTAAGTCCACTGAACTAAGAGTTCACAGGAACCACCATTTCTATTAGCCTGAAACCAGAAGAATTAGAGGGTGCCCAACTACCACTATTAACAATTCTGACCAGGGATGAAAGAAGAGGTCCTGGAGGGAGTCAGAGAAAGATGTGGAACCAATTCAAATGTCTAAAAAAGGCCAGTCCTATTGGACTGGTAGAGACTAGAAGAACCCTGAGACAATCATCCTAAAATGTGATTTTAACTTGGAACTCAGACCATTCCAGGAAGTCTCCTTTCAGCCTAATAATAGGTTGGCTTGTAAAATAAACCATGTCACCCATGAAGAATATGTTCTATTACCTTGACATCATAATCAACTGTCTAAGACCAAATGGTCAACATTTATCCAAAGAGGAGAAGAGGAAGAGGGGCAGGGAGGTTAGACAACTGGGAACAAAGCAACCAGAATGGAAACAATAAGAAGGCTGATACATTAAAAAAATTGTAACCAATGTCATGGAACAATTTGCATGACAATCTTGAAAGGGAAGCTAATTTGCTAAAACCGACATTTTAAAACACTTTTTTTTAAAAGTTAGATAATAAGAACTTTTCAGAGCATGGGGAGTCTAGAATATCAAGAGTGGGTCTCATCTCATTGTTTTTGAGTCCATTTAGACTCCTAGTGACCCCACAGGGCAGAGAACTGTTCCTGTGGGTTTCTGAGGCTATCAATCTTTATAGGAGTAGGAAGTCTTGTCTTTCTCTCAGAAAGAGTGGCTGGTGGTTTTGAACTGCTGAGTGGTCCATTAGCACCTCACCTTGTAGCCCACTATGCCACCAAGGCTTCTCCAAGAGTGAGTAGGATCTGAAAACAGCATGAGCTCAGACTGTGAGGAGATGAAACCTCTCTTGTGTTAGGGAGCAGTGGTTAGGTTATTGAAATCATTAATAAGATAGGGATTTTGGACCATTAGTTTAACAAACTAATTCACTTATGAAATGTATTCAAGAAATGTAATGTGACTCTTCATCTCATTTGCATAGAAATCAAAGGAATAGGCTACGGAGAAAATTAAAAACAAATTATATATTATAGAAAATTCTGTAATTGAAAATAAGGATCCTTCCTGTCTTCCCTGTATTAAGAGTTTCAGCCCGAGGGCCACACACACATTGTAAAAATGGAAGAATTGGATGTGAAAACTGTCCCTCCCTCTGTCTCTTGTCTCTCCAGTTCCCTTCAGCTGAATGTGTTTACCCAACTTGACTGTTCCAGGAAGCGCAGTGAGACTGTTCCGGGTCATGACTGGGTTACCTGTCGTTCTTTGGAAGAGAGAAAAGAAAAAAGAAAAGGCCATCATTGTAGGGGCTGCTGCCCATCCTCTCTGGCTAAAGTTACCCACTTCATCAGCCATGGTGACATCTGACGAACTATTAGCCTGGCCTCCATGACTAGGAGAGCGATAACTCAGGTCAAGGTGAGTCAAGCTTGCCATCTGGTCATGGCTCCAGGCTCTTGTACTGATGTCTTTGAAATGGTACTCCCAGCAAAGTTTTCCTTGCAATTCTGCCCAGCAAATTGGAGAAGTGCCCTCACTTACACTCTTTTTGTATGATCCTAGATTCAGAGCTGCCAAGGTCCTGGGAAACATTCATAAAGCAGGAGCAAAAACAAGATCATAAAATTTAAAGAGCCTTCAATTTGAGAAGTATTCTTTGTGAGGTAGATATTGCCCACCAAAAGACCTTGAGAGGAAGTAGGAGGTTTGGAAGCTTGCCCAAAGCCATCAAGTAGGGATGTAAAGATAGGATAAGAATGCAGGGATCTAGTCTGCTCTCCAAGAGGTTCTTCCTTGTTGATTCCTCAAGAGCTCTCTGGAATCTTTGTCTCCCACCAGCATGTCTCAGGCCGAGTTTGACAAAGCTGCTGAAGAAGTTAAGCACCTCAAGACCAAACCAGCAGATGATGAAATGTTGTTCATCTACAGCCATTTCAAATAAGCTACTGTGGGGGAGATAAACACAGAATGACCTGGGTTGTTATATTTCAAAGGCAAAGGCAAGTGGGATGCCTGGAAAGAGCTGAAAGGGACTGCCAAGGAAGATGCCATGAAGGCTTACAAAGACAAGGTAGAAGAGCTAAAGAAAAAGTATGGAATATACTGGATGTGGATGTGCCAGCCAAGCCTTTGATCCCATCAAATGTAACCATGCCTTTTCCTTTCTAATATTGCGGTTGAAGTAATGAAGATTACCAATTAACCCAATTCCTCAAGCTTTCCAAGATAAGGCTTTCCCAGGTGAAGAGCAAAAAATGGTTACTAACTTTATTTGTAGACCAATTAAAAGTGAATTTGCTACTTAAAAAAAAACAAACAAAGAAAAGAAAAAAGGATTAAGGGGTCTTAATCTACTTTAACAGAAATCCCTTTGCTTTCCATTAAATAGATACCAACGTGTCACTTGGGGACCTTGAGTGTGCCAGACCCAAGCTTTTAAATCACCTCCTATGTGTGAACACTGGACCAGGACTAGGAAAGACTCAAGGAACACTGATGCATTTGGAGTATGGTCTTGGAGAAGAATAACCTCTCTGGGGGGAAACGCCATCAGAATACTCCTCAGCATCAGGATGGTGAGACTTTGTCTCACATCCTTTGGACATGTTACAGGAGACACCGATCCCTGGAAAAGGATTTCCTGCTAGGTAGAGTAGACTTACTTGGTAGAGTAAGAGGAAGACTTTTAATGAGAGGGACTTTGTTCTTCTGGCCGCTCATGGAACGTTCAATATTCTTCGCAAACACCATAATTCAAAAGCATCGGTTCTTCTTGGTCCTTCCTTATTTGTGGTCCAGCTTTAGCATGCAGAGGAGGCAGTTGGAAATACCAAGGCTTGCTCAGGCACACCACAGTCCTCACAGAGACAACCTGGCTCTTCAACACGGTGAGAGTCTTGTGCACAGGTCTGCCCTGATCTGCTTTGCTCTGTGGACTGCTATTTCCATGAGCATTGATTGTGAATGCAAGAAAATTGAAATCTGTGACAATTTTGATATGATTTATCATGATGCTGTCCATTGGCCCAGTTGTGAGGAGTTTTGTCTTCTCTATAGAGTTGTAATCCACACTGAAAACTATAGTCTTTGCTCTTCATCAGCAAGGGATCCATGTCCTCTGGCTTTCAGCAAGTGTTTCGTTGGCATATTGAAGGTTGCTAAAAAGTCTTCCTCAATCCTGATGCTCCATTCTTCCACATATAGTCCAGCTCGGGAAGTAGAATTAATTAGTATACATAAAATATAAAGAATAATACCTAGTATGGAATAAGTGCTTAATCAGTAGATACTTATTAAATGCTTAGTAAGTAGATACTTATTAAGCATTTAATAAGTATCACTTATTATTACCAATAAACATTTCTAAGAAGTAAAATTTGATTTCTAAAATTTCCATCCAATTTATCCTATATTGCTTCCTACTTGAATCTGATTGCTTTATTGGCATTTATGTGTTACAAAAAAGGAAACTGACCATTTCCAGGCTCCTGATATGTTTTTCCTATCATGAAGCCATGTGATAAGGTGATCATCCCCTAAAGTCTGCAGCTCAATATTCAATTAAGGAATAAAATTTGAACTGTTAGTGTATCATATTACGTCATTGGGCATTTTCATCGAGAAAGATGAGAATTTTTATTTGCTGTAGAAAACAAAAACAAAACACACTAGTCGATTAGGGTTCATCAGCTCTTTGCCTGCAGGCACACAGTCGCTCCTCTAAGGTGTCAGGGAAGCAGCCCTGAAGTGGCCAAGGGGGAAGAAGAGTGATCCGATTCCAGATCAGACAGCACCCCATGCCCCTCCCCCAGCCCTCTTCTCACTCTGAGACACACACAAAGCTCTTTATTTATTTTATACTTAAAATGTCAAAGGCGCCCGGGGGTGGGCCTCTGGACAGGGGATTGGCAGACCACACTCCTGGCCTGACATAATAAAAGTCCACCATGTGGCTGTGTGATTCACACAGCGTGTGCATGTCACCAGCAATTGGTGGGTCTTGGCAGGGAGCCTCCTACTGGCCTGGGAACAAATACAGACCTACACTTCTTGAGTATTAAGCAGCTACAGTGGGAAACGACTTGAAGATGCACACACTTTGCAGGCCCCAAGTCCAAGGTATTGCTCAGACGACAAGCACTCACACACCAAATGACTTCAACATAGTGGCCACTGGGGCAGCCCGGCAGCAAGGGGCTGTGTAGGGCAGAGACTTGACAGCAGGATTTTACTGCCCAGGCGTGATCTTATAGAGGGTGGAGGGGGTGGTGTGTGTGTGTGTGTGTTGGGGGGCCGGGCATGGGGGTGGCAAGGGGAGCAGTGTCTATAAAGAAAAAGCAGTACGTTATTTTTCTGTTGACTCCTTGACAAGACTCCCAAGCACCCCGTGGTATGTAAAAGCGTACAATCCTTAGTAAGGTTTACCTGAGCATCAGAAAGACCTGATTTGAAAACTAGGCCAATTTCTGCTCTCTCTGCCACCTGCGCAGTCTCCAGGCTGACTTGGAAAATGAGGACAGTTTTAAGGTTTCAGGATTCCGCGCTTTTCTGTTTTATAAGAGTTCTGTTACTGAGTAAACTGCGGCTCAGTCATGGGCACATGTGCTCCCGGCATCCATCGCCTGGTTTGGGGGATCACCCCATTGTTCCCCAGCCACTCCACTCACTTTCTTTGATAACTCCTCAAGCGGAAGAACTCTCATTTTCTCCTGTCTCTAATAAGGACGATCAAGATCTGAGACTAGCGCTAATGCCCTCTCTTGCTTTCAGCTGGGGAAAGCATATTTGCCAGCAGAGAACTAAAAGGGATAAGAACATTAAAAAAAAAAAAGAAGAAGAGGAAATCAAAATATGTGAGTCACATTAGCTTTTTACACAGTGTATTCCTGACCCCACCCCCCCAAAAATTGTTTTCGCTAATAACCTATTTAGAAGTGTTTTAAAAAAAAGATAAAATGTCATGTATTTCTCCCATGCTCAGTGTTAGTTAAACATCTATTGAGCATCCATTGTGTAAAGTCCTGGGTATTTTGGACAGTTTCCAAAGAAGCAAAATCAATATTTCCAGCCTTCAAGACAACCTGGCTGGGAAAGTAAGTGTCGGCATAGGATTCAACTGGCCACAAACACCAAAGCAGCGTTCTAACCCGCAAGATGAGCTACTTAAATGGAGACAAGTTGGAGAATTTCCTTCTCCCCCCCATAGTGTTGTATAGAGGCAAAAGCTTTCATTATTAGAGTCTGAAAAGAGAAAAATAGAGGAATTGAGTTAGCTTACTTTTATAAGACTTCAATGAGGAAGGTAGCAGCAAGTGATGCGGTCCTCATTTGAAGAGAAAAAAAACCAAAATTTCAGAGATTTCTCCAAGTTCAGATGGAAAACCTCTTGGGTTTTCAGCCAGGAGGGATAAGGCAGGCCTTAACACGTTGCATCCACAGTGGCTTATACTGTAGGTATTGGGTGTCTAGGTTAGTGCAGTGGGGGGGAAGGGAGGGGACATGAAAGAAATCATCACACTTAAAACTAGGATGCATTATTTTCACAGAGGGTTGATTCTGTCTAAAGAGGTGGCTCCTGGGCTTGATTTTCAAATTAAAAAAAAAAAAATCACCGAAAGACAATAGTGGTCAATTTCCTGGGGAAAGAGTATTTAGATTTTGATCTTATTCAAGCGACAGTCCAATTCCAGAGGGACCAATAATGGGGAAGGAGAGAACTGATGAGGTCTAAGGGTGATCGCATTTATAGATGCATCCTGACAAGGAGTGAATCAGTCTCCTCCCAGGAGGGTCCCCTACAGTCAACTGAGAAGCGGGGTCGTTATTTATGAGCATAGTGAATTTCCCCCACAACAAGAAGCCGCCTAATTACTTTAAGTGAAACACTCCTTTTAGTAGTAGGAAGCTGAAAGATTCAGTGCCACACTGTCCCTTCTGGTTCCTTGTCAACTCTGCAGGCCACCCTCAGTCCCACCGCAATTGGACTGGTCCTGAGATCGTCATGGGAAAGTGGTACCTGTTATCAAGGATACCCAAACCTGCAAATATCCCACCCGGGGGAAGAAATGGGCCAAATGAATGGGTCTCAGTTTTTCCCCAGAGCGATTCCATTTCCAGGCGTGTCATATGGTGGCCTTCCAAGTATAATTTCATTTCGAAGCTAACAAGCCTGGAAAATGCTTATCCAAATGATTCAAGAAAGGTAGGGTTGGGGCAGTATACTTTTATTTTTAACCAGGTGACAAATTCTCATTCTAGGAACATGTTAATACCTATCACAAAACCCACCCACCCCAGAAATTCGCTTTCCAAATTGTTGCTGAAGAGGCCCCCTGAAACGGTGACGTCCTGAAAGTAAAATCTCTAATTTGTTCACACGAGAGCTGGATGGCCTCTCTCCTTACAAACGGAAAGCAGGGGGGCCCTGATTTGGGACTGATACCAGGAAGTCACAGGCGTGACATGTAGAAGGAGAGTTCAGGTGTCCGGTGGACCAATAGGACTGTGGCTATGTTCAAAGAGGGCTCTTATGTTTGGGACGTACGTTTGGAACTATTTATAGCTATTTTGTGTGATCTGAGATTTGTCGTAAATAATTTGGTGCATGGTGGCGAGAAGAAAGGAAGGGTCTACATTAGGTAAGGGGGACCATCGAGTGTTAAGTGCTGAGGCTAGATAAATGTACAGCAGGCTTGTGGTACCCAGCTCTCTACATTTGCATATATGTAAGCATTCCACAGTAGACACTTTAAAAATGGTTCTGTTTTGGTGATGAGAAGCCAGAAGGGATGATCTTGTTGGATTCTGAAAGCAGCCAGAGATGACCCTGAAATGACTTTCAATCTTCCTAGTCCAAGGCTTCGCTTACCAACAAACTTGGGCTTCAGCCTCCCCTAAGTGAATAGTATGTGTAAATGAAGCTCTGCCTCAGCCAACTCGGTCATGGAGTCCAGGCGATGCACATTTGGGGTCTCTGCTTCCTGTGCTGGCTGCAATGCTCTGCGTTTGCAGTCACAGCCCACATTCCACAGCCTTCTTTTCCCGTCGTATACTTCCAGACTGCCCTGCTACACTGTCCTGTTAGTATTGGCCTAGAAAGAAACCCTAGGTTAAATATTATCTTATGTAGGACACAACTTTTTGCAGAAACAAAAAGTTAAATGTGTTGTAAAACTAATCATACCAAATACTTCAAAGCCATTAGCATGGGTAAATGATCGTTATCTGTACAAACACGAGAAGCATGCCCCCTATTGACACTGTCATAGGAAATCAGAGGCTACCACTGTGAATGAGCATGGGAGTCATGTCTGCTTTTACCCAAACTAAGTAAATCATTACTTCTATTATTCTACTTGTTACCAAGTTTAGCAAATTAAAACAAAAATTCCAACTGTGGAAGGACCATCTCCAAATTTATTTCTCTTTGAAATATTCTTAAATATGAAAAAAGTAGTCTGATGTTTTGAATGCTTAGCCTATTTGGACTGAGATAATTAATATTTTGAATGTGATGCTATACCATTATTGCTGCTAATGCTGTCACAAATCTCTCTCTCTCTCTCTCTCTCTCTCTCTCTATATATATATATATATATATATACATACATACATACATACATAGAGCTTGAAGTGCTATATATATAGATATAGATAGATAGATAGATAGAGTGGTATGGAGGGAAAGGATCACTGTTTATCATACATAAAGGACAAGGGATTTTTTTGTGTGGTTTTAAATCAGGAAAAGTGTACACTAAGAGTGTATTCTTTCATCATAGTTATTCAATCTGCATGTAGAGCAAATAACCCGGGAAGCCAGAATTCATGAAGAAGAATGTGGCATCAGGATTGGAGGAAGGGTCGTTAAGAATCTGCAAGATGCAGATGATACAACCTTGCTGAAGACAAAGAGGGCTTGAAGCACTTCATACTGAAGATAGAAGACCACAGTTTTCACTACTGGATCAGTAAGCACCTCTCGATAAATAAAGGAGATATTGAAGTTGTCCAGGAGCTCGTTTTACTTGGATCCAAAATCAATGCCCATGGAAACCTCAGTCAAATGGTGTATTAAATGACAAATACTGCACTGGAAAAATCTGATGCGAAAGACCTCTTTAAAGTGTTAAAATGCAAAGACGTCACTTTGCAGGCTATAGTATGCTGGCTCTTGGTATTTTCAACTGCCTCATAGGCATTACAAATTGGGACAATAAATAAGGAATGCCGAGGAAGAAGATAAGCTAGTGCCTTTAAACTCTGAATTTGGCAGATACTATGGAGTACCACAAAAGCAAACTTGAACTGTATTAGAAGGGACACAGGCAGAATGCTCCTTAGAAGCTGGGATTGTGAGAATGTATCTGTTGTACCTTGGACATGTTGTCTGGCGTGCCCAGTGCCTGGACAAGGACGTCATCATGCTTGGTAAAGTACCTCTACCAAAGTACTGGAGTACTAGAGAAAGAGGGGAGGACCCACAGTAGACTGACACTGGGGCTGCATCAATAGACTCAAGCAGGTCGATACTTGTGCTGATAATGCAGCACCTGCTGGACTTCTGTTTTGTTTTCCATGGGGCCACTGGGAGTCAGAGCCAACTGGGTGGCACCTAATGGCAGCAGCATGCGCTGTGCAAAGCACTAAAGACATAAAAACCTTATGATATAGGCTTGACTCTCCCTGCCTAAAGAAAAGAAAGCTGAAGGTCAGGGCGGTTATGGAATAGACTGCAGGGCACATACTTGATAAGGAGCAGATTCATCATTTCAAGACTTTGAGCCTATTGTTTTTCACACCATTGGCTCTCTGTCTACAGCAGTCCTGAATATTTCACCATGCATCAAAACATAAAAAGCTATTTTTTAACAGAAACCAGGTTAAGTGTTCTTACACTTCCAATTAAGTAACTCTGGAAACATATATATATTTTCAGATATATACGAGGGTGTACCAAAAAACCCTGGAATTGCGCTGGGCTGAGTGGAGCTTTCATATGCATTTTCCCCCTCTAGGCTAACATCCAGCAACTCGCTCTGACCCAGTGGTGCCATCTGGGAAGGTTCTCTCTGGTCATAGTGATTTTTTTTTTTTGTAAAAGCAGTCTTGCTCTAACCCCGATTTTGTGATGGTCAATTTAGGAGAACAGCATGTGGTGGTGAAATTTTGTTTCCGGCTCTGGGAAAAAGCCCCAGAAACTGTTGGTACGTGGAACACAGCTTTCAAGGACTGGAGTATGGGGAAAACTCAAATGCATGAGTGGTTTTCTCCTTTCTGAAAAGGTGAAATGTCAATTGATGACAAACTTCATTCTGGATGTCCATCATTTTCCCAAAAGAACGAAAATGTCAATGCCTAGTGCATTTGGAGTTCATTCCACCAGGTCAGACGGCTAATCATGCTTTCTATTTAGAGGTTCTGGAAAGATTGCATAACAGCGTGTCACACACACAAAAAGGCCTGATTTGTGTCAAATGGGAGACTGGTTTTGTCACCATGACAACGCACCTGCTCACACAGCCATCTCAGTGCACCAGTTTTTGGCAAAAACCAGCATGCCCTTTTGTCCCACATACCTGACTCACCTGACCTTGCTCCGTGAGACTTCTTTTTATCCCTGTGAATGCAGAGGGACATGAAAGAGCAGTGATTTGATGACATAGAAGAGGTGAAGAAGAAAACAAGGGAGGTGCTGTCAGCTATCCAATCAGATGACTTTGAAAAATGCTTCCAAGAATGGAATCGCAGATTTGACAAATGTATTAAGTTCCTTGAAGGTGATACGGTGGTTTTGTAGAAAGATTTAAATACAAAGCTTTGGGGAAAAAATTCTTTTTGGGGGTAACCCCTCGTGATGTGTGTGTGTGTTTACACACTCTGACATTATCAGTGAACCCCTTTCTATCTAACCAAATTACATTAATCAAATTCTACAGTTCCTCTGAAGATATTAGACAGGGATAGCTGAAAAGTCAGGGCCTAATCCAACTGGTCCATCCCTCTATTTTTCACTTTGGAAGGACCATTCCTTACAACTGAGTTCCCCCTAGACCTCCATGAGCCCCAGCGCGTGCTCCCTGGCCACACGCCGCCTTCTCCGACCATGGGGTTCTGTCTCGCACCAGATCACCAGACATGGCAGTGCCACCTGCTGGGATGTCTCTCTTTTTACCTCTTATGAAAGAAGAAACTTTAGTTTAAAGATTAGACTTTCCCCTTCTTTTTTTTTCTTCTTCTAAAGCTGGGTATACCAACTGGCATCGGCTGTATTAAAATCAGGAGAAACCTCAATCAAAAAGGCCCTCTCGGAAGGCAGGCTTTCTGGTTAATATGCACCAACATGAAAGGCTTTCTTTTCATCCTATACAACGGCAGTGTGTGTAAATTGCAGGGGGCTCATTGGCATAAATCTCGGCTGCGACCTCTGAGGTAAACTGGATTTACATTACTTTCTGACAAGAATTAAATGAAGGCCTTGTGGATATATGAACAGCCTTCTAGACGGCAACAGATGGGCATGAATGTGCTCCCTAGGAAAACTATCGGTGACATCTGTGTCCTCCAAATTCTGGTGGTCTCAGCCAATTAACAGGGGAGAGGGAAAAAAAAGGGTGGGGGTTGGGGCAGGCACTGCACAGCCCCCAGCCAAACCGAGGCAGAAGTGTTTGTGTTTGGAGATGGGATCAGGCTGGCCCGAAGCAGTGAGGTTAGCACTTCATTGTTATCATTCAAATGGAGAATGTGGCTTACAAGTTATTTGTATACCACAGGGAGGATAATATGATTTTTCTCATCTGACTGGAGGAGACACCCCTCTCTTGCAGCTGATATCATATTTCAGTGCAAGCTGTTTTCCAGGGCTGTTTACTTTTGTTTCTCCTGAGCCCCGCCGATGGTACTGCTGTCTGCTGGTTTGTGGGGTGCATTCGAGTGTTACAAAGCAGGTACATTCTAAGATGAAACAGAGACCTTCCTCAAAACATTCTTCCCCCAAATCTACTCCTTTCCTCTTCTGAAGTGGTGTTTACTGATTTCACAAGGAAGCTGAAAGAAATCAAGGTTTCCGGGTTAAAACTGGCCAGCCAAGGGACATCAGTCCAGAGAGTTTATATGAGGTGACGGACAGGAGTCTTTGCAAAACCACAGCCCCATGAGCCATCAGCCCTAAGTGACCTCAATTGTCGATATCTCAACGTCTCCATGTCCAAGGTGCAGGTAGATGGAAAACTGCACAGAGAGAGGCAGAGGATAAGATTCCCCTTTGGCATCTCTGTTTCCACATCTCCTTGGGAAACCCATTTGCTTGGGCTGTGTAGGGCAGACCAACAGGACTGGATAGTGGAATGGGTGGAAGGGGGCAGTGAACTAATATTTACTAGTTCAAGACCAGGAGGCAAGATGGGGCATTGGTTCAAGTATTCCAGTTCCTTGGAAATTCTGGACTCAAAGTCTCTAAGCTTGGGTTTCCCACTTTCTGATATGAGGCAATGGTCAAACGACATTGCTTCGCTGCTCCTGAGTGTCCTTCTTCGTAAAATTGGGCAAATAATGACACCAACCACAGATGATCAATGACCCAACCCAGCACTTGGAAAATGTTTCTGCTATTACTTTGAGGCTATTGTCCTCCATGAGTCTTTGGTAAAGCGTATTGAGGTAAAGAGTAATGAAAGATCCCTAGTGGGATTGTGGGCTACACATTGGGCTGCTAACTACAAGGTCAGCAGTTAGAAACCACCAGCCGCCACTGGGGAGACAAGGCTTTCTACTCCTCTAAAGAGTTACCGTCTTGGAAAACCACAGGGGCAGTTCAACTCTGTCCTAGAGAGGACTCGACGGCAGTGAGTTAGGTTGGCTCAAGGGTACGGTGATGAGTCTTTAAATTAGTTTTCAAAATGAAAGGCGCTGCCCACTGCACCATCAGAGTTACTTTATGCTATTTTAACCCAACCCCCCCGTGGCCATTGAGTCAGTTCTGGCTTATGTCACCCCCTGATGAGATTTCTGAGACTGGGAGCAGATAGCTACAACTGTTTTCTGTGCAACGGCTAGCTAGGGTGGCGGTGGTGGGGGGAGGTTGGGGGGGGGGGGTTTAGCAGCCCAATGGTCAACCCACAGCATCACCAGGCCTCATTTATGTTCAACTCAAAGACAAACTCACTGCCATGGGGGGTCAATGCGGACTCATGGCAACACTATAGGAAAGGGTAGAACTGCCCTGTGGGTTTCTGAGACTGTAACTCATCTTTCTCCCTATGTTAAAAGAAGCTTTGGAAATTCAGAAAACTGATTTTTCAAAAGAAACACATATTTTCTGCTTTTAGGAGTGTAAGGGAATATCTTAAGGTGATATATTTCCTTTGATTGGAAATATTTTTAAGTCATAATGGCTAAAATGTGCTTCCTAAGTATCCAGTGAAGCAAATATTTTAAGTTATACCCTGTCAAGAGGCATATAAAATAATACACTTAAAAGCCCTAAAATGAAATTAAGCCATTAGTTGTAACACTCCCCCATGTCTTAATTGCAGAAACCTGCATGGCTACCTTGTTCAGTTCTAAAGTGACTCTGGCATGCAGTGTGGTAATACCTTGAGTGCCAACTGTTGTATCTTTGTCCTAGGCATTAAGACACTATAATTCCACCAAACAATTGTTTGTAACTACAACACTAAAGACAAAAGGAGAACTTAAAGTGCCAGTGGGCCTTCAAAACAAGAGAATGCAATGGCTGAGCTGTGAATGCTCATCTTGCTATGTTCCTAAAGACAAATGTCCTCGCATGTACTCTTAAAATCCTATTTTCTGCTCTGAATAAGTTTCTGATGACTAAGTTAGAACAACTTAAGCCACGTGAGCCTCAGCACACTGTCAGATTGCTTCTAGGGTAAAGCAAATCACTGGGCCACAAAGAAGGCACTTGCTCTTTCTCGAAATTTGCCAAGCCGGCTGCAGAGACCCGGCGCCCCTAGGTGGAGAAGCCAACAATCCCATTCTGCACCAACTGTGAAGGACTTATCTTTATTAAACTGCCCCGCACACTGTCATTTTGTCTTACTGGGTGCTCCTGTCTGGATGGTGTGGGATCAACTGCCGAGGGCCTTTGTCCACACTGGGATACAGAAGAGAAAGGACACTGAACAAAAGCACCTGTTGTTTCCTTCCTGCAATGACCTTCGAAGTGACCACGGGCTGCCTTTCCCCCAAGCCCTCCTCGGCCCTTCCCAACACTACGATCTCACACAGCATGCTTGGATGTAAAAGGAGACTAGTGGAGGAGAAGATCAATAAATTTAAAAGCTCTTTAAGGAAAGACATAATGAATTTGGTACAGCACATATTTTTAGATCAAAGATGCCTTTGAAGTGACAAAACCCTAATCCATAAACTGCGGAGGCGCTTCCTTTCGCTCCCAAACTGCTTGTTGTCAAATAAAATGGAAGTTAAGGAAATGATCTTTATCTGAAAATGGCCAAAAGAAGCCATCACCGAACGACAGCCTTGTCAGAAGCGACAATTGGGGAAATTGCCGGGAAGGCAAGGCCTAACAAGCAGGGGAGTGGGCTCGCTATTTGCACTAATCTGGTCATGCAGCCCCCCCACACAATCGCAGTCAGCTTGCTGTGTGAAACAGCTAAGGCTTTGTCAGTATTAACAGGCACTGGAAAGAGTACTCTTTCATGAATATGTATTGCCACCCCTTCAAGTCTACAGAGACAAACCTTTCAAAACTGAGATATAAAACACACACACACACACACACACACACACACACACACACACCGCTGATCAACAAAAACCAAGAGAACCTATAAGCTACTCAGTTGAGGGTAGTGAAATGCTAGTAACTAATGAAAGATCACGCGCGGTAGAAATCGAGCCAATGGCACCCTCCGTCGTGTGTTTGCTGGGATCTTTATTTCCCAGCAATTGAGACACACTCTGTAGAGGGCTTTCAAGATGGAGGGGACCACATGTATGAGTTCCAAGTTGCTCCACAGTGTTTCATGAATGGCAATGCACACGCCTTACAATGAGTTCAGTGTCCCAAAGCCAGAGGCGCTCTGAAATTCTGAATCTGTGAAAATGACTCTGATAGTCCATAAATGCACATGCAATTTTAGGAAATGGATCAAATCTCATGTTGGTTTCCAGTGAAGTAGTAACAACCCTGTCTGGGAAAATATATGATGAAGAGATGGAATTTTCTAATATGGAGCAGAAGGATATCATGCAGGAAAAAATGAAAATAGAAAATGAAGGATTTTAAGGTAAAATGGGGATGGGAAGAGAGCTATTCTTGAAGCCTTTTGTACTCCAGATATAATAGTGCTTTTTTTAAAAAGCCATATTATGTGCGTACCCTTTCCTACAAAGATGAATTATTTCATATTCACCCCTGGGCACTAATCTAAGGAAGATATGTGTTTGAATGACTCCAATTCAGTTTTTCTACTAACATTGGAATGTTATTTACATATAAATCCTGTTTTGTGTGTATGTGTGTGTTCATATTTTAGAGACACACAGGCATGAGCAAAAAATGAAAAGATGTTTCTTTTCTAACTTTTTCTTCTGATATGCTGAAGTTTGGTTTCCTACTGCGCAAGAGACAAAGCTCAGTTTTGAGGGGTTTGGATATTACGCAATGTTTGCTATAGACATTTACATTTCATTAGCATATTCTCCTCAACATGAAATCCAGCTCTGAATGCTCCCAGTGCGCTAAAGCTAATCCTCTTTAAAGACCTACAGGCTATATTACATGTGGTCACATCAGCAGTGGTGCCATAGCTCCATCACTTTGAAGACGACTGAACAGACTTCTCTTGTACGCCTGTCTGTACCCAGCCTCATAAACTACTGTTTTCTGTGCTGTGAAATCCTTCTGTTTTCATCAGGGAGAATAAGGAGGAGGGTGAAATTCACATTTCTGCTCTGAGAGCAAGGCTGCACTTGAAACGGAGATGCTATGAGGATTTCACCTTATTCTAAGTGTCTGTCCACAATCTTTTCAAGTAAGATTAAAATAGACTAGGCCCAAGTATTTTTGATCCTTTGATTAGAATCAAGTGCTAACGACATCTTCTGTCTAGGAAATCTGGTCCTGGATCATCAGGGGCTAGAGATACCATGACGTCACAGGTCCTTTTGCTTTTACTCTTAATTATATAGAATATTAAACATTTTGATGTAGCAATTAATAGATGACTCACTCTCACACATACAAAGATGAATCAGCTGGTGGTACCCAAGGGAGCAGCAGAGAGATAAGGCAGTGATTCAATTTCAATAAAATAACAAACAACAAAAATTGCAGGAAATGTATGTCATCTTTTCAGATGGTAAACAAAGAAAAGCAAATGAATTCTACTTTGCTACTGATGATGCTCTCTTACCACTGCTCAGATCAGTTTCTAAGGAAAGTGCTGTGCTGTCGACAAGAATGCTTTGGTTCTTATTTTATAATATCTATTTATGGATTATCAATTTAATCCTTGTAATAACTTCTATTGAAGATGTCCACTACATGGCTTAATGTCATCATCACGCTCTCCTATGATTCAAACTCAAGAGACACTGATTTTTTGTTTGTTTGTTTGCTTGCATGTTTTTTTAAACATCATTTTATCAGGGGCTCTTACAGATCTTATCCCCATACAGACATACATACGTTGTGCCTAGCACATTTGTACACATGTTGCCATCATCATTTTCGAAACATTTTGTTCCTACTTGAGCCCTTGATGTCAACTTCTCATTTCCCCCCTCCCACCTCCCTCCCTTATGAATCCTTGATAATTTATACCACTCTCACCACCACCATGTCTTACACTAACCACTGTCTCCCTTCACCTGCTTTTCTGTTATCCATCCCCCTAGGAAGGGATTATATGTAGATGATTATGATCGGTTCCCCCTTTTCACCCCACCTTACCCTTACCCTCCTGGTATCTTTATTCTCATTATTGGTCCTGAGGGCTTTATCTATCCTGGATTCCTTGTGTTGTGAGCTGTTCTCTGTAGCACTGTACATGCTCTGGTCTATTCAGACTTGTAAAGAATAATTGAGATCATGATAGTGGGGGGAGGAAGCATTAAATAACTAGAGAGTTGTATGTTTCATCGGTGCCATACTGTACCCTGACTGGCTCATCTCTTCCTTGTGATCCTTCTATAAGGGAATGCCCAACTGTCTACAGATAGGCTTTGGGTCTCTATGCTGTGATGCCCATGCTCATTCACATTGATAGGACTTTTTGTTCTGAGTCTTTGATGTCTGATACCTGATCCCATCGACACCTCATGATCACACAGGCTGGTGGCTTCTTCCACGTGGACTTTGTTGCTTCTCAGCTTGATGGCCACTTGTTTATCTTCAGGCCTTTAAGACCCCAGATGCTATACCTTTTGATAGCTGGGCACCATGAGCTTTCCTCACCACATTTGCTTAGGCACACATTTGTTGTCAGTGATCATGTTGGGAAGGCAAGCATCACAGAATGCTTGATTATTAGAATGAAGTACTCTTGCCTTGAGAGAGTACTTGAGTAGAGGCCCAAGCCCGTCTGGTACCTTAATACTTAACATATAAATATAAGTACATAGATCTATTTCCCTACCATTATATATAAATACATTCACATATGTACATTCCTGTATTTAGACCTCTCTATAAGTGTCCTTTGCTACCTAGTTCCTTCCTCTATTTCCTTTTACTTTTCTCTTGTCCCACTATCATGGTCTGCCTTCATTCAGTAATTCCTCTCAGTCACATTGCCCTTGATTAAGCCCCACCAAGCATCCTATGCCCTTCTCGCCATCCATTTTAGATCAGTTGTTCCCTTTCCCTGGTTGGCTAACAGCCTCTTTCCTTTCCCCTACCTCCCCCTCTCCCATTTCCTCTGAGAACCGTTGGTCCCACTGTCTTCTTCTTCGGATTGTTTATCCTGCCTATCTTATCTAGATAGACATGCAGAGACAATAATAAGCACAAAAATAAGACAGAACAAAACAAAGCAACAAAAGAAAGCAAAACAACAACAATAAAAAATTAAAAAAAAAACAAAAAGAGAAAAGCCTATAAGTAGTTCCAGGTCTGTTTTCTGACCTTTAGGAGTGTTTTCCAGTTGAGTCTGATGGGGTGCTACACCCTGGCCCCAAAGTCTATTTTTGGCATTCCCTGGGGATTTTATTGCTTTGCTCCCCTTACGGCTCTGTCGCTTGCCCTTCATGTTTTGCCCTGGTGTGGTGGGGTCCTATCTGGCACAATTCCCCCACTGTGCCTCCAGTGTTGTCCCCTGTAGTGCTATGGTTCAATGAGGGATGTTGGAGACACTGATTTTTATGTTAACATGATATATTTCTTTTTATTCGATTTTTAAGAATTAAACCTCATCATATTGTTCTCTCTTGTTTTTCCTTTACTCCAAGAAAGAGTATACATTGAGAGTCAGATATTTTATTCTAAAGCAGTAGTGGCCCACAAAATGCTGAAAATGAATACTAATGGGTGTCGGGGTAGACTCTACCAGAGGCCTAGTGGTGTAGAGGGTTATGCATTGAGCTATGAACTGCAGTGTCAGCCATTTAGACCTAGTAGTCTCTTGGAGGGGAAAAAGATGAAGCTGTTTGCTCCCCAAAAGCATTCATCTCTGAAATCCAATGGAACAGTTTTATTCTGTCCTGTAAGATGCTATGTGTCAGAATGGTTTAGATGGCAGTGAGTTTGAGTTTTATAATTTGATAGTTAAAAGAGTACAGTAAGGCGACTTAGTAGATGGAAATAAAAAGCCCAGGGGAGACTTAAGTGTAGGTAAGAATTATGCTATGTTAAATGAAACATATCAACTTGTGGGCTCAGGAACAGTTTCAGGAGACAGCAAGGTCAATTGACATATGACAGAGTTCACAAAGACAATGTTATACATCTCCTACTTTGGTGAGTAATGACTGGGATCTTAAGAG
>NW_022111369.1:3408051-3415067 GCF_000313985.2 Echinops telfairi
AATTATGCTATGTTAAATGAAACATATCAACTTGTGGGCTCAGGAACAGTTTCAGGAGACAGCAAGGTCAATTGACATATGACAGAGTTCACAAAGACAATGTTATACATCTCCTACTTTGGTGAGTAATGACTGGGATCTTAAGAGTTAATGAGTACTCAGATCAGGTGCAATATTGGTCTCTCCCCTTCTAGAGAGAAGAAGAGTGATGAAAATCGAAAGGTACATCTAATGAACCATGCCAATATCAATCTCCATGACTCTGGGAACAGAAGCACTAGATGGTGCCCAGCTACCACGACTAACTGCTCTAAAAGAATCATATTACAAGATAGAGTGGGATAGAGTGAGGGGGAAATATGGAAGAGAACTCAAAATAACGTGAGACCTGACTTATCGGTTGGATAGAGGCTGATGGGACCTCCAGATTAGGGCCTTTCATCACCTTTCAATTCAACCTCATCACTATTAGGACAACCAGCCATTTAAGATCGAAAGCGCGGCATTCCCCAGGAAGAGAGGGTGAGGGAAGAAGGAGGAATGGGAACAGGAGCTGCTGAGCACTGGTGGACTACACAATGGCATGTCGAGGGGTCTGAAATGAATGAGTTGAAGCAAAACGTGTTGCTGTTTAATGTACACCTCACTATCTGCTCTGTGAAGTTTACCTCAATCACAATAACTGGAACCCCGTGGCCTGTTGGGCTACACATTGGGTTACTAACCACAAGTCGGCAGTTCAAAACCACCAGCTGTTCCGCTGGAGAAAGGTAAGCCTTTAGTCTCGGGAACCCACAGGAGCAGTTCTACTCTGCCCTGTGGGACCACTCTGAGTTGGAATCGACTGGATGGCAGTGAGAAATCACAACATAATGTTTTGGTTTTTTACAAATTTTTTAAAAAAGAACAGATAGCATTTCAAATCAGTGGAGAGAAAAAAGGGATCAGTTTAGTAGATAGTATTGGGGCACAGGATACATATATTTTAAAGATAACTTTAAAACAAACATTGGTTGAACATGTATACCAGGCCCAGTGGCAGATGAGAGATATTAAAATATGAATTTGCCTCAAACAGAGGAACTCACAGTCTAGTAGAGGCATCAAATAAAACTCACCAAAAAGCCACTTTGAAGATAAAAATATGACACTAAAGAATAAGGAAGCAATTTTTCTGGCTGGAGTTAAATGTTTCCTGTGGGAAATGGGGGGAGACAAGTCTAGATAGTAGGCATGCAGCTGTATGACACTCACCCTTGAAAGGAGGCAAGTAGGGATGGCAGGAAACGGTACAACAATGTGATCTCCAGGCTCTATGGGAGAAAGGCTCCGCTCAGTAGCATTTATCAAATTCTATGGTGTAAACATTTTCACCATAGCTGAGTCCAAGCTACCAAGGTGGCATCATTGAAAAAAAATTGGGAAGAAACTTGCCGCAGCACACTATATAAAATATGTCAACCACACAGAAGGAATACATAGAGTCACTGCCCCAAAATAATTGATCCATGTTCAACCATTCAAACAGATAGCATAGGATTAAGAACCCATAGTACTGAAGTAGGAAGTCCAAGCTACACTTTAAGTCAATGGTGAAATAAATATAAGGGTCCAAGAATTAATGGAAAAGCAATTGAAATATTGCAACAAATTTGTGTGGCATTGGAAGGGCTCACTTGTTTTTCCCAAGAAATTGATTGGCAGAAATCCATATTTGTACCTTTTCCAAAGAAATGTGACCCAAGAAAATGTAAAAATTATCAAAAAACATTATTAATAACATATGCAAGTAAATTTTTGCTGAAGAGAATTTAAAACTGATTTCAGCAGTACATTGACAAGGTTTTGCCAAAATTTCAAACTGCTTTCAGAAGAGGACATGGAAAAATGGTTATCGTTGTTGGTGTCCAATGGATGTTGGCAGAAATCAGAGATTAACAGAAAGATGTTTACTTATGATTTATTGGCTATGCAAAGGCATTTGACTATGTGGACTATTACAAACTATGGAGAGCCTCAAAAAGAATGGGAATTCCAGAACATTTCATTCTGCTTGTGTAGAACCTGTGGATGGATCCAGAGGCAGTGGTGTGAACAGAACAAGGGAATAATGCATGATTTAAAATCAGGAAAGGTGTACATCGGGGTTGTATCCTCCCACCATACTTATTTAATCCATATGCTGAGCAAATCATCAGAGAAGCTGACTTATATGAAGAAGGGTGCTGCATCAGGATTGGAGGGAAGCTTTATTAACAATCTGCAGTATGCCAATGGCACTGCCTGGCTTACTGAAAGTGAGAATTTGAAGCATCTGCTGATGACTATTAACAATTGCAGTCTGCTGGGAAGTGGAAGCACAAGGTATCCAGGTCAGATGATCCCTTCAGGACCAGTGGTGTGAGTGGCGATACTGGGAGGGTAGAGGGAGAGTGGGTAGGAAAGAGGGAACCGATTATAAGGAGCTATATGTGACTCCTCCCTGGGGGATGGACAACAGAAAAGTGGGTGGAGGGAGACATCGGACAGGGCAAGATATGACAAAATAATAATTTATAAATTATCAAGGGCTCATGAGGGAGGGGGGAGCGGGGAGGGAGGGGAAAATGAGGATCTAATGCCGGGGGCTTAATTGGAGAGGAAATGTTTTGAGAATGTTGAGGGCAATGAATGTACAAATGTGCTTCACACAATTGATGTGTGTATGGTTTGTGATAGGAGTTGTATGAGCCCCTAATAAAACAATTTAAAAAAAGAATTGCAGTCTGCAATATGGATTACAACTTAATGTAAAGAGAGCCCAAATCTTCATGATTGGACCAGTAGGTAACATCATGAAAATTCATTCTTCTTAAGGACATCATGACATTTAATTATCATCTCTGTTTTCTAAGTTATTTCCCACTCTTGTATCTGGATGGAATTGTTGCTTGGCGCTATTGTGTTGGTTCCCTTCTGGTCTCATGTCCAAAGTACACGAGACAGAGTTTCACCATCTTCATCTTCTGGCTGTACTTCTTTCAGGACAGACTTGCTCATTCTCCTGGCAGACCATGGTGTAGTCAGTATTCTTTACTGTGCTATAATCCAGATGCATGAATTCTCCTCCAGTCTCCCATATTTGTTGTCCAACTTTCACATGAATATGGGGCGATTGATAATACCATGGCTTGGGTCAGGGACAACTTAGTGCTCAAAGGGACATCTTTGTTTTTTTAATGGATTACAGGTCTTCTGCTGCGTATTTGCCCAGTGTGATTTATTTGATTTCTTGACTGCTACTTCCATGGCTGAAGCTCTTACTATATTGAAGGTAAAAGACTATACCTGAAAGTAAAGAAAATAAAAATCCTCATCCCATCAGGGACCAAAACACAGAATCATGATAAATAAAGAAGAAATTGAAGTTGTCAACGATTTTATTCTGTATGGATCACAAATCAACACCCACAGAAAGATTCAAGAAACCAAAGGATGCACTGCCCTGTCTGGCGCTTCTGCAAAATGCCTCTTCGCAATGTGAAAAAGCAAAGCTGTCGCTGTGATGACTAAGGTGCACCTGATCAAAGTCACAGTATTTTTAATCGCCTTATTTACATACAACGTTGAGCAGTGAAAAGGAAGGCCGGGGAAGAATTCATGCACTTAAATGACTGTATGGCAAGGAGTATCGATTATACTTTGGACTGTCATAAAAACAAACAAATCAGTCTCAGGAGAAATAGAACCAGGTTGAGGAAACTTAGGCTCACTTACTTTGGGCAGAAAATTCAAGTCACTAGAAAAGGACTTTGTAAAGTAAAAGCTCAGGACAAACGAAGGAAGCCCTCCACTAGAGGGGTTAACACAATAGCTGCGACAATGAACTCGAGCATACGCGCGATCCTAAAGGTGGCACCGAGTGAGGTCATAATCCATTTCTGTTCTGCATAAGGCTGCCACGAGACAGCGTTCAAGTAATGACAACCCACAAACCAGTACTAAATGGCATCAAGATGGCGAAATCTTTTAATCGAATGTAGGGGAAGAAATGGAGCTAGTTTGAGAAAAGAATTTCAGAAGGATTCACTAGATGTGATCTGCTTAGCGACCCCTTCGCTATGTAAACCTTAACATAAAGAAAATAAATATTCTCCCCATGAGACCCGTAGATCAACAGAGAAAAGACTGAAGTTGTCAAAGATCACGTTTTACTTAGAGCCACAACGAACATGCATGGAAGCAGCAGTCAGAAAACCAACGGTGTGTTGAATTCGGGAAGTCTGCTGCAAAAGGCCTCTCTACAGTGCTGAAGAGCGACGCCGTCACTCTGAGGACTGTGGTGCGACCACGGAACAGTGCAGTCCTCACAGATCGTTAGACATGGGGCCCGCTGGGTGACAACATCCTAAGAACTCTAGATCAAAATGGAATATACTCTAAATTATTAGATGACTCTCATTATTATAATATACTCTAAATTATTAGACAGATGCCCTAGGTCCAGGAACCCAAAGGAAGATGTAGGAGGGACACTGCTCAGACTACCCTGCTCATTCTAAAGAAACTGCTTTCCATCGATGACGCAACGTTGGGTTCCGATGCCGTATAGGGTTTAACACTCAAGGGAAGAATGGCTTGAGAGAACTGGAAGCTGAAACTCTGACATAGCCATCTGAGCATTGTTCATGCCCCGAGGTGGATGAATAACCCAGCATGTTTCAGTTTATCCTGAATACAATGGGGGAGGGGAGAGTGTGTGTCTGGAAGAAAGAAATCCCCTGTGGCCCTTCCGAATCTTGTTTGGTGGTAAAAGTTAAAGGAAAACGCTACCACCAAATACATCAACTCTACTCAGGGCTTAGAGCCTCAAGAACGAACCATAAACTTCTGGATTTTGACTCCAGTACCGGGAACAGGGAACGCACAGTGGAGAAAGAAAGTTAGAAACACCAACTCATGCCTCTGAAATCAGCTGCAAGACAAGGGCAGCCGAGGGCCCGGCTCTTCCTCCAGTGCTGTTGCTGGGGCTGGTGGCCCAGGGGGTTCTTATTTCTTGGAGGCTACGTAGACCATCAGGTCCACCACTCGGTTGCGAAATGCATGGCCGTACCAGGAAATGAGCTTGACAAAGTGTTCATTAAGAGCAATGCCAGCCCTCGACTCAAAGGGGAAGAGTTGGTATTACTGCTGTAGTTTGAGAAGACAACTTGGTCCTCAGACTACAAGACAACTTGTAGCCCAGGATGTCCTTTAGGGGGTCACCCAGTGCCTGCTCCACCACCTTCTTGATGTCATCATAATTGGCAGCTTGCTCTAGGCAGCAGGTGAGCTCCATGACTGGTACATTGGGGGGTAGGGGATATGGAAGG
The DNA here is from genome assembly GCF_000313985.2 of Echinops telfairi. Lineage (NCBI taxonomy): Eukaryota > Metazoa > Chordata > Mammalia > Afrosoricida > Tenrecidae > Echinops > Echinops telfairi. The sequence continues at coordinate 3,413,403 of NW_022111369.1, forward strand.
CCAAGACAGTGATTTTCCCATTCAGCTCTGGGATAACCTTACCCACATCTTTGGCAGCACCAGTAGATTCAGGGATGATGTTCGGGGCAACCCCACAGGCATCGTGCCAGAGTTTCCCAGAGGGGCCATCCACAGTCTTCTGAGTGGCAGTGATGGCATAGACGCTGGTCATGAGTCCTTCCATGATGCCAACAGTACCATGGATGACCTTGGCCACAGGGCCAAGCATTGGTGGTGCAGAAGGCATTGCTGACAATCTTGAGAGAGTTGTCATACTTCTCATAGTTCACATCCATCACAAACATGGGGGCATCGGCAGAAGGGGCAAAGATGATCACCTTTGACAGCACCCGTCAAGTGAGTCCCAGCCTTCTCTATGGTTGGGGAGACACCAGTGGACACTACAACATACTCAGCACCAGTTTCATCCCACTTGTTAGCAAGATGTTAGTGGGATCTCACTCCTGGAAGATGGAGATTGACTTCCCATTGATGATAAGCCTCCCATTCTCAGCCTTGACAGTGCCAGTGAACTTGCTCTAGATGGAATCATACTGGAGCACGTAGACCATGTAGTTCAGGTTGATGATGGGGTTATTGATTTCAACAACGTCCACCTGAAAGCAGCCCTAGTGACAAGGCACCAATGTGGCCTAATCCATTACTCCAGCCTCTGCCATTGGACGTCAGGGATGCAGCTGGTTCTGCACACGAAATTGCAACTACCTGTCGCAAGGAGGAGCAGAGAGCCTCGTTTCCTCTGTACAGGAAATATATAAACCCTTCCTTTAGGAAAGCAGTTCATGGTCTGCCTGAATAGCTCTGGCATACCATGACTGCTTACCAGGCACAGACCCTACATTTCTGTACGTCCCAATCACTGTGCAGGGTCCACATGTCCCTGAGTATCTCTATTATTTCATATCAAATCCCCATTGTCACCTCCATGGCTAATGCATTCCTCTTAAGTTATCAAGACTTTCTTTCAGAGTCTACTTCTATGTTCCTCCTTCCCAGTTTGGAGCATCTTCCCTTCACCACCCTTTATGAACCTTTCAAAACTTCTGAATTGTCTGTTAAATTCAATAGTTAACATTTTAGATTAACAGCAACATTGGAGCATTTAGAAACTCTCTTAAAAATCAACATTGCAAAAAAATAAAAAGAAATAAAAATACTTTCAGTTACTTGCTCTGGCTCTTCTAGCCACAGTTTTAGTGGTGCCATTCAGTTACTTGCTCTGGCTCTTCTAGCCACAGTTTTAGTAACTCCCACCAAATGATTAGGTGAGGCTGTGCAAATAGTATGTATGAGACTTTTAATGTGGGGATTGGTTATTGTTGCCATCCTACTAGGTAGGGATGAGCCAGCTCAGAGGTAGGAACAGGGACTCTCACTACCATCAAGAAAGAAAAGATCGGAGCATATCCTTTGGACCCCAATATTCCTGGGGTAAACCTCTTCCACCTAGGAGTTTGTAGCTACGATACCAGAGATGTCATGGAAAAGAAGTGGCAGTAGCCTCTGGCTTCCTCACCCAGTGAGTTAGTTAATTGTGCCAGCCTGGCCAATAATCACATGTGGGGCTAATTGAAAGGCGGAGGGATAAATGGGTGGTGAGCCTCACCTTTCTAGCTCGTGAGTCTCTTGCTTTGTGATGGTTGC
>NW_022111369.1:3415314-3424257 GCF_000313985.2 Echinops telfairi
TGTGAGGTGGAGGACTTTGTGGACTGGTGTTGGGTTAATGGGTTAATGTTGGACTTGTGGGCTTAGGCAGCATTGGGTTGGGATGTTTTCGTGATGCACATTTTCTTTACATAAAACTCTCGCTTATACATGAGTTGCTATGGATTTGTTTCTTCAAAGTACCCAGACTAACACACTCACAGAGTTATATTTGCCAACACACAGAGGTAGAGCCAAATGAACACCTCTGGGCTAAGGCTTATGGAGAAGTGGCGTGCCCTTTGGGCAGTTAATAGCAGCAGTCAAGGATTTTTGTAACTCTTGCCAAAGAAGGCCAGAAGCCACGGGGCCACATGGTTAAGAAGCTAAGACCAGAGAGAGACATACTTCCTAGCAGGGCACTCCTGAGGGGCTGGCCCAAATCCTGATTACATGGACTGTCCCCTTCCCTACGGAAGAATTCACTTCAGAGGACAGTCCTGAAATTACAGCTCAGGGAGAGGGTCATGTCTACTCAGAAGGGAGAAGAGAGAGTGGAACATCTTGGCCACGAAGCCCTGAGGACAATATTCCCGCTCAGAGCAGCCAAAGCACAGAGAGATCATAGGGCCACTAAAACACGATGTCCCTCACTGACCCATAGCGCTACGGGGGACAACACAGGAGACACAGTGTGGGGATTGCGCCCGATCTGATCCCAAAACACTGAGGAGAAACACTAAGGGGGTGCAACAGAATAGCAGGGGAACAGAGCAACAAAGTCCCCAGGGAATACCAAAAATAGAGTTTGGGGCCAGGGTGTGGCACCCCATCAGACTTGACCAGAAAACACTCCTAAAGGTCAACAAACAGACCTTGAACTGTGTACAGGCTTTTCTCTTTTGGAGTCATTTTCTTTGTATTTGTTGTTTTGTTTTCTTCTGTTGCTTTGTTTTGCTCTCTCTTGTTTTTTGTGCATATTATTATCTCTGCAGGTCTTTCTAGATAAGATAGGTGGGATAAGCCATCTGGAGGAGAAAACAACCAGATCAATGGTTCTGGGGGGACACGGGAGAGGGGAAGGTGGGTGGGAGAAGGAAAGGGGATGTTAACCAACCCAGGGATAAGGGAAAAACAATTGATCCAAAATCGATGGTGAGGAGGGTGTAAGAGGCCTGGTGGGGCTTAATCAAGGGCAATGTAACTAAGAGGAATTACTGAATGAAGGCTGAACACAATAGTGGGACAAGAGGAAAGTAAAAGGAAGTAGAGGAAAGAACTAGGTGGCAAAGGATATTTATAGAGGTTTAAACACAGTCATGTACATATGTAGATATATTTATATATGACGATGGGGAAATAGATCTATGTGCATATATTTATAGGTTTAGTATTAAGGTAGCAGAAGGACATTGGGCCTCTACTCAAGTACCCCCTCAATGCAAGAACACTTTGTTCTATTAAACTGGCATTACATGATGCTTACCTTCCTGACACGATCGGTGAAGACAAAGTGGGTGCATAAGCAAATGTGGTGAAAAAAGCTGATGGTGCCAGCTATAAAAAGATATAGCATCTGGGGTTTTAAAAGCTTGAAGATAAATAGCAGCCATCTAGCTGAGAAGCAGCAAAGCCCACGTGGAAGAAGCACACCAGCCTATGTGATCATGAGGTGTTGATAGGATCAGGTATCAGGCATCAAAGAACAAAAATATCATATCATTGTGAATGAGGGGGAGTCTAGAGTTGAGGCCCAAAGCCCATCTGAAGGCAACTGGATATCCCCTTACATAGAGCAAGAGATGAGCCAGTCAGGGTGCAGCATAGCACCGATGAAACATACAACTCTCCTCTAGTTCTTAAGTGCTTCCTCTCCCCACTATCATGATCTCAATTCTATCTTACAAATCCAGCTATACCAGAGGATGTACACTGGTACAGATAAGAACTGGAAACGCAGGGAATCCAGGATAGATAAACCCCTCAAGACCAATAATGAGAGTAGTCATACCAAGAGGGTAAAGGGAAGGTGGGGGAGAAAAGGGAAACTGATTACAATGATCTACATATAACTCCCTCCCTGGGAGACAGACAACAGAAAAGTAGGTAAAGGGAGACATCAGACAGTGTAAGACATGAAAACATAAAAATAATTTATAAATGATCAAGGGTTGGGGAGGGAGAGGAAAAATGAGGAGCTGATATCAAGAGCTCAAATAGAAAGCAAATGTTTTGAGAATGATGATAGCATCAAATGTACAAATGTGCTTGACACAATGGATGTACATATGAGTTATGATAAGAGTTGTACAAGCCCCCAGTAAAATGATTTTATAAAAAACAATGAAAAAGAAACGGCACTCCTGGCCCAAAGAACAGAACTGTATGCTGACCAATCCTGATTCGGAATGGAAATGTGTTCACTTTGTAAATAAGCCCATCATCATGAGTCATCTCTGTGAGTTCTCTGTGGCCATGGCAGCGGATGATCAGATCAGAAAGAAGTAGCGCCGTGGGAGGGGCGGCTGGTGTCAGGATTGGTCAAGGAGGGAAGAAGATGGTGCCTGCCGGACTTCCGCCTCCCAGGAATCAGCCTGGGCCTGATGAGTCTGGTTCTCGCTCTTCCTTCTGAAATCGAGGTGGTCAGATACTGCTTCCACCGCTTTTTATATCAGAGTTTTCTGAAGTAAAGTGCTTAGCTTATTTACATTGATATCCTTTCCTTGCTGCCTCCTTAGCCTTACCAAGCACATAGATTTGTTCTTTCGTTCATTCAGTACTTTAAAGCGCAACAGTGGGCTCATGCATGGGAACAGTTGTGGGGATGGCGCAGGACTGTGCGGTATTTCGTTCTGCTGTGCATGCGTTGAGGTGATGACACCTGACAACAAGGATGTGCCACAACTATCGCTCTGTCCATTTGTTGTCCTGCAGTGGCTTGTGTGTTGCTGTGCTGCTGGAGGCTATGTCACGGGTATTTCAAATACCATCAGGGTCACCCAAAGTGAACAGGTGTCAGAAGTGTTTCCAGACTAAAAAGAGACTCCAAAGAAGGTTCAATATGTCCCTTTCGGAGGAATAAGCCACCGAAAACCTTTGGATAGCAGCCAGGATATTGATACAGGGAATCTCACGCCCAGCAGCAGAACTTTGTCAGATAGAGTACCAGTGGATGAATCCCTCAGGACAGAAAAGCTGGCCATAATGATTTGGATGGAATAAAGCCTTCAAGGGCAACGTATCCACGAGGAATTACCAAAACCCAAATGAAGGCCAAACAAATAGTGGGACAAGAGGAAAGTAAAAGGAAATAGAGGAAACAACTGTGAGGCATAGGACAGTTATAGAGGTCTAAATACAGGAACATATATATATACGTAAATACATTTATATACAATGACAAGAGAATAGAGCTTTGTACACATATTTATTTATAAAGTATTATAGTAGCAGATAGACATTGGGCCTCCATTCAAGTACACCCTCAATGCAAGAACAATTTGTTCTACTAACACGGCACTCTGTTATGTTCACCTTTTCTGACATGATCACTGAAGACAAAATGGCTGCATAAACAAATAAGGTGAAGAAAGCTGATGGTGCCTGACTACCAAAAGATATAGCATCGGGGGTCTTAAAGGCTTGAAGATAAACAAGCGGCCATCAAAGCCCACATGGAAGAAGCCCACCAGCCTGTGTGATCATGAGGTGTCGATGGGATTAGGTATCAGGCATCAAAGACCCAGAACAAAAGGAACAAAAAGCACATCAACGGGAATGAGGGGAGGGCAGAGTGCAGACCCAAAGCCCATCAGTAGTCCATTGGACACCCCCCTGTTAGAATGGCCACAAGGAAGAGAAGGGCCAGTCAGGATACAGTATAGCACTGATGAAACATAGAACCTTCCTCTAGTTCTTTAATGCTTCCTACCCCCTCCCTGCCATGACCCCAATTCTATCTTACCAATCTGGCTAGACCAGAACATGTATACTGGTACAGATAAAAGCTCAAAACACAGGGAATCCAGAATAGATAAACCCTCAGGACCAATAAGGGGAACAGTGATACTAGGAGGGTAAGGGTAGGGGGTGGGGAGAAGGGGGAACCGATCACAATAATCGATGTATGGCCCCCATCTCAGGGGGGCAGACAGCAGAAAAGTGGGGGAAATGAGACAGCAGTTGGTGTAAGACATGAAAAAAAAAAAGAAGAAAAAGAATTTATAAATTATCTAGCGGGCATGGGGGAGGGAAGGGGGAAATGAGGAGCTGATGCCAGGGGCTCAAGTAGAAAGAAAATGTTTTGAAAAAGATGATAACAACATATGTAAAGATGTGTTTGACAAAATGGATATATGTATGGATAAGAGCTGTAAGAGGCCCAAATAAAATAAAATTTAAAAACAAAAAACCTTCATTTGCTGATGGGTCATAACTCAAAACAAGAAGAAACAGCTGCAACTATTTCTTACTAGTTGAAACTTGGAATTACAAAATAGGACTCTAAGAAAATTAGAGGTCATTAAAATGAAATGGAGCACAAAATGATTGATATTCTAGACATTTATGAACTGAAATGGACTGATATTGGCCACTTTGAATCAGAAAATCCTATGGTTTACTATGCTGGGAATGGCAGATTCAAGAGGAATGGCACTGCATTCATGAACAAAAGGGATATTTGAAGAGTGATCTTGAAGTTCAATGCTGTCTGTGATTGGATACCATCCATCCAAATACAAGGAAATCCAGTCAATACAACTATCGGTCAAATTTAAACACAACCACTAAAGCTGGTGAGGAAGAGATTGAAGAACTCTACCAACATCTTCAATCTGAAATTGATCAAGCATGCAATCAAGATACATGGATCATTATTGGTCATTGGCATGTCAAAGTTTGAGACAAAGAGGCAGGGTCCGCAATTGTGAAAGATGGCCTTGGTGATAGACATGAAGCTGGTGATCACAATGTCGGATTTTGCAAGACCGGTGACTTCTCCATACAAGTACCTTTTCTCATCAACACAAACGGTGATTACACACAGGAACATAAGACACACAGAAATTAAATCGACTGCAGCTGTGGGAAGAGAAGCGGGAGGAGCTTGGAATTGGCAGCCCAAAGGAGGTCAACAGCCAACTGTGGAACAGACCTTTAGTATGTCAGTTCAGATGTAAGTTCAGGCTGAAGTTGAAGAAAACGAAAACAAGTCCATGAGAGCCAAAATACAACATTGAGTCCATCCCGCCTGAAGCTTGAAAACACCCCGAGAGTAGATGTGACACCTTGACCTTGAATGACAGAAGGCCGGATGAGATGTGGATGGGATCAGGGACATAATACATAAAGAAAAGCAAATGGTGGCTCCCCCATAGCGCCCTGAGGTGATCTGTCCAAATGGTTGGTTATTCACTGAATCCAGAAAGCCCAACAAATCATGCACATCAGAAGGGTCAAATCTTTGGGTCCGCTTTGAAAGAACCTGTAAAACAAGGGTATGCATATCTGGAACACCTAAAAGTCTTTGAAAGATTTGACTTTGCAGAAGCAATGTGTGCCATTCTGATGTTACAATTGTGGGGTTCATTGGGGTGCACAGGCCAAGCAGTGGGGTTGGACCCAAGGTCAGTGGCCCTGTGGTAGTTATATAATCTGGTGTCAATTTGAGGATTGAGAGTATAGAGGTGGAGTCTAGCATGTCAATCAGTGTATAGCCAATGAGGCCTCTGTATGGGCATGGCCTTCTCCTGAGGATTCTGGGAACTCTAGTATTTCCTTCTTGGAAGTGGGAGACACACACACACTCTCTCTCTGCTCTCTCCCTGTGAGATATCCCTGTGGAGAAGAACCATGGAGACAGGCTGATGGCAACCAGACCTCTGGAACCCGAGAAGCCACATGGAGACCCCTGCCGGCACTGAGATGCTTACAATGCCACTGGATCCACAAGGCCACCCACCCACTGGCCTGTGATCTTCCTGCATTCGGCATTATTGCATGTGTTTCGTGAGTCTGAAGAGAACATTATAGATTGGTATCAGACATATGCGCTAATATCGGACTTACGGACTTGATCTGGACTGGGCTGGGATGTTTTCTCAATTTTCAACCGCTCTTGTATATAAACCTCTTTCTTATACACATATGAGTATGTCTATGAATTTGTTTCGCTAGTCTACCCAGACTAACACAGGCTAAAAAGAGTGCTGATTTTTTTTTGCTGCACATGCTTAAAATTCTACAGAGTGATGCTGAACTTAAGGGTGAAGATGTGAGTTCTCTGGTCATTGAGCACATCCAGGTGAACAAAGAGCCCTAGATGGCACCAAAGCTGGACGTTCAGAGTTCCTGGTTTGATCACCCTACACATGAGCTCCCCCTGAGATGATCCTTACTAAAAAGGAACAAATTGTTCCTAAATCAGAAGAGGAGAAACAAAATCTTATGGCTTGGGACTAAATTAAGCCTAAAATAAGATAAAAGCTGATGAAAGTTAAAAAAAAAACAACAATCAAAAGGCCGTTAAAAGACAGGAAAGAAAGAAAAGATCAAAGTAAATGTCAGAAGATACTCTGAAACTTGTTCTGAATTAGAGACTAGTTAAGGATACTGGAAGAAAGAATGAAGTCAAGGAGCTGAACAGAAAATGTCAAAGGCAGCTCGAGAAGACAAAGTCAAATATTGTAATGACAGGTGCAAAGACCTCGAGTTAGAAAACTAAAAAGGAAGAACACACTCAGCCTATCTGAAACTGATAGAACTCAAGAGAAAAATTCAAACCTTGAGATGAAATAGTGAAAGACTCTATGGCCAAAATATTGAATAGTCAGGAAACATCAAAAGAAAATGTGAAAAATATACAATGTCACTGTTCCAAAAAGAGCCAGTCAACACTCAGCCATTTCAAGATGTAGCACGTGAGCAAGAACTAAACGTACTGAAGAAAGAGGTCCGGGTTGTAGGGATGGCATTAGCCAAACACAAGGCTCCAGGAATGGATGGAATGTCAATTGAAATGTTTCATCAAGCTGGTAAAGCAGTGGAAGCGCTCACTCGTCTATGCCAAGAAATGTGGAAAACAGCTACCTGGCCAACTGATAGGAAGAGATCCATTCCAAGGAGAGGTGACCCAACAGAATCTGAAAATTATAGAAACAATATGATTAACTATCACATCCAAGTAAACTTTATTGATTATCCAGCATCAGTTGCAGCAGTACATTGACAGGGAGCTGCCAGAGGTTCAGGCTGGATTCGGAAGAGGCTGTAATATCCAGGGATATCATTTCAGATGTCAAATGGATCTTAGCTTAAAGCAGAGAATACCAGGTGCTTACTTGTGTTTTATTGGCTAGGCTTGAGAAGGATGGGAATTCCAGACACTATACTGGGCTCACGCAGAACCTGTACATGGATCAAGAGGCAGTTGAACAGAACAAGGATTAACAATCAGGAAAGATAGGTGGTCAGTGTTTTGTCCTCTCAGCATACTTAATCAATCGCATGCTGAGAAAATCATCAGAGAAGCTGGCTTACATGAAGAGGAGTGTGGCATCAGGATTGGAGGAAGGCTTATTAACAACCTGAGGTATGCAGATGGCACAACTTTGCTTGTTAAAAGTGAAGAGGACTTGAAGCACTTGCTGATGAAGATCAAGGATGGCAGTCTTCAGTAGGGGGTTGCAATTTATGGTAAAGAAGAACCAAATTCTCACAAATGGACCAACAGTTAACATCGTGATAAATGGAAAGCAGATTGGAGTTGTCAAGGACTTTGTCTTGCTTGACTCCACCAGCAGTGCTCATGGAAACATCGGCATCTAGAGAGCATGGGACCCATTGTATTGGGTGAATCTGCTGCACAAGACGCCTTTTAATTGCTGAAAATCCAGGAGTTACTTAGAGGACTACAGTACACCTGACCCAAGTCATGGCATTTTTGATTGCCTCATATGCATGTGAAAATTGGACATTGACTAAAAACGAAAACCCAGACTCACTGTCATGGAGTTGATGCTGATCCATAGCAACCCCATAGGACAGATAGAATGGCTCCTGTGGGTTTCTGAGACTGTTATTTTTCACCAGGGTAGAAAGCTCAGCATTCCTCCTGTGAAGTGTAACTGGTGATTTAGAACTGCAGACCTTGAGGCTAGCAGCCCAACCTGTAACCATTAAGTTACCAAACTCCTTAAAGGATGGTGAGACCTCCAGTACTTCAGACGTGTTATCAGGAGAGTCCAGTCCCTGGAAAAGGACACCGTACTTGATCAAACAGAGGGGCAGTGAAAAAGAGGGCAATCCTGGACGAGATGGGTTGGCACAAGGGCAACCACAATGGGCTCAACGGTAAGAACAATTGTGAGGAGGAGGGACCAGGACTGGGCGGTGTTTCGCTCAATCTGAGTCCGAGCCAACTAACAACAACAGCAACAACTATGTGTTAGACATAATGCTAAGGGGAGGTGGGGAGGAGATGAATACAGCACACATTCTCGATGCCAGAAGTGCGCATGTGTGGGGAGCCTACTCTGTAGGCAATAACTGAGCCCTGTGATAAATGACAGTGCGGAGGCCCCATGAAAGCCTAGAAATGTCCCCTCACTTGACCCCAGAAGCTGAGAGGGACTTTGGGAACAGTGACCCTGCTTCATAATGCAGCAAAAGGTCATCAATTTATCATGTTGGGATCTTACAACAACTGAAACCAAGCCAAACCACGAAGCATCCCAGGCCACTGTATGGGCAGTTTTGAAAAGTCATGCTAATTTTTCTACAACAGTTTACATGTAGTTGTAATCTGGGAGGGTAAAACTAGGAACAAAGTAACAACTTTAAGGGGAAAAACTACACACACACATGTCTTCAGGATTATACATAGATCATGTAAAAGCACCAAAGAACTCCCTTAGGAGTCCTGAAAGCGCAGCGCAGCAGCCAGCCTGTGAAATGCTGTTGATAAAAGACGGTAATTGGTCCCTG
>NW_022111369.1:3425094-3427338 GCF_000313985.2 Echinops telfairi
GCTGCAGCCAGGGGCTCAGTTGACCACGGGACCATTGTGAGGGTGGCGCAGGGCAGTGTGTTGCTCTGTTGTGCCTAGGGTCGCTATGGGTCAGAACCAATCTAATGGCCCGTGAGAACAGCAAAAACAACCTGTTCGAATGGATTGTGCATTTCACTGTGTCTGAGATGACACAACAGACAATTATCAACTGCATATAGCATGTCTTGATATTTACTGCACTTTTATTTAATCCTTTAAAAAAGAAAGTCACTCCAAAGGCAATAGCAAAGAATGACTACATCTAAGGTTGCTTCAAACAGTTCATGGGGTACAATGCCCCCCCAAAAAAAGAACAGACTAAGAAATATGGAATTTCCCCACAAATTTTGTGAAGCCTTCTTGTCTGTGTTTCAGCAACGTGTGTCTCAACCTTAAAACAAACAAACAAACACAACTGCTTTCTGCTCTGCCTTTTGGTTAACATTTACAAATAAAACCCTAACCCAACACAAGCCCACTGCCACTCCCTCCACCGCAGGTCCGTGTCATGCTACGAGCTTGATGCTGTTGCCACGGAGTCCTTGTCGTCTCTGAGCGACCCCACGAGAAAGAGCAGAACTTCCAGTGAGGAAAGGGGACCCCCAAGGGGCTTCTGGTTTGTAGTAATGGCCCAGCTCTCAGCCTGAATGCCAGATAACAGAAGAACTCCACCCGTCCCGCCCGATTGTACACATATTTTCATCCGGTTTTGCCTGTTCTATTTTATCATAAAGACAAATAGGAATGAGAAAACACTCTTTGCACTGATGTTCGCCAAATAAAAGCACGAACAAGGATCACAATGGCTCTTGTTACTGAGTGCTTCGCTTGGTGCTGTTGAACTAAGAACACACAGCCGTCATCTATTTTAATCCTTACAGAAAATGCATGAAGGACACGTCTGCTACTTTGGCAATGAGCAAGCTGAAGCTAAGGGAGGTTAAATAACAGGGCAAACGACATGAGGCTGGCCCCGGAATCGCAGAGTGGCATTGCAACCCAGATTTGTCTGACCCGTGCTTTTGACCCATCACCAGATTTTCTCCAACAAATGTATGTTTCCAAATCTAGAATGATGGCCAAGGCCTTTGAATGACATCTCCCTGCAACACACATACTCTGAGGTTATCATGTGCCCTTCTAGATGGAGACTGCCTCCCTCCTGCTGCACAGTAACCAAGATCACAAACAGATGCTACAGAGAAGTCCCTGCACTACCGGAACTGTCCACTAGGCTGCGAGAAGCCAGACGTGAAGCTGGGGCCTGGTCTTCTCCCTGAAGCTCTGTTAGCCAGTGCTTCCTGGTCAGAACTGACTCTCCCCGTGGACCTCCCTGAAACCATCGTCAGTCAGCCATGGGTGGAGGTCCTCAAGTTTGAGTTTCAGTCAAGTTTTTCTGGAGAGGATGCCCTTTAAAGAAAGCCATCAGCTTTTATTTTGGGACATAATTTCTCTAATTTGAATAGAATTTGAGTGTCTATTCTTTCTCTTCCAACCCCCCCCCCAAAAAAAAACCAACAAACCCTATGTGGTTCACATAGGTCAATTAAAGCCATGCTCTAGAATTCTCGGATTTATGGACAAGTCACCAAATTTCCAGTTTATGCAAACACCCCTGGCAACTCCTGACAAGGAGATTTTGAGGACTGATATCTGGAATCCTTGGAGTAAATGATTGTGCGGTTTATTTTGTTGCAAGGAAGTGAATACATCCAAACTAGCTTTAGCATAAAGAAGCATTTCCTGGGTGGCTATGGGACCAGACCACAGAGGCTCGGGGGACAGGACATGAAAACTATTGCGAACCTTAGTCATCTGTCCTCTTGCTTGATCCTTCTCTCTCTGAGCCTCCACAGTCGACAGTCTCGGCTTTATTTGACTATTCATTCTACAAAGACTAATTCTGTGCTAGCTACATGTTAGGCTTCATTCGAGCTAAGTTCTGGAAATGGAGAGGTGAACGGGCAGATGTGGTCTGCCCCACTTTTCTCTGGACACCATCTTTGTTTGCCCCCCTTACCATGTAGTTATAGGATCTCCTGATTCAAACTGCATCGAGACACTAACTTAGTTTCCGTCTCCTTAGCTCACAGACAACAATCATAGCACATGTGCCTTACTACCCTGGACATCAGCCGTCCATCCCTGGTCCAAGCAGGCACAGCAACAAAGGGAGCGGGAGAAATTGCATGGGACAATCTTAGTGGTAAGGAAATAGACAAA
>NW_022111369.1:3428473-3429454 GCF_000313985.2 Echinops telfairi
CATGAAATTGTGATTCTTAAACACAAAGCCGTCCTGTGAATTATTTGCCAATAAAGCTACTGAAAACAAGAGCCAGGCCTTCCTGATCACTGGAGATCTGGGTGCTACGGCAAAGGTGGTGAGGAAAGCAGATGGTACCCGGCTAGCAAAAAGAATAGTGTCTGGGGTCTGAAAGGCTTGTCTTCAAACAGGCGGCAATCTAAGTCAGGCAGCAGCTAAGTCCACATGGAAGAAGCACACCCGCCTACGCGACCCAAGAATCATAACTAATTAAAAGAAAAAAATGAGCCCAGAAGAGGGAATGGTGTCAGATGGAGCTTAAAGTGTCCATCTGGTTTGCAGAAGGCTGTGGGTGACAGTGAAAGTGCAAAACCCCTTCCCAGGGTCCCACCTGCGGAGGACGCCTCTGGGGAGTCACCTCTGAGGATGGACAGGGCGGGGAAGGGCTTGTTATCAGACAGAGGGCGCTGTAGTGTGAATGACTGCAGGTGTGGTTGGGCCAAAAACGTGACACCTTGTCATTTGATTCCCCTCTTGATCCGATGTACGTATAATTGTTCCCCGGTTTTAATATTTCCTGCTCTGTTTTTGATTGAGGCTCTTCTCTGCTTCTTGCTGTCTTGATTGTTGGGCCGTTTCTCTATGTCTTGCTTTGATTTTGTACATTTTTTGTAGATGAAACCCAGAATAGATGAGCCTACAGAGAACGCAACTGGAGTACAAGTTTTCTCGGAGCACAGCCTGGGAGGTTGGCAGGAAATGGAGCGCTAACAGCAAAGACAAAGGAGAAGAAATGTCCTGGAATTGACAGTGGGGATGGCTGCACAACGCTTATGAATGTGATTGAACTACTGAAATGTATGGTATGTGAATCACTGGTTGGGAAAACAATTAAAAATAAATAAACTGTCTCACTTTCACTCACTGACTCACTATCTCACTCACTCACTCACTCTCACTCACCTTCCCACTCGCTCACTG
>NW_022111369.1:3431913-3435827 GCF_000313985.2 Echinops telfairi
GAACAAGCAAGGCAGCCGCACACTGGTCCGATGATCAAAGAGCGAGAGACAAGAAAGGCGAGCCTCACCGAGCCATTTATCTCTCCGCCCTTCAATTAATCCCACTTGTGTTTATCAGCTAGGCTGGCACAATAAGCTATCACAAGCGCCTTCCTCTTTGTGGCTGCCCCTCCGCTTCACCAAGCATGACGTCCTTCTCCAGGGCCTGGTCTCTCCTGACAACCTAGTCAAAGTACATGAGACGAAGTCTCCAAGTAGCATTCTGACTGTACTTCTTCCAAAACAGAGGGGTTCGTCCTTTTGGCAGTCCGTGGTACTTTCAATGTCCTTCATCAAGGCCACAGTTCAATGGCATCATTTCTCCTTCGGTCTTCTTTATTCAGGGTCCAATTTTCACATGCATTTGAGGCAACTGAAAACACCATGGGTTGGGTCAGGCATCCCTTCGCCTTTAAAGTAACATCGCTGCTTTTCGACACTATAAAGAAGTCTTATGCAGCAGATTTAATGAATGCAATGCATCATTTGATCTCTTGGCTGCTGCTTCCATGAGCATTGATTACAGATTTAAGCAAGATGAAGTCCTGGACAATGGCCATCTTTTTTCTCATCACCACAATGTTATTAGCTATTGGTCCCGCAGTGAGGATTGTGGCTGTCTTTTTGTTGAGTGGTAATCCACACTGAAGGCTGCAATCCTGGATCTTCCTCCTCCCTTTCAGCCAGCAAGATTGTGTCCTCTGTACATCTCAGGTTGTTAATAAACCTTCCTCCAATCCTGACACGGAATTCTTCTTCATATTTCAGAATATCAAATATGAGGTAGGCACTGAAGCTTCCAATAAGGGGAAATAATAAGGAGGCAGAGTTGGTGGGGGGAGGGGGGCGCAGGGAGCTGTTGCAAAGAGAAGCCATTCAGATAGACAGAGTAGAAGGGGGGCCCAGCAGCAGCCAGGACAGACAAGGAGCTTGCAGATGATGATTAGAGCCAGTAGGTGATCAGAGTCTCTGAAACCTCCCTGGGAAAGGAGTATAGACTAGTTCTGGTTGAGGTGCCCAGGGGACCACCAGGGGGAGCTGTCTACACGAAATGAGAACCGTGCATTCCATTCCAGAGAGATGAGACTGGCAGTGGATTGGGGGTTCCCAATGAAGGGAGTTCACAAGCTGTGGGGAGACAGTACTAGGCTTTGAGAAAGAGATAGACTTCTAAAGAAGTTCTCTCCTCGGGAGACCTGAAAATGCCCTTCAAAAGAAGCAGTTAGGAATGGGGAAGAATGAGGAAAATAAAAGAGGCATGCTACTGGCCATCACCACACAGTCTACAGGAAGTCCCAGGGTCAAGGGTGGGAAGAAGCAACTAGACCGAGTGACTGGGATGTCCTTGTAGATATTGCAAACCTGACGTTACAGAGCATGCAAGTTAAGGGGTGAGACGACAGGGAGAATCACAGACCACGAATGAGTTACGCACTTGAGTCCTGTAGCGTAGTTACATAATTTCACGACAACTTGATGAATAAGTGTAGGGGTGGATCTAGCTGTCAGTCAGGTCACAGCCTCCTTGTGGCGTGGCCTTCTCTTTAAGATTCTGGAAACGTCCTGATTCTCTCCCTGGAGGTGGGCCACACATTGCCTCTGCTTCACCATCCTGCTGACGAGCCATGTGGAGCCACACTGAGACCACAGCAAGCCATGCGGCCGAGACCTGCGCCAGCACTGGGCTGCTTCCACTGCCACTGGATCCACAAGACTTTTCACGCATCGACCTGGGATCTTCGTGCATTCCGCATCACTGCATGTGGCTGCATGAGCCTGAAGAGAGATTTATGGACTATCATCGGACTTAATGGGCTAAGATCAGACTTATGGACTCGATCTGGACTGGCCTGGGTTGTTTTCTTGATAGACAATAACTCTTTGATGTAAAGCTCTTTCTTATAAGTGTCTCTGGATTTGCTTCTTTAGTAAACCCAGCCTGACACAAGTCCTAGCTGATTTGAAGCCACCCAGAAGTGCCTTGGACAAAAGGCCTGGTGCTCTGGTTTCAAAGGGCCATGCCCTTGAACACTCTAAGGCACACAGTCCACTCGGACACCTGTTGGGTCAACGTCAATCAGCTCCTAAGAATGACTAGGTTTGAAGATGCTTATAGGCTAAGGAGAAAACGTCAGAAGGACACTAAAAAGGAAAAAAGGATTAAGGAGAGGGAATAGGAATACTGTGAAACAACCACACACACACACACACAAAAGGTGGACTTAAGGAAACCGGCGTAGGCTTGGATATGAGGAAGAACATTGTTTCTCTGAGGAGGAGGGAAGGGGAATAGAATGGGTCATGATTTAGACAAAATCTGAGAGGCCGTGGTCAGGAACCCATTATCCTAAAATGAAAAGCTGGGTCTTGGGGTGGCAGGAGCGAGTTAGGCAGGAAACAGAGTCCCTGAGTGAATCTGTTCTGTGGCTAACTGGAAAGACAGATGACAAAAAGAAAAAGAAAAAAGACAAGCGTGTCATTAAGGGCGCAGCTGTGGTCCACAGGCCCTGGACCCGCTTGCTCAGTCCACCCTGGGACTGTCTCAGCTCTGGACTACATACTCGAGACAAGCAGGTCTAGCAAGACCGTACCCACCCCGAGACCCACATTCGAACTCACAGCAGCCCTCTCTCAAATTCGTATCTATTTTCCCCGGTCACTCACATAATTCCTAGCACATACTCATATTAAGTGCTAAAAAAGGAGCTGTATCAGGAGTTGCAGTGGTATAGTGGTTACACACTGGGCTTTGATCCTCAAGGTCTGCAGTTCAAACCCACCAGCTGTTCCGTGGAAGAAAAAAAAACGAGACTACAAAAAGTACCATTTAAAAATGTTTATAACAGGAGAGACAATTGAGTTTAGGTACCTCTCTTAGTTACATAATCCTGTTCATTCCTCACTGCATATTTGACTAATTGAACATAGTTATTTTCTATTTCAGGAACATCTGTGATGTTCAAATAAGATAAAGACACCTTTCATTAACTCTACATAATCCAGTTCTCTACAAAGTTCTTGACCTAACAAGAAGCAGCATCCTTAAGTTTAATCCATCCTCTAATACGTTCTCCTAAAACTGACGTGAACCTTTCAGAGCATCTCTCAGGAGTCTGCCCGCGAATGTCTGCAACACTTTTCTATGTAAGATAATGTTACAATCACATTTGGGGGGAAATTCAATGACTGACTGTATGTCATAGTTTCTGGCTCAGAAAATGAATCTGTTCTGGATTTTTATTAAGATGTAAGCGACAACAAATGGTCACATTACTCACATTACCACCTGCCCTAATGCCTTTCTGTAATGCAACAATTTGTAAATTAGTTGTTTCTAATGCCTCATTGTCGCCCTCTACTGGTCACACATATTAGCACAGGTATAAAAGGGCAGCAAAGTAGCCAGACTGTTACAGTAGTTATGCGTTTGGTTGCTAGTGGAAAGCTTGGTAGTTTGAACCCCCCAGCTGCTCTATAGGAGGACGAGGGAAGAAATATATAGCAGTCTGTGTCCATAAGTGTTTCAGCCTTGGAAACCCTGAGGGGCAGTCTGCTCTGTCTTACAGAGGGCTAGGGGTTAGAATAGACTGAAGAGCAGTGGTCGTATATTAGGGGTATTGGTTTATTTTTAGCTTGTCAGTGAAATCAAATCTCAGCTCTGCGAAACAAAGAAGGGCCGTATAACTTATGAGATTTAGCAATTATTAAGAATGTTAATTAGTTACTCTTTTTAAACTACATTTTAATAAAAATTTGGTAATTTTATAAATTCCATTATACAAAAAAATGAATGATTCCATTGTCTTTAAATTAGTTGATATTTCAATTTTGCAGTGGTGGAATTTACCAACGTGGAAAGGGAAATTTGCAAAGCA
>NW_022111369.1:3436240-3438839 GCF_000313985.2 Echinops telfairi
CTGCGTGGCATTTCCGCCAGTCGTACCTAAGGAAGGTTAGTCGCTATGAGTCGCTACAACAACAAGACGTCTGTGCTCGCGTTAGGATCCTAAACGGCCTCTTGTGCGTGCCAGTAACATAATACATCTTCAAGTGCGATGGGCTACACACAGAGATAAGAAGAGATTGAGCGTGCGTACGGCACATGCGGGACAAAATGAGTAAGTCCTGAGAGTGAGAACCTGGTGAAAGGATGCGCGAACAGGTCGGGCAGAGTTTCCCTTCTCCTGTCCCTCCTGTGTGTCTGTTCTTCAAAATAAACAGGCGCCTGCTATGGAGCAACGAACGCAGACATGCACAAATGGGCTCATCATCGTGTTTCCTAACTCTTAAGAGTCTCCAATTTAGGAAACATTATCAACAGAGCTTCTTTGGAAGGATGAGATTTGAGAACTGATGGGACCTCGAGAGACTGGTAAGAACCCCGTAGCCTTACAGAGATGTGGACGGAAACCGAGAGGGGCTACCTAATTTGCCCAGTTCCTCAGCCAATAAGGGGCTATGTAACGAATGCTACCTGCCTTTCAGACATGACAGCATACTTGCCTTGAGTTGTTTGGGGGGTGGGACTAAAGAGGCCGCGTTTCACCCACATTACCGCACTGTGCCCCCCTGTGCCATCCAACTCACTGGGCATCGAAGTTGGCTCCTTTGCCTTTTTCATCCGTGTTTCTTACATGTTGGTTAGCAAGACGACACAGATTGGAAAGAATCAAGCTCACAAACACCCGGGACTCCTGCATTCTGGGCCACAGTGCCGGCAACGTCCTTGCCCAGAGAAGGTAAAGCACCTCATTCCCCTCTCTCTCCTCAGGTCCCTGGAGAACATCCTTGAATCCACTGTACTCAGTAGGATGATTTCCCCCACCTTCATCTAAAACCAACAACACAAACAAGTGCGTCTGCATTAGGGACTCAGGCGCCTGTCTGGTGATGGAGTCATTCCAACAATCAATATTCAAGATTGACAAGATGAAAACATTTGATAGTGGCCTCGATGTGATTTGTATATGAAGATTTTTTCCAGGAAGGAGAAGCCTAAGAGAGTGAACAAGTGCATTGCTCTTGGAATCAGAGCATGAAATGGCAGAGCTGGCGAGGTGAAGGAGGATTTTTTTTGTTACTCTTTTGTGCTTTGATTCTCCATTCCTTGGTGAGATCAGAGAAGGTCTGACATTGCACCCGTGTTCTTGTGCATGTCAAATAAAGAGAAGGTAAAGGTTTGTCTACCAAAGACTGCGTAATTTTAAAAAAATGTGTTATTGTGTTAGTCTCAGTAGACTAGAGAAACAAAATTCATGGACACTCATATGTGTATAAGAAAGAGCTTTATATACAAGAGCAGTTGAATATTGAGAAAACATCCCAGCCCAATCCAGATCAAGTCCATAAGTCAATAATAGCCCATATGCCCAATACCAGTCCATAACTTCCTCTTCAGACTCATGGAGCTCATGCAGTGATGCGAAATGCAAGAAGATCACAGGCCTTTGTATCTAATAGCTGATTAATCTTGGAAACCGTTTTTCGCGCAGTGTTTTCAAGGTTGGTGTATTCCTCGATCCCTCGGGTCCTACAGTGAGTGTACTATAATCTGTCTAACATTTTCCTTTGGTTAAGAAGCTTCTCATTCTTGATTGTTAGAATAGTTTTTGATAGACATCTCTGTGACTTTTCTTCATATTTAGAATTATTTCCTGCCAGGATGGATTCCTAGCCTGCCTTACAATCCACTGAAACCTGTCCCCGACGGGTGACCCTGCGTGCATTTGAAATACCAGTGACACAGCTCCCAGCACCACACAAGCCACCACAGTATGACAAACTGTCAGAATGAACCCATGTGTCTGAAAGAAGGAGTCCTGGTGGCAGTCAATCCCCCACTCCCCAACGCCACCCCCAAACACCCAATGACTGGGAGAAAGAGGAGGTTATTTGCTTCTGTGCAGATTCACATTCTCAGAAACCCAAAGGGGCACATCTAGCCTGCTTTATAGTGTCGGTGTTGATCCTAAGGGACTTGATGGCAGTGTTTGTTTGATTGCTTGTTTTTTTTTAAATGCCTTTTGAATCTTGGAAGAAGTATAGCCAGGGGGCTCCTTAGAAGCAGGGGTGGTGAGACCTTGTCTAGTTTACGTTGGGCATGTCAGGGGAATCGATACCTGGAGAAGGACCTCATGCTTAGCAAAGCGGAAGGTAAGTGGAAAAAATGAGGACCACTGGGAAAACACAAGGAGCTCCAGGCTCAAGTATTTCTTGAATGTTCCATGACAGAAATTTCTTCTCTGGCTTTTTAAATGCTGGTGGTCTTTTCTTTCTTAGCCCTAATTATTATGATTTCCTTCTTTATGTTCCATTTTCTTTTGGATTTTTCTCGTTTCTGATAGGTTTCCCAGTTTATGAAGCACAGAAGGAGTGGGTGCATAGAGACAATTCACTGATGCAATGGTTTAGTGGGAATGAGGTGGGCGATGGGGGGCATTGCGGAGCAAGGAATGCATGTGGGAGGGGGAAGGGAGCATCAGAACTGATTGTAATGATGCATATGCATACATACAA
>NW_022111369.1:3439411-3447354 GCF_000313985.2 Echinops telfairi
ACAACAATGGTGGAACGGATCCCGGAAGTGAAGCTCCCGACGGTGACTGTGCTTATGGCACATTCGGATACATTCTACAGCCCGTGGTGGCTGTAAAAGTCTGCCCAGAGGTTTTGGAAAGAAAGCCCTCGCTATTTACTTCCCTCCAAATCAGCCATTGGAAACCCTATGAATCTTGGGTGTTGTCATGGTAAAGAGATCGGTAAAATTCTTTTGG
Organism: Echinops telfairi; assembly: GCF_000313985.2. NCBI lineage: Eukaryota > Metazoa > Chordata > Mammalia > Afrosoricida > Tenrecidae > Echinops > Echinops telfairi. The sequence continues at coordinate 3,439,629 of NW_022111369.1, forward strand.
AATGCAAGGAACTGGGACTTCCAGAAATATCTTGATATGCACACTTATTCTTAGGGCTAGTTTCAGGTTCTAAACCCAAACCTAGATCCCATCATACTTACTTTTAGATTTGAGTAGTGTTGGTATAGTTTAAAGATCAGGCATACTCATCGCAGTTGATTTATATGAGTAGGAATCAACTCAGAGGCCCTGGGCTTGGCCCTTTGTCCTCTCCTGCAGCGTAATAAACAGCGAGGAGTCTACACAACTGCAGACCAAGTCTTGGCCGTTCTTCATCTTCTTCCTCGTCAGAACACACCATTTAGAAGCCCATCTCCTAATGTGCTGGACACAGATGATGTATGTACAGATTGTGATGAGTTGTATGAGCCCCTAATAAAATGATTATTTATATGAGATTTTAGAATCTCTAGCATGAGTTGGGAGAAGTCCTGTCTGTGCTGTTGAGTAGGCATTGGCCTGCTAACCACAAGGTCGGTGGTTCAAACTCCCCATCTGCTCTGGCAATGATTTGCAGCCTCAGAAATCCTATCCATGGCTTTATGATTCAAAACAGACTTGATGACCGTGAGGATCATGCTTCACAAGTGGATTTTTGGGAAAATATTTCAATATACTTTCTGTAAACTTTAAGTATTGAGCCCCTTTATCATTCAAGATGAGGATGCTATAAAAATGGGGGCCGTCTTCTTGGGGAAGAATTTGCAGGATGCCTGTCAGACTCACAAAAACCTCTGCCGTGAGGAGGAAGAGTAAGTTGGTTCCAGGATGGCTTTAAGAATTGTGCTTCCAAAAAAAAAAAGAATTGTGCTTCCCTTGAGGCTGCAGGTTGATGGAGTTGAAAAGGGCAAGATGGGAAGCGAGATGCAGATCATTTCATCAGTGGACAAAAAGGATCGAATTGGCTTGTGTGCAGGTCAAGGGTTAAGCGCTCAGCTGCTAGTCAGAAGGTTGGAAGGGGGGATTCTTGCCCCCTCCCCAGCAGCTCCTAGGGAAAGGACCCTGTAAAGACGTTAGTCTAGAAAACCCTATAGGGCGGTCCGGTTCTGTCCCAGGAGGTTGCTATAGGTCAGCCTCGACCTGGTGGCACCTCACAGCAAGCCTCGTTTCTACCCACTTCCTACGAGTCGATTCCAAATCACAGCAGTCATGGGAGCGAGGAGAACTGCTCCCTGGGGTGTCCGAGGCTGTAAATCTTTGCAGAGGCAGGCTGCCTCAACTTTCTCCTGCGGATCAGCTGGTGGGTTCAATCTGTCGACTTATCTGTGAGCACCCCTGTGTTTACCCCTCTGTGCCACACAAGATGTACAGACATGTAATTTGCTGACACCACCACACAGGGTTGGTGGGAGGGTGGGGGCGGGGCACACAGATGCTCTGGGAAGATGCGTAGTGCGCTTCACCCAAACTCAGACCAACAGCTGTGAGTCAGCGTGGTCTTCTGGCAGTCCCACAGAGGACAGAAGTGGGTGCCGCTGAGGGTCCCCCGGCTCTGAACTTTCAGAAACAGCCCGCCAGGCCTTTCTTCCAAGATGCTTCAAGTGTGTTTGAATCGCCAGCTGTTTTGGTGAGTAGCCAATCCCTGCACGGCATGCACCCTCCAGGGACCCCACGTGGGCTGTGTCGTGCTGTGCTGCACGTGGTGTTTGAAGCAGAGGAGGAGGGAGGGGGAGCACATGGGAAAATGTGAAGACAGTGCTCAAGCAACCTAGGGGGACGTGCCCAGTGATACTGATTACACGGAAGACATAAAAGATCGCTCTTTCCCAGGAGGTGTTAGCCAGCCCAATGTGGATAGTGGCTATACTCAGCAAAAGAGTCAATAAGAGGGAGCGAGGGAAAGAGAGGGAGCTAAAAGCAACGTGACGCCCAGGTGCATCGCTGGGCTGTGACATAAAGCCCTTGCCTCTGGGAATCTGTCTCCGTTTGCATCCTGACCCACCTGCACACGCCAAACAATTGTCATTACAACAACAGTAATGACAGCTTCCCAAAGTACTATAGAACCTTCACTTTGAAACACTGCAGTTCTTAGGGGTGCATGGGGGAGAGGGGAGGAGGAAGGGAAGGGGAGGGGGAAAAAAAGGAAAATTAGAGGCTAGCGAATTTTGGGAATGATGAGGGCAACAAATGTATAGATGTGCCTTTACACAATTATCTATGTATTGTGATGAATTGTATGAGCCCCAATAAATTGATTTAAAAAAAATAATAAGGTAGGTGAAAAAAAAAAAAGAAACACTGCAGTTCTTAGTGACAGACTATGCAGGTAACTTGTTTACCAGCAGGCTTCCTTTCTTTACAATGCTTCTCCACACCCAGAATTCCCGTCAGCTCTTCCTGAAGTACCCGGGAAGCAGGGGAGGGTCATCTATCATTTCCCTACTCTCAGTTTCCATGCCACCAAACAGGGATGGTTTTATTGTCACCACCTCTGTCCTGCTGGCAGTTGGCCCAGTGACGTTTTCCATGAAGTGTTCCAGCGTCTTGAGCTCTCTGATTAAGCATGACAGGTCCGGGGACCTGTGAGTCCGGGTGTTCCCGAGCAGGTCTAGCAAGTCCTGCGACCTTAAGGTTGTTATGGAAACGAGATGCATGGGGTTCGCTTTCTCTTCCTCATAATCCCTGAAACTGATTGGCAACCCTAGCTCTCCCTGTGCTCTTCAGAGGTGCAGAGCGGACTGAGGGCGATTTCACTGTGGACCCAGCGCGGACCCAGTGCCCTACAACTTGTCCTTCCTGACGTTTCAGGCACGTTTGGTTACTAACTCCATCCAGTTATGACAGGTAAAGGCTGCTACTCACCTTTATCTCGCAGAGGTCAGACTCTGGGGGTGGGGGGAGTGGGGGGCGGTGATTCTGGCACCGCTCTCCTAAAGTCTTCCGTTTCTCATAAACAGCCACGGCTTCAGGAAGTGGGAATTCGAAAGCAAACAGGCTGTCACTGTCTCAGAACAGGATTGTGTAATCCTGTTGCAGCAGTTTCGCACCCGAACACACGCCCCTTTTTAGAACTTGCCTCTTCGAAAGGTCTTCTGGGAGCTGTATTACCAGGGAAAAAAGTTCCTTCCCTTAATGATGAGAAGAAGAAGGAGAAAAAAACAACACCTTCACTGCCATGGAGTCCGTAGCTTTAGCCACCACCACAACTCAGATGCATCCATTCTTCTGTGGTCTCCCTGGTTCCCTGTCTAGCTCTCGCAGGCTTCTGAAAAGACCATGGCTTGGGTAGGAGCACTTTGGTCCTGAACGCGACATCTTTGCTCTTTAACACTCTAATGAGGCCCTTTGCAACAGATGTGCCAGGGGTAAGTGACTTTGAGGCAGTACAACAAGCAAACAACTGAACAAAACACTGTTGTTGTTAGCTACCTTAGAGTAGACCCAGGCTCATTGGGACCCATGCACAAGAGGGTCAGACTGGTGTGGTTTTCACTGGCTGCGTTCTCACAAAAGAGCTGGTCAGACCTTTCTCCTATGTCCTGGAGAGTATAGAAACTCCTGCACAAACCTGTCCAGTCATCCCCTTACAGGAGGGTCACGGGGAGGAGCCGAGCCAGTCAGGGTGCAAGATAGCACCAATGAAACAACTTTCCTCTATTTCTTTAGTGCTTCCTTCCCCAACCCCCCACTATCATGACCCCAGTTCTACCTTGCAAATCTGCTGAACCAGAAGATGTACACAGGTACTGGTAAGAACTGGGAACACAGGGAATCCAGGACAGATAGACCCCTCAGGACCAATAATGAGAGTAGCGATACCAGGAGGGTAAGGGGGAAGACAGGGGAGAAAGGGAAAACCTTCCCTGGGGGACAGACAACAGAAAAGTGGGTGAAGGGAGACATCGGACAGTGTAAGACATGAAAAAATAATAATAATTTATAAATTTCAAGGGTTCATGAGAAAGGAGGGGAAGGAGTGGGACAAAATGAGGAGCTGATAACAAGGGCTCAAGTAGAAAGAAAATGTTTTGAGAATGATGATGGCAGCAAACGTACAAATGTGCTTGACACAATGGATGGATGGTGATAAGAGTTGTACAAGCCCCCAATATAAAATGATTTTTAATAAATAAACTAATAAGCCTGTACAGCCTCACAGAAATGCTCAAGCATCCACTGAGGGACATGGGTGGTGGTGAAGAATGCGATGAATTATTGGACAGGGATTGAACCTAAGCTTCCGCGTGTTGTTTTCATTGTTGTTCAAGTTCATGCTCACTCACAGTGACCCTGTGCATAACAGACCCTGGTCCTGTGCCATCCTCACAATTATTATGTTTGAGCCCATTGTTGCAGCCACTGTGTCCGTCTGTCTCTCTCTTTTTTCTGCCCTTCCACTTTACTCAACACGATGTCCTTCTCCAAGGTGGGTCTCTCTTGAGGACATGTCCAAAGTACATGAGACAAAGTCTTGTCACCCTTGTTGCCAAGGAGAATTCTGGCTGTACCTCTTTCAATACAGATTTATTTGTTCTTTTTGGCAGTCCAGGTTACTGCCAATATTCTTAGTCAGCACCATAATTCAAATCCATCGATACTTCTTCAGTCTTCTTTATTCAATGTCCAACTTCTACATAATTATGAGGTGACTGCAAATAACATGCATGGCTTGAAATCAGGCACACCTAGTTCTCAAAATGGGACTTCCTTTCTCTCCAATCCTTCAATGAAGTCTTATGCAACCGATTAACCCAATAATATGTGTCATTTGATCCTGTTGACTGCTTCTTTCATGAGCAATGATTGTGTATCCAAGAAACTTAAAATCCTTTACAACTTTAATCATTTCTCTGTTTATCATAATGTTATCTATTGATCAAGTTGTGAGCATTTTAATTTTATTTTCATTGAGTTTTAATCCACACTGAAGGCTGCAATCCTTGATCTTCATCAGCAAGTGCTTCAAGTCCTCATTTTAGCAAGCAAGGTTGTGCCATTTGCATGTCATAGATGGTCAATAAGCCTTCCTCCAGTCCTGATGCCACATTCTTCTTCGTATAGCTTAGCTTCTAAGATTATTGTGGCAGTTACATAATCCATCAACTTGCGAAGGGGTAGAGTCTAGGCTGTCAGTCAGGTCACAGCCAATGAGGCCTCTGTGTGGACATGACCTTTTCCTGATGATTTTAGGACCTCTGGTCTTCCTCCCTGGAGGTGAGACAGACACACACTCTCTGCTTTGTCTCCCTCTGAGATATTCCTGTTGATGAGACACATGGAACTACGCTGACAGAGCCAGAGCCCTGGAGCTGGAGGAGCCAAGTGGAGACCCATGGCAGCGCTGAGATGCTTCCACCAGCACTGAATCCACAAGACGTTCCACCCACTGGCCTGTGATCTTCTTGCATTTGGCATCATTGCATGTGTTGCGTGAGTCTGAAGGGGAAATTATAGACTGGCATCACACATATGGGCTGATATTGGACTTATGGACTTGATCTGGGATGTTTTCTTAATATGCAATTACTCTTTATAGAAAGCTCTTTCTTATATACATATGAGTGTCTATGAAATTTGTTTCTCTAGGACTAACACAATTATCTAGATATGCCTTAAATAAGTATGGTGAAAAGATACAATACTGATGCACACCTTTCCTGATTTTAAGCCACTCAGTATGCCCTTGTCTTGTTTGAACACTGGTTTATGTATAGGTTCTGCATGCACATAATGAACCCGAAGTGTTCTTGAATTCCCCTTCTTCTCAACGTTATCCACAATTTTTACTGATCCACAAAGTTCAATGACTTTGCATAGTGAGTAAACAAAAGTAAACCTTTTTCCGTTACTCTCTGCTTTCAGCTAAGATCCTTCAGATGTCAGCAGTACTGTCCCTTGTCTGACATCCTCTTCTGAATCTGGCCTCAACCTCTAGGCCGGGGGTGGAGAACCTTTTTTGGCCAGGGGCCATCTGGATATTTATAGCGTTTGTGGGTTATACAAAATTATCAAGTTAAAAATTAACTTTCTATATTTAGTTAAACATTTAATTAATTCACCCCTAATGTGATGGTGGGAGCCTTGGTGGCAAAGTGGTTCCACACTGAGCTGCCATCCGTAAGGACCACAATTTGAAACCAGCAGCTGTTTCCAGGGAGAAAGACTGGTCTTTCTACTCCCATAAAGGGCTATAGGCTCTGAAGCCACAGGGCCAGCTCTGCTCTTCCTATAGGGTCATTATGGGTGGGAATAGATTCAATGACAGTGAGTTTGGCTTGATTTTACATGTACATCTGGAAAGAGACCAATAGTTGCACCTTGGATGGCCACCCACAAACAATTATGACCCTAGATTGTCTATATCCTACTCAGTAAAATAGGATACAGATCATTGTTTTTGTGGATGATGTTATGGCAATTGACCTCAGTGTCTCTCAAGACTATAGTCCTGAGCCCCGAAATCTGGTGACTCACTCCCTCAAGGTGTTTGGATCTGGTTAAGAAAGTTTCATAACTTAGCCACCTGCATGCTCTACTATATTCATGGTTGGTTATGTGTTGGGCTGGTAACCGCGAGGTCAGCAGTTCAATAAGTAACACCATGATAAACTGACAAAAAGCTGAAGTCATCAAGGGTTTTGTCTTGCTTGGATCCACAACCCACGCTCATGGGGGCAGCAGTCAAGAGATAGCTGTACGCATTAGGTCAACTGCTGCACAAGATCACTTTATAGTATTGAAAAGCAAGGGTGTTACTTTGAGGACTCGCTGCACCTGATCCAAGCCATGGTGTTCTCCATTTCATCCTATGCATGTGGAAGTTGGACATTGAATAAGGAAGATTGAAGGAGAACGGGTGCATATGCATGTGGTGTTAGAGAAGAATATTGAAAATATCATGGACTACTAAAAGAACAAACTGAGCTGTGTTGGATAAAGATGGCCCAAGTGTCCTTGAAGGCCAGGATGGTAACACTTCATCCTACATGCTTTGGACATATTGTCAGGAGAAACCAGTCCCGGGAGAAGGACGTCACAGTTGGTAAAGTGGAGGAACAGTGAAAAAGAGGACGGCCTTAAAGGGAATGGATTGCCAGGCGACTGCAACAATGGGCTCCGGTGTGGGAACAACTGTGCAGAGGGCACCGGACCGCGCGGTGTTCTGTTCTGTTGTGCGTGGGGTCGATACGCGTCGGAACGGACTTGATGGCACCTACCAACAACAACCATGGCTCATAATCACGGATATTTCTCAGCTGTTTGTTGGCAGTCGAGATGACTTCTGTAGTGAACTGTCTGTCCCTGTCATCTGTCCAGCACTTCGTTAGGTTATGTCTTTTTGTTGTTGAGGTGTTTAAGTTGTTTATTAATTTTATGTTAGTCCCTGTCAGATACTTCATTGACAAAAAAACCTTCCCCGATCGTGGGTTCTCTTTTTATTCTTTTGGTGAAATATATTGATGTACATAAGGGAAAATCTGATTACTCATTTTTTTCTTGCGATTTATACATTTTAGTTACATTTGATAGTGTATTTATGCCACTTATTAGATACATCAACCTCGTCTTCATTTGTTTTTAGTTAATCTTTACAAGTTTCCTGTAGGTCTTAGGTCAATGAGATAGTTAGTTTATTGTGCCAGCCTGGTCGATAAATACGTGTGGGATTAATTGAAGAGTAGAGAGAGAAATGGCTCGGTGAGCCTCGCCTTTCTTGTCTCTTGCTCTTTGATCATCGGACCAGTGTGCGGCTGCCTTGCTTGTTCTGTGCCTCAGTTTGCAA
>NW_022111369.1:3448141-3449277 GCF_000313985.2 Echinops telfairi
AAAATGTGAAGCCTCCTATTTTCTTTATGGGAGTGCTTAGCTTATCTGGGTCTTTTTTCTTTCCATATAAAGTTGAAGATAAGTTTTTTTCATATACTGTACATATAATTTTATTGTCCATTTCTTTAAAGAATGAGGATGAAATCTGTATCAGGATTGCTTTGGGCGGCATAGATTGCTGTGTGTAGTATGTACAAATATTTTCCGTGTAAAATCTACCTATCCATGAACACTGTATTTTACAATGAGCACTGTGTAGATTGATTTTGGTTTCTTGTTGTGGTGCTTTGTAGTTTTCTGTGTGGGTCTTTTGTATCTCTGATTACATTTATTACTGAGTATTTTTTGCCTTTTGTGTGGCTATTACAAATGGTATTGTTTTCCTGAATTCCTTTTCTGTGATTTTTGTTAGTTTAAATATATCTGACTTTTTTGATCACGTACCCTATTTTGCTGTATATTTCAATTGGCTCCAATAATTGTCTTACATTCATCTATCCTGTTTTTCAGATAAAGAAAACCAGACCGCAAAACAAAACTCAACAGCCACAACAAAGTAAAACACAGAAAACTCAATCCAAAAGAAAGGAGAAAATAATGAAAACTAGTACAAATTAAAAATGAGTCAAAAGGGAAAACTAATGCTAAGATGTCTTGCTTCTCCAGGCTCCAGTTTTATACTGACCATCTTATTTTCTTGAGAGCCTGAATATTGTTTCAAGCCTCTAAAATATGAAAAAGTAGGGAGACATTGAAGCATTAAGTGAGACAAAAATCCCCCTTGTTAGGCAGTGGGGGTATTGATTCTCTTATTTGGTTTCCACAGGTTAAAAAAAATCTCCGTGTGTGTGTGTGTGTGTGTGTGTGTGTAACTTGTATACAGCAAATGATAAAAATTACAATGGTTAAAATATACACATAATGAAAAACATGTCCCTCCTCTAGCTAGTCTTCTTAGAATTTAACCAGTATCATCCGTTCTGTTTTTTGGGTTTTCTTGCAGTTGGCTCACACATTTGTAAGCATGTTTTCTCATAAATTGTAGATTTTTTATTCTGTGCATTGCCCTGCCTCTCCTTGATTTTCATCAATAAGTACTTCAAGTTGTCTGGGCTTTTAGCTAGCCCGGTTGTTGT
>NW_022111369.1:3449377-3450961 GCF_000313985.2 Echinops telfairi
CAGTTGGTTTTCTCAGGCTATTTGCTCAGCAAATACATTAAACAGGTGTGGTGAACGGACAACTCTGACACCACCTTCTCTGCTTTTAAACCACGCAGTGTCACCTGGCTCTGTTTGAACAATTGTTTCTTGGTCTCTATATAGGTTCCTCATGAGGGCCATTAACTGCTCTGGGATCTCTATTTGCAATATTATACATAATTTCTTATAATCCACACAATTAAATGCTTCTTCATAGTCAATGAAAAACAAGAAAACATCTTTCTGGTAGTCTTGACATTCATCCAAGATCCATGTGAGGTCAACAATGATATTCCTCATTGAATGTCCTTTTTCTGAATTCAGCTTGAATTTCTAGCACTGTTGATATACTGCTGCAACCATTTTTAATTATCTTCAGCAAAATTTCACATGTGTGTATTAATACTATGGTTTGATAACTTGAATTTTCTGTTGGATCATCTTTCTTTGGAATGGGCATGGAATTATTTCCTAAATAACGCCCCCTGCCATGTCCTGTAGAAAGCAACTTTATATAGGGTTTCAGACGCTTAAAAGAAGAGGCTTTGTACTCCTCTAAAGAGTTAGTTTAAAAAAGAGAAAGAGAGGGCTAGTTTCAGAAACCCATAGGAGCATTTCTGTCATGCCCTAAAGTAGTGGTTCTCAACCTGTGGGTCATGACCCCTTTGGGGGTCGAACCACCCATTGACAGGAGTTCACGGATTCATAACAGTCACAAAATGACAGTTATGAAATAGCAACTAAAATAATTTTATGGTTGGGGGGGTCACCACAACATGAGGAACTGTATTAAAGGTTCGTGGCATTAGGAAGGTTGAGAACCACTGCCCTCAAGGGTCACTATGAGTCAGAATTGACTCCATAATACTGAGAGAAATCATTAATAGAACAGAAATCCTCCTCTTTCTTTCCAGGTGGAGCTAGGAGTTTGAACCACTAACCTTGTGATTCGCAGTCCAATACTTATCCAACAGTGACACCAATGATCTTTATAGGAAATGATCAATAACTGATCATTCAAATGGTTAATCCCCCCTCCCTTTTTTGGTATCAATAACACATGTCTACCTGTTTTTGGTTTGCTTTAGTAAGAAAATCTAAGCCCTTTTACAAGGTATTCATTTCCCTGACTGGTTCTTTTTGATCTCTTCCAAAATTGGTGGCCTAAAACTCCTTACACCTTCTTAAGAGTATTTAGCTTGCTTCATGTAACCCCACAGTTTTCTTTACAAGAGAAGAACTTCAGCACACTTTTCCTTTAAAAAGGTTTTGACAATCAATAAGCAGATCTGGGCACAAGAGAAAGTTGTCATGCTGTTGGGCCACTTCAGAATGAAAGAAGTTGTCAGAATCAGAGGTTTCTTGAGATTACACAACCACCATAGAAGCAAGCCCCAAATTCTCTTTGTTTTTATCTCAAGAAGGAAACCTGCAAAAGGGCCTCAACAATGACCTCCAGTCAGCATGTTCCCACCCACAAATTTGTGAGAGCAGCACGTTAGAGCCTTATAACTGTGAACTTGGCTGAAGTACTCTCATAGAGATTTTGTTTTTGATAATGTG
>NW_022111369.1:3455927-3456855 GCF_000313985.2 Echinops telfairi
TGGACGACTAGATAACATCACGATCAATGGAGAGAAGAGTGAAGTTGTCAACGATTTCTTCTTTCTTGGATGCACAATCAGTGATGGTGGAAGCAGCAGTCAAGAAACCAAGTGACCTGTGATCTTGGGTTAATAGATTGCACAAGATCTCTTTCAAAGTGTTCAAACCCAAGGATGACATCTCAAAGACTAACGTGCACCTGGCCAAAGCCAAGCTCTTTTTCCGTCACTTCATAGGCGTACGAAAGTGGGATAATGAATAAGGAAAACGGATGCATTTGAATTATGGCGTTGGGGACTAATACGAAAAGTGCAACGGACTGCCAGGACAAACTCTTGGAAGAAGAGTGCAAACAGAATGCCATTAAGAGACAGGATGGTGAGACGTTGTCTCTTGTACTTCGGACGCGTTATCAGGCTGGTGAAGTATGTCAGACTTGGTATAGGGTCAGCACGCAAAGGAAGGCCCCTCCCGGCGATGGGCGGATCCAGTGGCTGAGACACCGGCTCAGACGAAACAAGGGTGAGGCCAGTGCAGGGCCGGCCGGGCTTCCGATTCCAGGGCACCGAAAAACCACGCACATCAGGTTGACTGGACAGGCTTGGAAATCAGGTAACCCTTAGTTCAGTGCCTCCACTGCCCGTCCCCTGCACCAAGATCTGCCAAGGGGGGAAGATAGCTTTTAAATGAGAAAGTGACTTTGTTCCCTTATTTTCAAAATCTGGAGTTGGCAAGTTGCGTCCTCCCCAGAGGCGCCACTTGTTTGGGGGCGACGCAGCTTCGTAGTCGCTTCGCTGCAAACTGGCTTGAAGGCTGCAACGGCAAGGCGAACAAGGGACTCTTCCTCTGAAAGGGTGTCCGGGGGCAAGTCACGCGGCCAGGGGGCTGGGCTGGGCGGAGCCTGGGGAGGGCCCGCCCCCGCGGCCC
>NW_022111369.1:3458356-3460473 GCF_000313985.2 Echinops telfairi
CCACTTGCCCGAAAACATTCTCCCTTTAAAATAATCAGTTAGGTGATGCCTGTGGAGGTGGATTTTCCTTAACACATTACCTAGGACAAACCATCAACTCTGCTTTTGTGTTCTTTAATAAAACACGAAAAAACTTTTTTTCCCTGAAGCATGCGAGACTTTGCTGACATGCATCATTGCCCAGAGCACCACATTTTCTGTTAAACGGCTTGACCACCTGGCTGCCTTCTGCAGAAGTAGCTCTGTTTGGCTTTGTGTTCATGGCACTTGAGCACTGCATACCCTTCTGCAAGCGTGGGCCGTCTATCTCTTCATTGTCTTTGCTGGACCTTGACAGGAGTATAGCGAAGGGCTAAAGGAAATGAGTGACTGCACACACACACACCACCTGTATGCATACCCACTCAACTCTTTGGAGGAGCCCTGGTGGCAGAGTGATTATGAGTTAGGCTGCTAACCTCGAGGTCAGCTGTTCGAAACCACCAGCTGCTCTTTGGGAGAAAGATGAGACTTTCTTTCCTGTAACGAGTTACAGTCTTGGAAACTCACAGAAGTTCTACCCTGCCTACAGGGTCGCCATGTGTCAGAATTGACCCAATGACAGTGAGTCTTCCCCAGGAGAAAAGTCGGAGTCCTCCCCCCAAATCTGACTCCTCCCTCCCTAGATCTAAAACTCCCAGGTGAGTATATATCTTTTGACACACAGGGTGTAACAAAGTACCCTGATAGCATAGTGGGTAGTCGCTGGGCCATTAACTGAAAAGCCAGCGTTCAAGCCCATCTGAGAGGTGAGGCTTTCTGTTCCTTTAAAGATTTAGAGCTTCAGAAACCCCCAGGGGCAGTTCTTCTCCAAGCCACAGGGTCGCTGTGAGTTGTAATTGACTAGATGACTACGGGTTCGGTTTGGTTTGAGGGTCTGTTAGACTATTTTCTGACACATCAATACCTTCTCTATTATCTCTTGGTGATACTTTCTGGCAGCAAACCTTTTTTTTGTTCAACATATTTGTATATTCTTTCATTGCAGTTCCTTATCTTATAGATATCACTATGTGTCAGATACTATCATAATGTTTTATAATTTTTGATGCCAGCTAGTCAGTTTACCAGTAAAGGATATTTAGTTAATATCTGGCTTCGTCTGAACCTCTGAAAATTAGGTAGCTGGTGTTAACTACCTATGAAAAGGATTAAATGCCACCTACTGCCATCAAGTAGACTTTGAATCATATTGGCATTTTAGGGCAGAGTAAAATGACCCTTTTGGGTTTCTGAGATTGTCAGTCTTTATGTGAGTAGAAAGCCTCATCATTCCCTCATGGAACAGCTGGTGATTTTGAACTGCTGACCTTGTGGTTAGCAGCCCCATGCATAATCCACCACACGTGCAGAGTTTCTTTGTATTAAGTGCACATGGCAAAGAATTTCAAAGGTACACTATGGACGTGAAAAGTTAGGCTCCTTCCTGACCCCAGATCCTCCTGTTTTCCACTGTGGAGACAAACACTGTTACCATTTTTTTTTCTGTTTCTTTGATATTTTATGTCTAAGAGATTCAAAGAGATCTTTTTGATTACCTGCACACCAGGGACTTAAAATAACTCAACTTTAACTGCTTGGGTCTTTTGTTCATGTTTCTTTCTCTCTCTGTGTGTGTGTGTGTGTGTGTGTGTGTGTGTGTGTGTGTGTGTGTAAGTGGTGGGGGTTTGTTTCTGACCACTCCGAATGTCAGGGATTCAAACCACTTTGTTGAGGGACCTGTGGCTTAGGTGATTAACAGATTAGTTTATCTGTTCCTTCAGATCAGAGGTCATAGTTTATTCAATTTTGGATTGGCATGGGCTTAATATACGCTTACTATTAAAATCCTGAATTGGATGAGACTGATTTATAGAGCAAATCAGATTTCTAATTCATATACCTTTTGTTTCGTATCATTGTTTTCCATCCTCATAATGTAACATCATTATCTATCCCACTTCCTCCTTACGTTTCCTGGTTCCATTCCTCCTTGCCTACGCCTTCCGAACTTCATCCTTGGGTAGATGCTACTCTTTTGATATCAGATGGCTGATTATTCCAAGGTATGTTTACCTGGCTAGTGTTATCATCCCTTA
>NW_022111369.1:3460943-3523620 GCF_000313985.2 Echinops telfairi
GGACTTATGGACTTGATCTGGACTGGGCTGGGATGTTTTCTCCATGTTCAATGCTCTTGTATATAAACCTCTCCCTTATACACATATGCGTGTTTATGAATTTGTTTCTCTAGTCTACCCAGACTAACACAGTCATAGTCTTACGGGTTCTAGCAGCCACTAAGCCTGCATTTTCTTGTTTTATGCCGTCGAGTTTTGGTCCCCATTTTTTGTCCACTCTATCTGGGATCTTCTAATGTGATTGTTTTCAGGTCAGGTGGTAGTTGGGCACCATCTAGGGCTTCTGGCGTCAAGGCTGTGGAGGCTGATGTTTGTGTGGTTCATTAGTCAATTGGACTAATTCTTTCCATGCACTTTTTATTTTCTCCACTCTTATTGCTCTGAATGGGGAGGTTTGAATGCAGAGTTCTGTCCTAAGGGAAGGCTTTCTCTCTCTGGTAACTCTGGAGGAACGTTGGTGTCTCCTTTCAATCTCTTGGGGCCCAGCATTCCTTGGAGGTGTCCATGTGCCTTGACATCAATCTTGGGTCTAGGAGGTTCTCAGTGCAGGGACCCTGGGTTCAAAGCATGTGCTCCACTCTTGTCTCTTCTTTCTTGATGGTGAGTCACTTCTTGCTCATTCTCTTTTTCACTCCTGTAAAACAAAAGGTGATAAGAGAAACTGTGTTGCGTCTCACCCTAAGCTCTTTCTAACGGATGGGTTCATCACATATGATCACAGAATGATGGCACCATTACACAACTGCCAAACCATCGAGAGTCATGGCTCAGCACATGGTCCCCCAAAGTTGACACATGTTTTTGGGGGACGCAATTCAACTTACAAATCTATAGTGAAGAGTTCCACAAGTTTTTCATGGGAAAAGTGTTCACTGCAAATTAGCAAGCAGTCACACCTAAATCTGTGATTACCGGCCTTATCGGATCATCTGCACCTGGATACATGAATCCCACTCACAGTTTTCAGTGAAGTTGCTTTTTTAAAAGGGGCAGAGACAGTTAGCATAGACCAGATAGGGAGGGTTAGCAAATATATTGACAGTAATCTGATCTACCTCAGTGTTTATGGGAGGGTTATAACTGTGACCTCTGTCTGCTCTGTAGTTTCACCCAGAAATAAATCAGATCCTGAGAATTCATCCCAACACATTCATTAACCACTGGTTATAACCAGAATACCTGTTTGATATCTGCTATAATAGAGTCATCTATCCTGGGTGGTGGATTAGTCGTAGGTTTTACACGGAGCTGCTAAGTTCAAGGTCAGCAGTTCAAACCTACCAGCCACTCTACAGGAGAAAGATGAGGCATTCTGCTTCCATAAGAAGTATCCCTGGTGTGTAGTTATAGTGGTTACCTGTTGTGATGAGATCCAGAAGGCCCACACTTCGAAACCACCTGCTACTCCTCAGGAGAAAGATGGGGCCTTCTACTCCGATAAACAGTTACAGTCCTGGGAAATCAAAGGGGCAGTTCTATCCTAACTAGAGGGTCACTGTGAGTTGACATCGATCCCACAAGACAGTTCTACTCTGGCCCATTGGGGCCCTATGAGTTGGAATCGACTTGAGGGAAGCGAGTTTTGGTTTTGTGGGGACCATGAGTACTCACCGTAAGAACCTTTGGGCGGCTGATTTATTTAAAAGCTGATAAATAAAACTAAGCTAAAAACAAAAGCAGAAGTGGGTGTTACCAAATGACTGTTTCTATGTGGGAAAGACGGAGGGTTTTCTATTCTCCTTTTGGTACTCTTACTGCCCAGAGTCTCAGAACGAACTAGAATCATGGCGGATGACCGGAGACCACTGGCAGATGCTTGCTCTTCTTTCATAGATGCATTACTTACTAACAGCTAATTATGTCATCTCATGGCTCTGTTATAATTATTGCTTGTAATGAGAAGCTTTAGAATCATAATTAAAATCTTTAAATCAAAGTGGACATAGATTTAAAAATTCTAGCAATTTGGGTTAATTTTTGCTGGCTTTGGAGTCAAAGTCTTAACTTACCTTCCTGACCTGGGATTTTGAAGGTGCATGCATTATAATAAATTAATTTGCTGCCTTTCCCAGAATCAATTTTGAAAATGAATTTATAATTAAAGGGTGGTTATTTATGCACTGGGTTATGCACTAACTGTGAGGTTAGTAGCTTGAAATCACGAGGAGCCCCACAGGAGAAAGATGAGGCTTTCTACTCCTATACTAATTGACAGATGAGCTAGGGCTCACGAGGGTGGGAGGGTGGGGGAAGGAGGGGATAAAAGAGGAAATGATACCAGGGGCTCAAGTAGAAAGAAAATGGTTTGAAAATGATGATGGCTCATTGTGAATGAGGGGGAGTGTGGAGTGGGGAACCAAAGCCCATCTGTAGGCAACTCAACAACCCCTTACAGAAGGTTCACGGGGAGGAGACGAGCCAGTCAGGGTGCAGTGTACTAATGATGAAACATACAACTTTCTTCTAGTTCTTTAATGCTTCCTCCCCGACCACTATCATGATCTCAGTTTTACCTTACAAATCCAGCTAGACCAGAGGATGTACACTGGTACAGATAGGAACTGGAAACACAGGGAATCCAGGACAGATGATCCCTTCTGGACCAGTAGTGAGAGTGGTGATACCAGGAGGGTGATGGGGAAGGTGGAGCAGAAAGGGGGAACCGATAACAAGGATCTGTGTATAACCCCTTCCCTTGGGGATGGACAACAGAAAAGTGGGTGAAGGGAGATGTCAGACAGTGTAAGGCATGAAAATATAATAATAATTTATAAATTATATCAAGGGTTCATGAGGAGGGGGTGGAGAGGGAGGGGAAAATGAGGAACTCATACCAAGGGCTCGAGGAGAAAGCAAATGTTTTGAGAATGATGAGGGCAACAAATGCAAAGTGCTTGACACAATGTATGTATGTGTGGATTGTAATAAGAGTTGTACGAGCCCCCCAAAAAATGATTAAAAAAAAAAAGAAAATGATGGCAACATATGTAAAAGTGTTCTTGATACAAATAATTTATGGATTGTTATAAGATCTGTAAGGTCCCAAATAAAATGATTAATAATAAAAAAGAAAATAACTGGGGTAAAAAAAGAGTTACAGACTGAGAAACCCACAGGGTCAGTTCTACCTTGCCCTATAGTGTTGCCATGATTTGATGGCAGTTAGTTTTTTTTGTTTTTAATTCTCAAAAAAAACATTTTTTTTTGCTTAGCTTTGTCACTTGTTGAGTAATTGAATACAATGAGAGTTTATTTTTTAACTGTCTACATTGACAAGACAGAAGGAAAGAAAAGATTATATTTTTAAAATAAATGGCAGCAAAGCACAAAAAGGGAAGAAAAACTCAGGTCTTTTTCAAACCTGTTTATTATTGATAGCAACATCTGCTACCCGTGGCACACACACACAATGAAACTATTAGTCAACCTTCCTTCAGAGTGCCAGTGCCCAAACCCTAAATACAGCACAAGCAACTGAGGGACACTGGAAGAAAGAATCCAGGGACAGCCGGCATCCCTCTAACTAATGGTATAATGTATTACCCCTGATGGCACTGGTGGCTTAGTGGTGGCATGTTGTGCTGTCCGCAAAGTCAGCAGTTCAAGACCACCAGGCACTCACTGGGAGAAAGATGGGACTTTCCACTCCTGTATAAAGGTAGAGTCTCAGCAGTCCACAGGGGGCTGCTCTACCCTGCTCTTTAGGGTTGATGTGAATCAGGATCTACTTGATGGTGGTGAGGTTCGTTTTGGGGTTTTTTTGGTGGCACTGTCGGGTATGTGTTGGACTTCTAACCACATGGTCAGTGGTTCAAACCCACCAGTCATGATGGGTTAAAACCCACAGAAGAAAGATGAACTTATCTGCTACGGGAAAATTTACAAAGTCTCGGGAACCTTAGGTAGGATCTCTGTGAATCAGGATCCGCTTGATGGCAGTGATTTTATGTTGGGGCCCGGGGGGTGAGGGACGGATACTCAGCAATTGAAGACTGTGATATGTGGAAATATGGGGAGAACATCTCTAGCAACCATCCTTCATTGAGAAGTTCTACAGCTAGCAGTAAATACAGTATGTTTCTATTGTGTAAGAAAACAAATTCTTCTCTGTGTAGGGATGTCTGTGGGCGCATACAGTTGTGCGTGCTATGTAAAGAAATGTTCTCACGTTGTGAAAGCAACTTTCTCTAAGGGAAACCAACAAGGAGTTCGTGTGGGGAAGATCATTTCTGTTTTAAAGACTTTTTTTCTGAGTGGGGGAAATTTTTTTTTTGGTTTAGCATATATACATCTTTTAAATAGACTTGTTTTAACATGGAATTTCCATATCTTAAAATCCACTCACAATGTTTTAGTAGCTAGGTCTCCTGTCCTGGCCTAAGACTTTAAGGACGCCGATGATTATGAAAGATAGCGGGCCTCACAGAGCACCTCAAGAAGAAGGAGGTTATAGCAGCTGCATTGCGCTCCTGGGTACCTGCGCCCTGCCCATGCAGCCCTTAGGAACTACGGGCAAAAATGATTTCTCCCAGCACTGTTGCAGGTTTTGATCCTTAGAATTCCCTCCTGGCGAATTTTGCATGTAAAACAATGGAATGTCTGTGGTTTATAACTATAAAATAAAATGATCGTGCAAGACATGTATGATTTTAGTCATTTACTTAATAGAAATGTAAATGTGGATAGATGAAAACCCACTGCCATGGGTTAGTTCTGACTTAGAGCAGGCTTGTTTAGAGTTTCTGTGATAGGAGCTGAGGAGAAAGCCCAACCTTCTCCTATGGTGCAGCTGGGGGGTTTGTACTGCTGACCCTGTAACTAGCAGTCTGATACCTAACCTTCAGCACCACCGGGTTCCTTTATCAATGGGGACATAAGGATACTCCTTATAGTTATTTGTTTATATCTTTTAATATTCCTTTAATTGGGCTTCACAACTGACCTTGCATCTAATTAGAATATAGTTCATCACCTGTCCATTCTTTTCTTTGGATAATCTGGGAGGGCCTTCAAACTAAAGGGAATGATCTCTTCCCGGTTTTCTTTGGAAAACACCTGGGTAGTAGTATTTTCTAGCCCCCATTCACTCTGTCATTGAGAATGCGTCCCCCAAGTCAGTGTGGTGCGTCTTTAACAGCCCCCGCCCCCCAATCACTGTCCAGTTTATCTGCGTGCCTCTATAGCCAAACTAGAAGTGAATCAGAGCAAGACCGCCAAGGGTGTGGCACCAGTTCCCTTTGTGGTTCTGCCCTAGACCCCACCCTGGTGCCCAGCGGCCCCGGGGGTGCAGTAGCACCGCCCCACGGTGTGCTCAAGGCTGGGCCTTTAGTAAGCTCCTTGCCAGGCCTGTCTTCCCAGGTGCCTTGCGGTGGGCTTGACACACAGCCTTTGGGCGAGTCGCCAAGCCCGTCCCTGTTTGTGTCCCCGGAGCTTGTTACCACTACACTTCACCTATCTTCCCCTGTCCGCGCTCCTTGCGGTCCTCGTCTGCTAGTTCCTGGAAAGTGTGCCATGCCTGTCTTCTTACAGCCTCACTGACCCAGCCGGTGATTTTTGTCCAGGTGGGAGAGCGCCATCGCCTGGCTGAGAACTGACTGGGCGGCTTTCTTGTTGCAGGCTGGTCCCATTCCGGTGCACGCCATGTCCAGTTTCGAAGATGCCGACACTGAAGAGACGCTAACGTGCCTCCAGATCACGCTTTACCATCCCGACCGGTTGCAAGCAGGGAGGTTTCAATCCCTCAGGTTTTGCCACCGCGAGAAACTGCCCTCCCACAAAGTGGTCAACTTTGGCCGACATTCCAGCAGCTGCCACTACGTCTTTCAAGACAAGCAGGTTTCCAGAATTCAGTTTTCTCTGCAGCTGTTCAGAGATTTCAGCAGCTCCGTTCTCTCCGTTGAGATTAAGAACATGAGTCAGAAGACCAGCCTGTTCGTGGACAACCACGAGCTGGGCTACCTGAATAAAGTGAAACTGCCCCCAAAGTGTATCCTCCGATTCGGCGATTACCAGTGCCTGGTCGAGAAGGAAGATGGGGAGTCGTTGACATTTTTCGAGACTCAATTTGCTTGGTCTCCAACGTCCCTCTTAGAAGAAAACCTCAGGCCGCTGCGCACGCCTGTGCCGGAGAATGGCTCCCATTCAACCCTCGGGAGCACTTTGCCTACAGAAATGGATGAAAATGAATTATAAACGAGGGGGGCAAAGCAGAGAATCGGGGACGCTGAGCAGCCCGACGGGCCCTTTGTAGCCGTTGCCCTTATTCAGAGTGTATTAGCGTAGGAAGTAAAGCCTCACATCTCCTGTGACCCGGGCAGGTTTAGGATTCGGCAGGTCATTTTGAAGTCCGCATTGTGTTAGCAACAAAGTCATTCCAGCATCTGCGCAGAATGACTTTCATTGTACATCTGTGAGGGCTCGTGTACAGAAGACCCTGCGTGACAAAGGAATTGTGTTCTCCAAACCACCCCACTGCCATCATGCCGACCCTGGCTCGTGGCGGCCCTGGAGAAGGTTTTTGAGGAGGTAAATCTTGACCGGAGCTGCAGCCTCCTCTTTCTCGCCCAAAGTGGTTGGTGGGTTTGAAGCGCTGACCTGGCCGTTAGCGGTCCAGCGCTTCCCCAACAGCGTTCACAAAACAAAGTTTTACGGTTTGGGTTTGGGCCTTGATGACAGTTCGGTGCTGTGTTTTGTTGGGAAGGAACGATCCCTTGTTTCGGTCATGTCATTTCACACCAGCCCATGGTTCTCATTGTCAGGGTTCTAAGCACACGATTCTTCATGGCGTCTGCAGCCCGCTGGTTCCAGAAGTGACACGGTGCTGGGTGGAACGCAGGGCGGTACATCCTGAACCGTGGTCTGTGTTACTGTGGTTTTCATATGGAAAGAATTCTCTGACAAATAATATTTTGAATCTTTTGTAGTTGTCTTTTTAAGGGCTAATAGAGTGGTCCCCCCCCCCCCCCAGGATGACAGTCCTGATATAAATCCAGCCTCAAAAAGGCTTAGACATGTAAATATCTTAAAGAACTACTGGGCTTTATATTTAGAATGAGTTTTTAAAATAATTTTCCTCCCAGAGTTTGAGTTTGTACAAAACCGAATTTTTTAATTCCGTGAATGTTGTTTCTAACAGCATCGAGAGAGTCATTCCCTAATCATTTTCTGTGGCACGGTTTCTGCCGAAAGGAAAGAAGGGCTGTGTCGTGTGAACGTTTACAGTAAAGATTTCTAATACAAAGTTTGTTTTCACGAAAGTGCTCATTCTTTAAACGATTCTCACCCAATTGTTGTAACTGGTCATTTGAAAACAGGACGCCCGTTGTCGTGGAGTTGACTGACTCATGCCAGCCCGTGAGGGTCACATCCACCTGTCCTCTAGGGTTTTCAAGGGCCGATTTCCCTGCAGTAGACAGCACTCTCCTCTGAGCTTCCCCAGAGTGGACTTGAACCACTGACTTTTGGTTCACAGCCAATCATGTCTACTGTGGGTGCGTTGCAGCCCAGAGCGTAACCACCACGCCACCAGTAGAGGGCATATTAATTGGTGCCACTGTTAGTCCTGGGCTGCTTTAAAAATTTTTTTTAGCTGCAACATAGTAACCTGGTTATGTTTCCCAATGGTGAGAGCTCATACGCCATATGATTACATATAACAATTTTCTAGAAAATTCTGTTTCCCCGATCGAATAGATTTGACTGAAATTGGGAGAAATGCTACTTGTAGGCTCCAACTGTAGCATGAGGGGTGCAGTTTGTAGGAATGAGGGTGGGTTAGGGCACGTGTTCACTTAAGTTTGATATTTAAAAAAACACATATATAGGTATAGAAGTATATATGCCATAATTCTACTGCCAAGAGGTAACTAGTACTACTGTTGTGTTTTGTGTGTGAATGGACATTCATGCTAGCAGTCACTGTGGGGCTTGTGACTTGGAAAACAGGTATGTTTTCCTCTCTAGAGCTAAAAGGGTAGGGCGGAAGGTGGAGCAGTCCTGCCGGGGATAATAAGCCTGCTGAGCCATATGGAGACACACCAGGAGTGAGTGACACGACTACACCTCTGCTTTATGCTGCTTGTGGGCAGTGGCAGTTGGAAGTGAGACCTAGTTGCTTTGGGCTCAACCAGCATCTGAGACCTGAGGCAGTGTTTGTGGTACACATAGGTGCACACGTGAAGCAAGACCCAAAGATGCAGTATGCCTGCCCCAAAGTTGACCTAGGTTCCTTATGGATGCAATTGTGTTCCCCCCGCCGCCCCCCCACCCCCATGCATTAAGTTGCCTAGGCCATGATTCTCAGCATTATCTTCTATTTTGTGATATGATGTAATTGTCCTATGTGTTGTAAATCCTAACCTCTCTGATGTTAATGAGGCAGGATTAGTGGCAGGTTAATCAGACAGGATGCAGTCTACAGGTTTAGGCTCTATCTTGAGTCAGTCTTTTTTGAGATATAAAAGAGAGTAAACAAGCAAGGAGGGATAAGAGAAAGAAAAGTCATGAGTGGAGCTTGGCCTTGGACCCAGAGTACATGCGAAGATGGAGGAGAAAGGGCTTCCCCAAGAGCCAGTAGAAAGAAAGCCTTGTGCCTTGAATTCAGATTTAGAATCTTCTAAACTGGGAGAATAAAAGCCTGTTTGGTGGTCTTTCTGTCCCAGCAGCATTCGGTAAACACGACGTTTCTATTCACCAAAGTTCCAATAACAAAGCCACACACGCTTGTCCAAACCCTTAAACACACACCAGCCACATGTAGCTACGACACAGATAATTCACGTCATACAAGTTCAGTGGTTCAAACATATTAAGCATAGTTGTGCCATCATCACAAATTTCAGAACATTTTCTTTATTGCACTCATTGTTTACTCTCTATTCCCCACCCCCACCTCTGCTGCCACACCCCTAGGAAATGATTAATCTAGTTACTGTCTTTATAGATATACTTATTCTGGATTTCATCTACAAACATACAAAAGCAAGAAACAAACCCAACAACATTGACAAAATAAAACAGAAAAAGCCTCAATTGAGTTAAAAGGGAGATCAAATGGTAAGGTACAATGAACCTAACTTGGTTGTTGGTTGTGAGGCACAGCAACATGATGTACAAAGAACCAAACACTGCTGGGTCCTGTGCCATCCTCCCAACTGCCCTGTAGGGTTGGGCTGATGGGTGCAGCCCCTGTGTGAATCCGTCTTGTGGAGGGTGCCTTCTTTGCTAGCACCATTATTCAAATGTGTCGATTCTTCTCTGGTCTTCCTTATTTATTGGCCAGCTTTTATAACATTCGAAACAAATGAAAATATTTTAGTTCCTTACAGAGAGGACTAAGTAAGAATTATCAACTGAAAGTTCATGTGATTTAAGTGCTTGTGACCCACTGAAGCTTGTTAGGGTTTCCTTGCAAGTAGAGATTCCCTTCTGTTCCATGCTGCAAATTCAGCATTTCACCAAACCGAAACCAGACTTCCCGCATCCAGGTCGATGCTGATTTACAGTGTCTCTAGAGGGCAGGGAAGACTGCCCCTGAGTTTCTGGGACTGTCACTAACAGTTCCCAGGAGCAGACAGCCCCAGCTGTCTCCCAAGGAGCAGCTGGTGGTTTCGAACTGCTTATATAATTTTCCATATTAGCATCGTTGAGTGCAATTGTGATAGAATTCATGTGTTGCAGGTGGGTGACTCAGTTTGTTTTGTGGCCAGCCTTCGTCCTTCTCTCCCGAGAGGCTTGTTTGCTATGATGCTGAACAGGTTTCTGAGGAGCTTCCAGACTACGATGGACTAGACAGAAAGGCTCGGAGATTTACAGGGGCCAAATTCAGCCACTGAAAACTCTCTAGATCACAACAAAGCTGCAACCCTCATGGGGATGGTGGAGCAAGGGCCGGTGTTTCATTCAGTTGTGCATGGAGTTGCCATGAGTTGGTGGTCAACTGCATGTTGGCCAACACCAGTCTTAAATGGCCTAGTATAATTCAATCATGTGATGCATTTGTAAAATAGGCTATGTTTTTTGTAGTCTTAAAGTCCCAAAGTGGAGTAAAGCCTTAAGCAGTTGAGCGGTGCACATGTTAAACAGAAAGCAGTGATGGGCTACTTGAGTCAACCCCAGGACTCCAGGATGCCACATAGCTATGTCTGCCTAGAAGCTCCCAAGTCCTTCCTCTGCAGAGTTTAAAGGAAAGGCACCTTCAGGTTTAGGTGAAGCTGAGGGGAGCGAATGGCGGAAGGCAGTCACCACTCAGTTGGACCCAGCAGAGTTTGGAGACAGAAGGAAGACCTATTTGCATCTCAAACCTGACATCGACTATCTTGAATGAGAAGATAACCTGTAAATGTCCAGGAATAGCAATCACTGTCTGCTGGTCTGCCCTGCTCTGATGGTTTGTCTGTTGCTAGCATGTGGGAAGCTATGCTATTGGTATTTCCAATGCCAGCGGGGTAAAACAAACCACAGTGGACACGTTTTAATGCTATTAAATGTCCCTATGAAGAAAGGCCTCGATGATTGAGTTAGTTAATTGTGCCAGCCTGGCCGATAATCACATGTGGTGCTGGTTGAAAGGCGGAGGGATAAATGGGTGGTGAAGCCTCCCCTTTCTAGTTCTCCGGTCTCTTGTTTTGTGATGGTTGCATTGGGTGCAGCTGCCTTAGCAGTTCCCTGCTTCAGCTTGCAAGATTGATTTCCTCCAAGACATCCCCAAGGAGAAGCCGCATGGATCTATCCCGATGCAGCCCTGGGTGCTGGAGCAGCCGTGTGGAGACCCGTGCCAGTGCTGAGATGCTTACACGTTCACGGACTCAGCTTTCCTCCTGCAGTCGGCATTATTGCCTCTGTTTTGTGAGGTGGATGACTTTGTGGACTGGTGTTGGGTATGGGTTAATGTTGGACTTGTGGGCTTGGGCAGCATTGGGTTGGGGTGTTTTTGTGATGCACAGTTTCTTTGCATAAAACTCTCTCTTTATCTATGAGTTGCTGTGCATTTGTTTCTCCAAAGTACCTAAACTAATACAATGATGTTTCCAAGATTTAGTCAGTGAGAACCTCTGGACCACAAGTATTGTATGATGCAGTGTTGGAACATAAGCCCCTGAGGTTGGAGGCTCTCCAAACACACAGTGACCCCCACACTGGATTCCAACATCCCGATGGGCCTGACGCTGCTGCGGGACTGGGCAATGTGACATCCTGGCGGACACGGGGCCCCAGGAGTGAGGGCCGACTGGATGGCAACCAACGATAAGAACCAGCAGCAGGCCTGGTCCTAGATGCCGCGAGTGGAGTTGAACTCCTGCTACGCAGGGTGTCTTCATGACCACCTGCCTGGAGGTCAGGAAAGAAGAGGAAGCAATGCTGTTTCCCAATAGCTCCCAAGAGTTCTCACTCACTGCCACTGAATTGATTGACTCACAGTGACCCTGGAGGGCAGAGTGGACCTGGTTGAACAGGTTTCTGAGACTGTATCTCTTTATGGGAGTAGAAAGCTTCATCTTTCTCCCAAGCAGCTCCTGGCCGTTTCGAATGGCTGAATTTGGTGTTATACCGCCAGGGCTCTTGAGTTAGCTCCCTCGTTGTCAGCAAGTTGATGGCAACTCAGAGAGACCCTATAGGACAGGTAGAACTGCCCCTGTGAGTTTGCAAGACAGTGACTCTCTACTAGAGTAGAAAGCCCCGTCTTTCTTCCAGAACAATCTGGTGGTTTCAAACTGCTGACCTTATGGTTAGCAGCCCAACGTGTAACCACTATACCACCAGGGCTCCAACCAGAAGAGTTAACAGCAGGAAATTCCCTGCTTCCTACCTTGCACCGAACTAGCAGAGGGAACACCTATGCTCAAATTAGTTGCGGGTCAAAAGTAATAAAAATGTCAACAGTTTGTTTCTAAGCTTTTGGGGCCACTCAGTTTGGCACAGTGGTCCTGTCACCGAGGTGGCACAATCTGAGTGTTTGTTTAGATTTAAATTGGCCAAAGCAAGACAATTGGATCATCCTGAAGCCTCTTGAGTTGTTGTATATTGGCTTGTCGAAAGTTTCCTCCAATTTGGCTCCTTGAGTGTAATGAATTCACTGCCATCCAGTCACTATTGCCTCAAAGGGACCCTATAGGTCAGGGAGAACTGCCCCTGTGTTTCTAAGACTGACTGCCTACAGGAGTCGTAGCCCCATCTTCCAGCCCAACAAGTAACCACTGTGCCACCGGGGTTCATTGAAAGAGTATATGTTTAGTTTATTTACCAACACTAGATTTCTACCCTCAAACATTGCTCATCTGGCAAGGACCCCTGGTGATGCTGTGGGTGAGGTGTTGGAATGCTAACTGCAAAGTCAGTGGTTCAAACCCACCAGCTTCTCCATGAGAAAAAGATGAGGTGTCTGCTCCTATTAAGGTTTACCTTCTCAGGGGCAGGAACAGGGTGAGGGGAGGCATAATAAAAAGGATTTAACCGCATCTTGTTGTTGATTTCATTTTTTAAAGTGTTTCTTAAGAGATCCCTGGTAGTCTAGTAGTTTACGCATTGGGCTGCGATCTGCCTAGTCGGCAGTTCGAAACCACCAGCAGCTCCCAGAGAGAAGGATTGGGCTTTTAATTCTGTAAACAGTTACAGTCTCAGAAACCCAGAGGGGTCACAGTGACTCGATGGCAGTGAGAGGGTGGATGTTTCCTAAATACCCCAAATAAAATAAATAAATCCCTCCAGGTTCCTTATCCCTTAAACCTCCACAGTAGTTTGAGTGGCTTACAAACAAGAGGAGGAAAGATAAAATTGAAATGGATTTGCAGTCTTTAGTTACAAGTTCATCGCAAGCAGATTTAGTCTCGGGACCCTACATAGGGTCACTGTGGGTCAACACTTACTCGATGGCAGAGGGTGTTTTGGTTTGCTAATCTGATAGTCAAAATTGAAATCTTGTTTTCAATCGCATTTCTTAAATGCCCATTGAGGCTTTTGTATTTATCTTATTTAGTGGCCATTGCATGGTCTTCAGGGACACAGCAGAAAGAAAATAAGAAAGAATATGGTTTTTCAGCTTCTATAATGGAAAGTGGGGACTATCCCCAATGTAAGAAGGGGTTTCAGATTCTAAATATCTACCAGTGTTCTTAGTCAATTTTTACATAAGGTTGTCTTTTGCTAATTGATCTAAGAGTAATTTCTTAAGGGTAATCATTTAATGGTTTTGCTTATCACACAAAAATTTATCTCTTGAGACGAGCCAGTCAGGGTGTAGTATAGTAACAATGAAACATACAACTTTCCTCTAGTTCTTTAATGTTTCATCCCCGCCCCACTATCATGATCCAAATTCTTCCCTTACAAATCGGGCTAGACCAGAGGATGTACACTGGTACATATAAGAACTGGAAACACAGGGAATCCAGGACAGATAAACCCTTCAGGACCAATAATGAGAGTAACGATACCAGGATGGTAAGGGGAAGGTGGGGTAGAAAGGGGGAACCGATCACAATGATCTACATATAACCGCCCCCTTGGGGGATGGACAACAGAAAAGTGGGTGAAAGGAGACATCGGACAGTGTAAGACATGAAAAAATAATAATTTATAAATGATCAAGGGTTTGTGAGGGAGGGGGATGAGGAGGAGAAAAAATGAGGAGCTGATACCAAGGGCTCAAGGAGAAAGCAAATGTTTTGAGAATGATGATGGCAACAAAAGTACAATGTGCTTGACACCATGGATGGATGTATCGAATGTGATGAGTTGTACGAGCCCCCAATGAAATGATTCTTTAAAATTCTCTTATTTTCAGTAAGATCCGGTCATATTTTCTATATCTGATACAATTTATGTAATTCCCAGAAAGTCCTCTCTCCAAGATGATTGTTTTTGTTTGAATTTCCTGAATTGCCTATCACGCATTTTTGACTTACGGTTTCATAAGTGGCATGCTGACAGCCACAGCCGTTTCTCGCTGCGCTGTCTTTCCCTTTGCTTCCAGGCTTCTTTCCTATGTGGTGGATCCGAATCTTCTTTCTGGTGTATATGACGGGTACATCTTTTTTCTAACGCTGTGGCTTGTGTGATTTAAAAACTTTCAAGTCCCTACCTTTTCTTCTCAAAAGTTGGCAACACTGAACTCCTGTTTCTGATCAATTAACATAGCAGTAGCAAATATGAGACCAGTCTAATTTAGGGGTGCTTTTTTGCAAGTTATAAAAACCCTTGCTGAAACCCCGCAAAACGAGCAGTTCTGATGGTAGGACCAGGAACACTCATCATGCCTCTCATTCATGTCTCAGCGTAGGCTCTGCCGTTTACACTGCTGGCATCGTGGCATACGACAGCACACTCATTCGAGAAATAGTTATCTGATCTTTGCCTAGCACTGAGGATAAAATGCGGAATCAACACAGTAAATGTCTCAGACCTTAGGCGCATCCCACTTATAGTGAAACAAACCAAAGTGCTTGTCTTTGAAGCTGCATGATACATGGCCCGGTGATAAGAGAAAAGGTCATACCAACTTTAGTATATAAAACTCCCTCCCATGCTCAACCTTATTCACGGTAGCCACGGTTATAGGATTTATTGCATGACTGTAGGATCATGATCGCCCAGACCTGGGTCACAAAGACCATGATATGGCCAAGGGGTTAGGTGCTGTGATTGATCGTTCATTTTTAATCATTTGGTGAAAGTTGTGAAGGATGCAATCCTCTGGAGAAAGAAGTCAGATTGCACGCTCTTAACAGAAAAAATGGGCAAGAAGTTACTGGATAGAAAACAACAAATGGTGATTTTAGAGAGCTTTTAATAACTCGATGCTATTTTTCTTAATGAGTTCAGTCTCTTGGTGCCTTGCCTGGACTATGATAAACATTTCTGTACACATATCCATGTCTTCACTTAGTTTAGAAGATTTCTTCTATTACATTAGAAGTTACTGCTACCATTCCCTCAAGAACCCAAATTCACATAATACACAATATTCCCTACCCTCTGTACTCATTTTTGTTTCACGGTCCTTTGCATTTGAAATAACTATCATTTTTGTTTTAGTTATTACTTTACACACATTTATAAGAGCATCTCTCGGAGGCCGGTCTGAGTGAGTAAAAATTTCACAGTACCATTTTTATCTGCTGCCTTCATAGCCTATTTTAATTAACAGGATATTGTCATCGATTTCATTTGTTGCTATGGGTATGTAATATATACAGAATGTTTCTTTAAAAAATCAACCAAACAAACTAAATCCCTGCAGACTCCTTATCCCTCACCTAAATAGTGGTTTGACCAACTTAAAAAAAAAAGAGGAAAAGTAAAACTGAAAGGGACTTGGAGACTTTGTGACAAACACGTTCATCTGAAAGGCAAAAACAAATTTTCATGCACTGGCTTGGTATGCCGTGGGTGGCTGAGCTTCGCTTTTGTGGCCGCTGTGGAATACACACGGTGGCCCGAGCACCATGCCCGAGCTGTTGTGACCCTGCTGTTATGTTTGATTGTACATGCTCTTTTTTCACTTCTGAAATGTAGCTTTTCTTGGTCATTACCAAATAAAAGCCATTGCCATTGATTCCCACGCCCAGTGCGCCTGTGTTTGTTAATAAGAACTGCCCCACAGGGTTCTCTTGCCTGCCATCGTTCAGAAGCCAACACCAGGACTTTCTTCCAAGGTGCCGCTGTGAGGATTTGAACTACCAGTTTTTAGGTTGGTGCCCCAAGCACCATTACATTCCAACAGTAAATATAAAGCCAAAGCACAGATTACTATACCCTTGCCCCTCTTACAACCTATTCTCTGCTTAGCAGTTAGTCTTTTGAAAATATCCTTCAGATCACGGTACCCCTGGCTTCAGAAAGCATCAGTAGCTTCCTATTATGCCTCAGATACAACTCTCAACCAGGGCCTTGGAGGCTTTGCAATGTCTCTACTCAGTTAACTCCCTGCCGTTGAATAAATTCAGACTCGTAGCAACCCTACACCACCAGCTAGAAGTGCTCCTGTGGGTTTGGGACTGTGACTACTTCTGGGAATAGAAAGCCTCATCTTTCTCCCAAGGAGCAGCTGATAGATTTGAACTGCTAATCTTGCCGGTAGCAATCCAACATGAACCCCGCCCTCCGTCACCAGGGCTCCACAGTGTAGGCTCTAATCTTCCTTTCATACTGGCTGGGACCATGCTTCTCCCTTACTCATGAAGGCTCAGGCACGGGGGCTATTTCTACTCTCAGAACACACCAAACGCTTTCCTACTTCAGGAGCTTTGTGTTTGCTGTTGCCTTTGCTTAGAACCATGCTTTCTACTTCCTGCTTAGCAAATAGGTTTTAACCCTAAGGTCAGGAGACCGCTCTAAAACAGTACCGTGACTCCTCAGCAACCTATCATCTCTTTCTAAATGGCAACCTGTCGTTTTCTTATTTATATGCTCACTTGGATTGCCTTATAATCCCTCTTACTGGAAGGTAAGCTGCCCCAGGGCGGGGCCTGACACATCGTTTTACTGCTGTTGTTAATGTCCTGACAGACACAGGAGATTCTCCAATATCTGTTGAATAAATAAGTTACTTCTAGTACATTTTAATTTTCAGACAAAAATAAATGAAGACAAGACTTAACATTGCTTTTCCTCAGTAGTTGAAACACATAAATGAACATTTTCAAAATTGATTCCATCTTGCTTTCCCAAACTTTGTTCCTCTGAATCTAAATATTAGATTTAATAAATTAATGATTTTATATGCAAGGCGTAAGAAGAGTTAGCATGTTTATGGAGTACAATCAGTAATAATCTAACCATTTATCACTTTTAAGTGTAAAAATGTATTTATTCACAATCCTTGAGAAGCTACCATTCCTTCAAAAAATTCTTTATGAACAAAATGCCAAGAAAAATTACAATAGTAGCTTATGTGAAACCCAAAATATACACCTGATGTGTACAAACTTTAAAAAGTATAATACAGGCAATGTGAATGCAGATTACCTTTAAAATACTACCAATGACACAGCTACAACTTAAATTCGGTTAACATGGACAAAAATAATAGCACTGCCCAAAGTATTATATGTACATATTTAGGCCACATGATTTTTTTTTTAAGTACAGCAAGAACTTTTAAGTTACTATTTATATCTGGACCTTCCCATATTGTTGAGGACATGCACTGCCGTTGTTGCCAGAAAAAGGAGGAGAAAACACTAAGAAAAAACAAACCAAAACAAAAGCCAAACCAACTCAGAAGCAGTTGGCTTACTAAAATATACAGCATAATCGAGAAGAGAAATGTTGTTAGAAAGTGCTTTGTTAAGGAATGTCAGAGCCTTGACCATTTAACCTGATACACAAACTTTAGGGAAAAGAAGAGCTAATGTTATACCACAAAATGCAGGTATAGGTATCGATATGCTTAGTTCCATCTCATTGAAGCACCTTGTATTATAAGACAAAGGAAAGCTTAATAAAATCAATAAATCCTTTCATATCAGAAAGGATTTTAGTTATTTTGAAATACCCGTATTACCACGCTTTCGACTTTCTTTTCCTAATAAATCATGCACAGAGAGTATATTCTGTGTAAGATCATTCACTGGAAATGTGGAATTAAAAAAAGATATAGAAATTTAATATACCAATTAACTTAAAAGTCAATATTCATTTATAGTAATGGCATGTAAACTGAGGTAAAAAACTGAACTGTGTACTTTCTTAAACATTACTTTTGATCATTATCTATTCTAAATGTCCAAACCCTGACAGG
Organism: Echinops telfairi; assembly: GCF_000313985.2. Classification (NCBI taxonomy): domain Eukaryota; kingdom Metazoa; phylum Chordata; class Mammalia; order Afrosoricida; family Tenrecidae; genus Echinops; species Echinops telfairi. The sequence goes on from NW_022111369.1 coordinate 3,478,681, forward strand.
CTACTTTCATCATATTTCCTTTGTTCAGACTGCATCAACATTACCATGCTAGGACACGCAGTCAGGGCAGAAAGAAAGTGATACTTTAGCACAGCGGTTCTCAACTTGTGGGTTGTGACCCCTTGGGGGGGGTCGAATGACCCTTTCACAGGGGTCGCCTAAGACCATCGGAAAACATATTTCCGATGGTCGGGAGTCACCACAACCTGAGGAACTGTATTCAAGGGTCGTGGTATGAGGAAGGTTGAGAACCACTGCTTTAGCACTTCCTTAGGATCATCTACACAAATTAATTGTGCTTACTATGAGACAATAAAATTCAAACAAGTCATTGAAATTGATAATGCCGGAAAAGGGAACATATTCTGAATGTGAATTTGGCAAGTCCGCCTCATGCACCCTTCACATCTGCTGAAAAATAAATGGGAAAAAAAAGGAAAAAACCAAACCCTCAATATTTTCAGATTTAGAAACTGAAATGGGCTTAAAACATTCCAAGTGAAATCAATAACACTATTTTTTAACTGGAAATCCACAGTAGCAGACAGGGATTTGGTAATGAAAACAAGATGATGAAAATAAACTTGATCCGTGAGATGACGTCATCTTGAAAAGCGGAAGGCAGATGATGAAATTGCACTTAATTCTGAAGCAATTCAGATATCTCCTATCACTCCTACTCTGAGCACTTGCAACACCTCCCCTTTACAAAAGGCTCAGCACAACCTTTCATACATTCTAGCTGGGTTTTAACATTTGGTCATAACTGATCAATACCATGTCCCCCTATCGATTCTGTTGATCTGCATCAGATAGCTTTATGCTGGAATCAGACAGTTCTAATACAGGATTTACAAATCCAGAATACTCGGAATTGCCATTATCATCCATTTCGGCACTGACAAAATCATTCTCCCACTCCAACCCATTGGAATCATCGGAGGCGGATGTAGGGTTACTTCCTGTCTTCTTGTTGCTGTACTTCAGTGCTGCTCGGAGGATGTCTTCCTCGGTTTTGGAGCGTTCTCTCATTGGAAGCATTCTATTCATCCCTATCATTTGAACAGAGGATTATTAGAACTTCCATTGAAGTGAAGAAAGCTATCTTTAAAACTTCCCACTTAACAATACAGCTTTTATTTAACAATCAGAATTTATTTCCATGTTTCTTAAAAAAAAAACCCAAACCCAGAAAACTAGTCCTTGGGAGGATTTCTTTAAGGGAAATTGTTAGGAGCCTAAGCGCTGGGCTGCTTTGCTAACGGCAAAGTTGGCGGCCGAGGGAAAGAAGAAGTTGGCTATTCCCTACGGAGGAGCTCTGCTTTATCCAACGGGATCACGACTGAGTCGGAATCAACTCACGGGCAGTGGGTTTGGTTTTTGGTTTGAGGACTCCTCTACTACACCTTACATAAAAATAAACATTAGTACCCACTAAAGGATAGTTTTGAAGCCGCACTTATCATATAAAATGAAATTTCTGGAGAGCCATAAATAAAATAGAATGGATGGGAGACTCAATTGCTATTAATTTCACATGGCCAAATCAGTATAGCTGCCAAAGTCTCCCTAGACTGATGATAACTTCATTTCTCAGAGAGTAACAATAATTGAAGTGATGAGAATAACAACACATACTTTTCTAGCTACTCTTGCAAGTACTGTAACTCTTTAAGGGAGTAGAAAGCCCTGTCTTTCTCCTTCGGTGCAGCTGACAGTTTCGAACTGCTGGCTTTGAGTTAGCAGCCCAATGCGTAACCATTATGCCACCAGGGCTCCTCCAGGTTGCCTTTAAGGGAGCAATAATTCTTCTGGCAGAATCTTACAGGTCGGGTTACAAAATTCAAAATTAACATTTATTCTCTAAATCTCAAGAAATAGTAAACATTAAGCCACTTTCTAAACAACTTAGACCAAACGATAACCATTAATAGCTTAAGGGCATTACCATTTTTTATGCTGATTTCTCAAGGTCTTGTTTTACTTCAGTTCAAGTTAAGTAAAAAATCATGGCAGGAGAATTATATAAATTAACACAGATTAAAAAGGGTTTAAGATACATTTCAGATTACAAAATACCTTCTTCATCTTCCCATTCCAGATCTAAGGAGGTGCTGTCATCATTTCCACTAGTTGACTTAGTTTTGGTCATTAAATCGCAACTGCTTTCAGTATTTGGTGTCAAAACTGTGGCATCGGATGAGAGTCCTGGAACGTGCAAGCGACACAATGTAATTTTGCAATCCTGCCTCACCATACTAGCTGTTTACCACAATGGTCTCTTTCAAAAGATTCCTTTTAATGTCGTAAAAAGTAATTACTGAAATTGATAAGCCCCTGAAAGTACAGTATATGGGATGGTTGGTTTTATATTTGTTTGTTTTCTTTTTGTTACCTTAAGCACAATCAACATGCAGATTTAATGAATGGCAAAACTGTCAAATAAAATGAATGTGATGTATTATTTTTAATAAGACAATTGTAAAAGGAGATGGAAAGATGAAACAAAATCTTTACAACAAATAAGAAAACAGACTATATTTTCAAAACGGATCACTACTCCACTATTGGGAAGTATACGAGTTTTGACGTGAAACTTAAGAGAAAAAAATACTTTTACCTTCTAAACAATTTGCAATCATTAAAATTACTTAAAGAGCACACTTCTATACTACTTCTGCCCCCCTCCCTTTTCTTTCTTTCTTTTTTTTTGAGCCTGGAGTGGAGGTTAGTAATAGAGCAGACACGTTTGAAAAAGGGGTGCCTGGTCCTTAGTAGACACCTACTGAAATGGCCGGACATTTCTCTTTGCTCTACCTTCTTTATAAAAGTACAAGATGATGCCCTGTAATTCAGGACAGGCAGGTCAGGAAGGCAGGTAGTCCTTCTATCAGAAACAGAGCCAAGATCTCCAATGATCTGATTAGTGTGGCATAAAGTTAAACTACAAAGAATATTTTAAAAGACTTACTACTACTTCGAAAAACTTCATACTGTGACTTTACATTTCTTAAACAGGATTCAAAGTCATCTTCTGGTCCTGAACTGTAATAGAAGTGAAATCATTCAAAAAAAATATATATATATACATATATATATACACATACACACATTGTAGATATAACATAAATCTCTATCTAAATTAAATATGACATCTTGGTTTCAAGGTCTACCTCACAGAGATTTGTAATCATTGACTACACAGTTAGAATAACCTAATGAAAACATCTTAATTTTCTTTATTCCCTGCAACAGTTTTATTGGCATATAATTCACATATCATATAATAGTTTAATTACATCAAGAATCAGTGTACACTCATCACAATCAGTTTTAAAACATTTTCTTCATTCTTGTACTAGTTATTAGCTCCCTATTTCCCCTCAACCTCCCCTGCCATACCCCCAAGGAACCATTAATCCAGCTACTGACTCTACATTTACATCCTGGATTTTATATACAGAAAACATTAAAAAATGAACAAACTAACAAAAAAACTAACAAGAATAACAAATTTGAAGCAGATAAACACTTCAATCAAATAAATCAAAAGCAGAACACATTAAAAAGCAAAACCAATTTAAATAGATCAGGAGGAAGATGAAATGACAGGGTGCTACAATGTAACCCACTTGCACCGGCAACAATGCACTTTCCAATGCACTCTGCATGACAGGAGGGCTTCAATTTTCTTAATGCTAACACAAGAGTACTGCCGTCATGGCTAATCCTCAAACCCAGTCTCCAAAGCTCAGCCCTAAGTCCGACTCCACAATTTCCAACCAGGAAGCATAAAAAAGCCTATTTACATGACTGTAAGGAACCAGTAGAAATGTGACATGGAACTGTCTTTCCCAGCAATGGATTATCAGAAAGCAGAAGGGCTAAGGAAAACATAAAAGCTTATGGTACCCAATGTGCTACTGCATCATTTTCTTTAGGGAAGATGGGACCATTCTTAAGGAAATGCAATAAAGTTAGTTTAAATAAATAATTACTTCCTAATTCTAAGAAAGCAAATACTCTAGTGTTTTGGTTTCTAGGGAATATAAGTAAGTAAAATCATGAATACATATGCAAACACCCAAGGGTGAACTTTGGAAATAAAATTTTATATGACATTTCACCCTCATGAAGAGATCACTGAAGACATAAGTGCTGTAGCAAACTGTGGTGAAAAAAACCAGAAGGTGTCGGGGTATCAGAAATAGCATCTGGGTCTTAAAGGCTTATTTAACAACAAACAGCACTCTACGTAAGGTTCAACTAAGTCCACGTGGAAGAAGCACAGCAGCCTGTGTGATCCCCAGATTATAAATTATGATATCCAATTCCTGAGGAGAAAGCAGTCGTATAGCTTAAATTATGAACACCTACGTGGTGTGTAGAAGGATATGGATGATGGTAGAAGCCCAAAATCTATTTGCAGGGTCCACACATGGATTAAGCTTTTAGTGAATCCCCTTTGAAAGTCCAGAGATGTGAATTGCCTTGCTATCACACAGAAAGCATTGCAGTGTTGATCATGGTAGAGGTAGTTAGATTAAAATGTAATATCTTACTAGATCTCCCCATCTGACCCATTTTCAAGTTGCTTTAGTTTTTAATAGGTTCTTTCTTTTCAATAGAAATATTTCCGTTTTGTCAAGTAATTGTTGGTTTTGTTTATTTGCTTGCTGTCCTTTGCATGACTTTTTATATATGAAATCCAGGATAGGTAAATCTAGAGGGTCAATAACTGGATTAATAACTACGCAGAGGCATGACCCTGGTGGTGTAGCAGCTATGCACTGGGCTGCTAACCAAAGGTCAGCAATTTGAAACCACCAGCCATTGTGAGGGAGAAAAGACGAGGCTTTCTACTGTAATAGTTACAGTCTCAGAACTCAACCGAGCCAGTTCTACCGCGTCCTCTAGGCTCTCTGAGTCAGAATGACTCCAGGGCCGTGAGGGGCATGGCAGGGGCCAACAACGAGTACGAGAAGAAAATGTCCTGAAGGTGATGCTGAAGATGATGGCATGATTCTTCTTTAAACAACTAAATGATGAAATTGTATGGTCTGTGAAGTATATGCCAATAAGACTATTTAAAAATATTATATGACAGAAAGGAAAAGACCTGTCTTACTATTTACCTTTGATATTCTCCACTGCGGGAAAGATGATATCGCTGTATAGTCCTCTGCCTTTCTTGCTTTGGAAAGAAAATAAAATATAAAATCAATGTTATGAAATTCTATTTCCTAAAAACCCTCATGCAATGTCGAAATGTACTTTTTTCTAGTTTCTAAAAATAAAAATGTTAAAGTCTTTCCATTATAAGCTGTGCAGAGCATAAAGCTTCCTTCAAGTCATCATTGTTCATACCGACACATCCTCGTTCTGAGGGGTAGAATTTGTCTGTTTATGAATGTATAAACCATAACTGGTCAAGAAACACAGAGTTCTTAAAAAACAAAAGATACTTTGTCATATCTTGCCCTGGGCTCATGCGGGAGGGGGGAGCGGGGAGGGAGGGGAAAAATGAGGACCTAATGTTGGGGGTTTAAATGGAGAGAAAATGTTTTGAGAAACGATGTACAAATGCGCTTTACACAATTGATGTGTGTATGGATTGGGATAACAGTTGTATGAGCCCCTAATAAAATGTTTAAAAAAAAATAAAATAAAAAACAAAAGCTGGTTAAAAAAAAAATTTTAGAAAACAATTGTATCTCAAAATAAATAAATAAATAAATAAACCACTCCTGTCAAGCTGATTCCCACCATTGGAGTCATCTTGTTCAGAATGAAAAGAAAAAAAAGATACTTTAAGCAGCTATATTGGCATCCTGAATATTCTCATTATACCCAAGAGCTTCCTAATAAACTAAAAAGATGGGGTTGGGTAGACAAAGAATCAATAAAACAGCATTTGAAATTCTATCCTGGGTGAAATGAGTGGCAATGACACCCAAAGATTCAGAAGCCCGGTCAGAGTTGTGGCTCCCACAGTTAGTGGTATGTCCCTGGTGTGCCCTCTGCTCTCTTCTCCAACTGGAAATGCACACTCAGGGTGAGGGTGGAAACCAGAAGGATTGTAATGTGCCTGTTTCTGCTGTTTACATGGTTATGTATTCCTAATACTGCGGATGTCAGTCAGGACAGGGAGAAACATGGGAATCATCCAAGTGGAAGCTGCTTGTGGAATTCTTTTAAAGTCTTTAAAAGATGAGCAACTGATGACTTTATTACAGTAAAAAGAATTGCGTTTATTTATTTATTTTTATCATTTTATTAGGGGCTCATACAACTCTTATTACAATCCATACATACATCAATTGAATTGCGTTTATTATAACCAGAAAAACAAAACAAAACTTTCATTGGTTAGTTGAAGGCAAGAGCTAATTTGTTAATGACTCTGCTGAAGCACCTCCTCCCCAACCCTGAGGCAGAGCAAGAGCAAGAGCGAGAGAGAGGGAGAGGGAGAGGGGGAGAGGGAAGAATAGGGGGGAGTAGGAGAGGGAGGGGAGGGAGAAGGGAGAGGGAGGGAGAGGGGACTCAGTTTACTTAACAATCACATAACAGTATGATGGACACAATTTTCCAGCTTCTAAATTACAATAATCATTATGTTTCCTGATCTTGTACTACAGGAGACTTGGCTTTGCACTGGAGTAGCCTGCTGGGTGTGAACTCTGGCTTTGTCATTTATTAGTCGTATGGCCTTAGGCAAGTTACTTAACAACTCTGTGCTTCAGTTTCCTCATCTGTGTTGTGGTGACAAAAACTACTACCAGCTTCCTACAATCGTTGTAAAGATTAAACAAAGCAAGGCATGTAAACCACATAGAACAGTTCCTGACTCCTAGTCAGGATTCCATAAATATCTGTTACTAACAACCATATTCCTATAACCCAGCGCCGTCAAGTCGATTCTGCGGGCAGAGTGGAACTGCACCTGAGGGTTTCTGAGGCTGTAAGATTTTATGGGAACAGGCTGTCTCGTCTTTCTCCCACGGAGCAGCATCCGTGGGTTTGAACTGCAGACACTGTGATTAGCAGCCCAAATGCTTAGCCCACGGTGCCAGCAGGATCCTCCACATTAATTTACAATATGGTAAATATAGTAAATTTCCTGCCATCCCAAATCATAAGTCACAGACATCTTAAGATCCAAACTCTCAATGACACAAGAATAAAGATGAGAAATCAACAATATCCCTCCAGCTTACTTGATTCTATAAAATGTAAGAAATTCTAGCAGTTTGAGGATTGAAGGAAAGGCCCACAACCCCAAACTTCACAAACAGTACACGAACAAACCCTTTCTGAGTCATACTTAACATTCCCTCTCTGAAAGCGAACTTGTTTTCAGAACACTGGATTTTGGGAAACTACAATGCAGCTTTAGGGTAAACAGGAAGCAGCTTATCCTAAAGGTAGACGTCATTCGGTCATTCGGCGGCAAGCCTGTGTGTTAATAGTTTATCTCCGTCATCAGTGCGAAACAAGAGGCCCTGGATTCGGGGTGGGCGGGGGCAGGGGGAGTCAGAAAAGCAGCCCTAAAGTTTGCCGGGGTCTCCCCTCACCTCCAAGAGCTTTCGCTGCTTTGCTGCCCTGGCTGCTTCACGCTGTGCAGCGTATAAAGCTTCTTCTTCTAGTCTTAACTTCTCTTCCTGTAAGGCTAACTGTACATGAACAAAACAATAAGGATTAACAAAAAGCAGAACCTGTCTAACTGCTCTACACATAAATGTTTCTATCTGAAAAAATTAAATTAACAAAAAACGGAAGAAAAAAAAAAGAATTGATCTCCATAAAGCACAACAGAAATGTAATCTTAATGACTGCCCATGTTTCAAGTTCTCGTTGTACAGAGTAAATCAAACAGCAAGCACATTATTGAATTCTCTAGAAGTTGAATTATGAAGCAGTTCCATCTAATTTGTATCAATACCGACTTGTTTCTTGTTTTTTTATTTTTAAATATGCAGTGATTTTCAAACTCAACAACCGCCCACATACAGCCCTGAGTAGACTTTGGCATGTGTGAGTCTACAGTCTCCATAACTAAGGTCAATCACCCCACTGTACGCCGTAGTGCACTAAGTTTGCACAACACTCAGACATTGCTATGTGACTGGCACTTGATTTCTTAATTACATTACTAAGTAGCTATTGAAAATACCCCTTCAAATATGAATTATAATAGATTACATGTCAACTCTAACTTAAAAATTAATTTTCAACAAATTTTTCCCTTTAAGCAAATAGTATTGATTGTGTGTCTTAAATGAATGTTTTTGAATGATTACATATCAGTGGAAAATGGAATAAGACTACTGTATTTTAATTCAAAACACCTATGCAACATAGCATGCTTATCAAAAAAATCAGGGGAAATTGTGTGGTTGGAAAAAAAATGTACATTTGTGTAAAACATAGTAATTCTATTTAGTTTAGTGAACAGAAAAACTATACTTACAGATCATTTATGTGAAAACATTTAAATAAATATAACACATGATTTCTAAAAGTACAACAAAAATATATTTTAAAAAGCCTGCCGACTTGTGAAATATTGTGAAGCAGTAATTTTGTCAAATGTTGGTGTCTTGTCAGAGCTCCTACTAGGGAATGAAAAAAGTACTTTTAAAGAATGTGTTATCTTCATTTTTTTTGCAAACACATGATGTTTGATATATTAAGCCAAACTAAAATTATCTGATTGAAATCATTAATGTCAAATCACTTCTAATCTGCATATATGAAATGACTCAGTGACTGTCCACACATATTATTTAATAACACTCTCTTTAAACCGATGCTTTAAGAAAGCTCTATTTAAGTTATAGAAAGATTATTTACCTCTTTTTGAATTTTTATATCAAGTTCTTTCTGTTTTTCAGCAATAGAATCATAATGCCTTTCTCTTAGGTCAATGATTTCTTCCTCAGTAAGAGGCCTGGAGAGATAAAGGAAGAGGAGGGAAGAAAGGTAGAACAAAACCAAAAACCAACTCACATGAATCTGAGTCCAAATAAAATGCTTCTAAAATGACGGTGAAATTATGAAATTTTGCAGTCAAAAAGGGACTGAAGTAATTTGATGTTATGATTTCAGTTGTCAGGGCAACAAGTATATATTCAAACACCTGCTGTATTCTGATATAGATATACAAGGAGACCCAGATGATATATTATTGGAGTTTTTGGTGTTTTTTTAGAAGAAATGTGAATTCCATTTACCTTCGTTCTCTATCCATCTCTGCCACCTAACCTATGTTCACATATCTTGGACTTTTAATACCCATCATAAAGTATAAATGTGGGCACTCCACAAACTCTTCTTAGAAGAGGATTTCCACATCACTTTGAGAAATGGGGGCATCAACATGAGCTCCCTCAATTTCTTGATGTATTTCCTCTGGTTTAAGAAAATGAAAGGAGATGACCAAAAGAACGCTGGAATTTCTTTTCAAAGATTATATATATGTATATATATGAAAGCAACCTAAGCAGCTTCAAAGTATTCTCCATTATACTTAATACATTTGCCAAATCTGAGATTTCATTCTTGGAAACATTTTTCAAACTCATCTATTTGGATGACTGACAGCATCTCTCGTTTTTTTATTCACCTCATCTAAGCCATCAAATCGCTGCCCTTTCATGTCCCTCTTCATTCATGGAAACAAAAAGAGGTCGCTCGGAGCGAGGTCAGGTGAGTAATGTGCGCGGGGCAAGAGAGACATGCTGTTTGTTTTTTTGATAAAAAGTGGTGCACTGAGCTGGCTGAGTGAGCTGGTGCATTGTCTTGGTGGCAAAAGTAGTCCCCCATCTGCCACAAATCAGGTCTTTTCTGTCTTGCACTATTATACAATCTTTTCAGAAAACTCTAAATAGAAAGCTTGATTAACAGTCTGACCTGGTGGAAAGAACTCCAAATGCAGTATCCCCCTCACAACAACACCAAAACAAATGAGCATCATCTTGATCTTTGATTTCACTTGACGAGGTTTTGGGGGGCAAGGTGACAAGGATGTCTTCCACTGGCTTGACTGATGTTTGCTTTTGGGGTTGTAAGAATAGCACCAGGTCTCCTCACCAGTAATGACCTTGGAAAAAAGTCTTTCAAAGCACTGAATATGTCCACTGGATGCTCTTTTTCCTGGTCAGTCAGAACAGCACTTGTGCTCAAGGACCGAAGAGATGGAGGCATTATCTGGACTACCTTGGAGCTCAGTTCAGCGAATTTTAATGGGAGATTTCTCTGGGACCTTGCTCTGTCAATTAGCACTAATCTATTACTTTTGTCTCCCCCCCCCCCTTCTTCTGCATCTCTCCTGTGTGAAGGAGGAAAGGATGTAAAGAAAGAATAAACTTTCTTTAAACCTACATCTACCTCTACTCCTTCCCTCCTTCCCAATTCTGTCAAAATTCCTGCAGTTAACTGTATAAAATCAATAACACATCCAGTACTTACTGCATACCATGTACTATTCTCAGTGCTCATATATTCACTCAACTTATTCCTAACAATTCAATAAGGTAGACAAAGCGATTGATTACACATGAGAAATTAAGACTAAAAGAGATTAATAACATGCCCATGTACACATTTAGCAAAGCTTGTGTTGTTGTTAGTTGCCATTTAGTCAGTTTTGGCTCAGAACAACCTTACAACATAACAAAACACTGCCTGGCCTACGCCATCCTCACAATTAATGGTGTATCTGAGTCCACTGTTGCAGGTATTGGGTAAATCCATCTTGGGGAAGGTCTTTATTAAGGATGACATCCTTTGGCAGGAACTTCTCTCTCCTGACAGCACATGCACAGTACATGAGACCAAGTCTCTTCATCCTCACTTCTCAGCAGCAGCAGTCCTGGCTGTACTTCTTCCATGGCAGATTTACAATTCATGCTATGATTTCTTGATTGCTACTTCCCTTAGGGATGACTGTGGATCTAAATAAAATGAAATCCTTAACAACTTGAATCTTTTCTCAGTTTATCATGATGCTGTATTTAGATCCAGTTGTGAGGATTTTTGCTTTCTTTATATTGGGTTGTAATTAAGTCTTAAGGTTGTATTATTTGATTTTCATCAGAGCTTTCTCTTGTTCCGTGTGAATGACTGCTTCTTGGTTCATGTATAGGTTCTGCATGAGTAAATTAGAATTCTGAATTGTCTCAATGCCATCCAGAGTTTGTTATGATCTACCAGTCAAATTCCTGGAGACTTGTTTTTCACTAATGCTTTCTGTTAGTCTGTCTTCTCACTATTAACTATTACGCTTCTTTTCTCTTCATTTGCTTCAATGAAGCTTTCAGCAAGCTAATTTGTGTCATCTCCACATAGCATGTTAATAAGCTTTCCTCCACTTCTGATGCCGTGTTCGTTTTCTTTATAGCCTGACTTCTCTGAATGGTTGTTCAGCATACAGATTAAATAAGTATGGATACAAGCCTGATGCACACCTCTCTTGATTTTTAAACCACACAGTATTCCCTTGTCTGTTTGAATGACTGCTTCTTGGTCCATGTATAGATTATGCATGAGCACAATAGAATTCTTATTGTTCTCAATGTTATCCAGTTTTTTATGATGCACAAGTCAATTGCCTTTGCATAGTCAACAAAACACAAGTAATTATCTTTCTGATATTCTCTGCTTTCAACCAAGATGCATTTGATGTCAGCAATGATACTCCCTTGCCATGTCCTCTTCTGAATCTGGCTTGAAATTTCTGGCACCTTTCTGTTGGTGTACTGCTGCAATTGTTTTTTAAATATCTTCAGCAGTATTTTACTTGGATGTGACATTAATTATATTGTTGGTTAGTTTCTGCATTGGAATACACACAAACAGGGATCTCTTCCGTCAGTTGACCAGGTATCTGTCTTCCAGATTTCTTGGCACAGATGGGTGATTGCTTCCAGGGCTTCCTCAGCTTGTTGAAAGATTTCCAATGGTAGTATGTCAATTTCTGGAGACTTGTTTTCACTAACGCCTTCAGTCAGTTTAGCTCCTTGCCGTTACCTACTATGCTATTTTTTTTTTTTTTACATTCAAGCCTTTTACTTCCCACTTAATCTGTTTCTGCTCCCATAATGTCTGAATCAAATAATTCTAGAACGGTATTTAGTGGCTTCCACGTCACAAAATACAATACAACTTTGGTTCTTATTACCTCAGTTTCATAGGAAAATCTGCTACCTCAGTTTCATAGGAAAATCTGCCAGTCCACTTCACTTTCCTCCCTTGAATGCTTATTTATCTAGTGTTGCTACAATACAAATACTACAAGTATTTTAAATAATACTTGTTAAATTTATTACTTTATTAGTTTAAGAAAAGGAAATTAAATGTGTGTGTCCGTGGTTAAGAGGCTTAACGTCCAAATGCAGGCGGCAGCTCCAGGGGAAGCTTTTTCTCACTGTTGGCTCTGGGGGAAGGTTTTTGGGTTATTTCCTTTTTTTTAACTAAAAAATGATTTTTTTTAAATAATTTTATTGGGGGCTCATACAACTCTTATCACAATCCATACATACATCAATTGTATAAAGCACATTTGTTCATTCGTTACCCTCATCATTCTCAAAACAACTGCTCTCCACGTAAGCCCCTGGGTTTTTGTGTTCTTTCAACAAATAGGAATCAGTCCAGCGTTCCTTGTTGATCTCCCTGGGGTCTCAGCCCAGCGACCCCACATCCAAAGGATACAGTCTGCTTCCAGTTTTTCTTTCTTAGTGGTAGTCAGGTCCTGGTCAAAAGGCAGACAACATTTTTTACTTTCATTCTTTCTCTGCCCCTTTCAGTCTGAATTGACAGTTGGGGTTTTTTGTTTGTTTGTTTTGCTGTGGTAGTTGATTAGATCCGTTACTCACAGATTTAATCTCTTTAACAAAAGATTGAGAAACTTTGTCCTTGGTGAACATTTAAGGACATGTGTACTTAGTTTGTATGACAGTATTTTCCAAATATTTAGGTTCTATTTTCATTTTGCACAATTTTAAAGTTCCTATTTCTTTCTTTTTGCATTTTACTATAAGCAATAAGGAGGAACCATGTGGCCTTGAAGATCAGACTTATAAGTTCTACTGTCCACCATCTGAACACAATTCAGAAAGGTCTTTGCTATTCCATGAAAAGTTCCTCGCTTCCTCCATCTTCCGATTACATGTTCATCATTTTATTTTAAAGCCTCACTCAAATCACATTTAACATTCACACTTCTAGCAGCATTCTCTTACCAGCACTGTATGTATGTATTGTCCAAGATAATAGAGGCTTTCTCTATAGCTCCCCTCACATCTTTCTGAATCCTCACCAGAACTGCCTTTGTTTCTTAATTCTACCAGTAGTTTCTTCAGGGCAATCTAGACTTTACTATTATGCACCTTAAAACTGTACCAAGCGGTACCCACTGCCCAATTCTAAAAGTACTTGCACATTTCATTAGTGAGGCATCCTACTCCTCCAGGACCATCTCCTTAGTTATCTGGTGCTGCTGTAACAGAAGTACCACAAATGGGTGGTCTTAGCACACTACAATGCATTCTCTCATAGTTCAGGAGGCAAGCAGTCTGAATTCAGGGTGCTAGCTCCAGGGGAAGGCTTTCTCTGCCCTTGTTTCCCTTCAATATGTATTGATGGCAGTTTCCTGGAGATGTTCCTCTGTCTTGGCATCCACCTTCCCGTCTAGGAGGGTCTCAGTGCAGGACCCTGAGTTCAAAGGATGCTCTCCATTCTTGCCTCTTCCTTTTTGGTAGTAGTCAGGTCCCTTCTCTCTACTCACTTCTTTCTCCTTTGACCTCTTGTAAGATAAAGGGTGATGTAGGCCACCCGGGGGGCCCAGGAAATCTCCATTTACATTGGATCTGGGCTATGGCCTGAGTAAGGGCATACTACCTCGATTTGCTAACAACTGATTAGTGAAACAAATTTAGGAATGTCCAAAAGGAAGGAAAAGAGAGACAAAGTTATAAAACTTAAACAAAAAAACCAAACCCTCTGTGCTAAGTCAATTCCAACTCATAAGCGACAGTACAGGGGAGAGTAAATAAAAGGTATTTGCTTGAGCAGCAAATATCTTTCTGAGGCTGTAAGTCTTGACAGAAGCACACTGCCTCATCTTTTCCTCCTACACCAGATGGTAAGTTCAAACAGCCAACCTTTCAGTTAGCAGCCCCACCCTTAACCCACTGTGTACCACATATTCTTTTAAAAAACTTAACAGGAAAGGTATTTATCAATATAAGATTAAAAATTTTTTTTAGACATAACAACTTAGGTTTAATAGGGAAGCACATAGGCACGCAGGTAAGTTAAATTCTTTCATGCTCAAAATAATCTTTTGAGATACTTATTTGTCTCAAATTTATTACAGAAAGGATAAGCAAAGTTCTGAAATGTGATCTGTTCAATGTTATCAAAGCAAACAAATGACAGAGCCGGGACTCTTAAAGAACTTCCTACAGTTCACATAAAAGAAGAGGTTTTTGGTTTTTTTAAAGCCTTACCTATGACTGCTTCCTGGGCTTTCTCCCTGTATAAAAATTAATTAAACAAATAAGTTTCACTTAGCTGAAATCTACTTAAGGCAAATTAATACAATTTTTATGTAATCAAAAATATTTTCTACGCATATATTTTTATCACTGTAAAAAAATAATTATTAAGTATCCTAAATATAACTTTTTCATATTTCTCAAAGGCAAAAGTTAGTTTAATAGCTAAGCTTAATTACATAACACTGATTTTGGGGACACTTCTTAATACTTCCTAACAAATAATTGCTATACAACAAACTGATTTCTGGGTCACATGGTACTAGACATTCTGTAATGGCGTATTCCCTATGCCTTCATTACCAGTTTGTCTTCCTTCACATGCTTATGAAACTGCTTATGGTTTTCCTCCAATGCAAACTCTATTTTCAAGGCTTTCACAAATTGCTTAAATGGTTCACATTGGACAAGAGTCAATATATATCATCAGGTAACACCAGGAGTAAAATTCTGAATGATCTGAATTTAGAAAATAATACTACAACATAAAATGACTCTCAACAAAACCAAATGTCAAATGTGGCGAAAGATGAAAAAGAAAAAAATTCTCTCAACTAACCAACGAACAATAGCACCTTAGAAAACCAAATGAAATAACAAGATGTTGGGATAAACTATATTGGAGCCCAAAAGAATTCTGTTCAGTGAGCACAAAAGGATATAAAAATTACAATGATTACAGTGACTACTGGGTATAAAAAGAAACTAAATTTTGTGAAACACTAAGATATTTGGGAGAAATGTAGATGCACTAACAAAGGTAGTCTCTAACATGTTCTACCAGACGATAATATGGATTATTATTTCTTAAAGTTTTTAAGCCCAAATGAATCTGAAAAATGTTGAATGAGTTTAAACAGTGTTTTAACAATAGTTCTGAGAGCCTTTAATATGCTACTTTATACTGTGATAGTAGTATTCTGTCAATAGTCTGGGACATGTTGGGCTGAAGAATATCTTAAGTTTTTTTTTAAAGAAAGGTTCAGTACATTTCCTCTCTCCTCAGCAAACGATTGTGATGAAAGGTCATAGCTTGCTGTGAACTTTTTTTTAGATATGTGGAAAGTATGCTCTAGGGAGGTTAACCAATTTGCGAATTCATACAATTAGTTTGGTGACGAAGTTGGAAACTGGTACATAAACTAGGCTTTCCTAACCAGTGCATAAGAAATATACACATATCACTGACTCTGGAATGCATCTGAAAATTGTTTTAGATGAGAAGAAATATAGAAATCAACATTTAATAAAGTGAATCTTTTTTTTTCATGTTAGCATGCTCACCTCGGCCCCGCTTGGTGGTCCTCGTGGGGGGAGCCTGGCCGCGAGAGCAGGAGAGAGCCCCAACTTTATTGCTAACCAAGGATTGATTATATCTCCTTAGGGGGTTGCATCATTACAGGTAACCACACATCACAGGAAGGGGTAGTACAATAGGCATACACATCGTAGGAAGGGGATGTATCCAAAGTGAATCTGTCTTATACCGAATAAAAAATAACTTTATCCAGTAGCTAATAGTGATGTAACAGCTAAGGTAGAAGCAGACTGTACTATCAACATGGACAAGTTCCATACTCAGAAATCCATGAAGAAGATGGTTAAAGAATGTGTCAATAGAATGACGTGTGCTTATGGACTGGAAGACTACACGTTCCATGAAATCAACAGGTTCAATGTAATCCTCATCAAAAGGTGTTGTTGTTGTTGCAGAAACAGAAACGCTGATTGTAAATTCATATTGCAAAGGGCCTTGAATCACCAAAACAATCTTGAAAGAGCAGAATAAATCAGGGCATCAGACTTACAGTTCTGGAATTCAAAATGTACTACAAAGCTAGGAAACCCAAAACAGTACAGTGCTGAGAGGTAAGGAAAAACATACTGATGAGTGAACAGAAATGCGAGTGTAGACAGGTACTGAGTCCATTCAATGGAGACAGAATACTGTCTTCAACAAATGGTGCTGGGACAACATGCCAAAGAAAGAAATTAGAACCCTGCCTCATACCATTTGTCATAAAATTCAGAATGGTTCATATACCATTAAGCCTCTTAAAATACACTAAGAGTAATTTTTAGAACTTTTGTGCTTGAGCAAAAACAACAACTAAACAGACAAACTGGGACTTCACCAAACTTCAAAAAAACTTTTTGTAACAAAGCACATAATCAAGAAAATGAAAAGATAACATTTAGAAGAAAACATTTGGAAATTTTGTATCTGAAAAAGGCTTAATATCCATAACTCATAAAAAATTCCAATAACTCAAGGGAGCCTTGGTGCATAGTGTTATGTGTTGGGTTGCTAACAACAAGGTCAGCAGTTTGAAACCACCAGTGGCTCTGAGGGAGGAAAATGAGGCTTTCTACTCCCATAAAGAGTTATAGTTTTGGAAACCCATGAGGTAGGTCTACCCTATAAATCAACAACAAAAAGAAAAAGCAACCCAATCAAAAAATGGGCACGGGACTTGAAAAGATATTTTCTCTGGAAGACATACAAATGTGCAACAGTCATACGAAAAGATGTCCAATGTCATGTCATTAGCAAAATAAAATACAAATCAAGACCATTGTGACATACCACTTCACTGCCCCTAGGATAGCTATTATCAGAAAAACAAGACATCATGTTTTGGTGAGGATGCAGAAAAACTTGGAACCCTTGCACATTGCTGGCGGGAATGTAAAATGGTACAACCATTATGGAAAACAGTTTGGCAATTCCTCAAAAATCTAAATGTGGAACATCTATGACTCAGCAATTCTACTCCTAGGTATGTATTCAAAAGACGTGAAAGCATGGACTGAGAAACAGATACTTGTAAATCACTGTCTATCGCAGCATCATTCGGACTTTTCAAAAGGCGGACCAATACAAGCGTCCATCAACAGATACATGAATTATGAAACAATGGAAGATTGTTCAACCACAAAGCGAAACCAAGTTCTGATATAGGCTACAGCATGAATGAACCTTGAAAATAGTATGCTAAGTAAAATCAGGCACAAAAAGACAAATATTTTATGATCCCACTTGCATGAAATATCTATAATAGGCAAACTCATTGAGACCAAAGTAGATTAGTAGTGACTAGTGGCTAGGTACAGGGGAAATAGGGAATTACTGTTTAATGGATAGTTTCTGTCTGGGGAAATGAAAAGTTTTGGAAACAGACAATGGTTATGTAATCATGGTTATATGACACTGCAAATATAATTAGTGCCCATGAACTACATACTTCAAAAGGCGCCTACTCTGGACTGTGCAATGTTTTCTTATCTAACAGCAAGAGGACAGATTCCCTTTTGAAGCTCCTTGAATTCTACAGAATGCCTAAAACCCTGTTACATATACTTTAAATACAGTGTGTATACATATATGCAGTATTACAAAGTGGAAATTCTGAACTTATTCACTCAGATACATTAATAAAGTAAGAAAATGATGCAGAACAAAATAAAAAGCAAAAATTCCAATGGTAAAACCCAAAATCAAAAATATGAGAATCAGATGACTAATTAAAACAAATATAGGGTTTTACACTACTATGGAAATACTTACTTCATCACTTTCTACTAGATTCTCAAACTGAAAAAAACAAACAAAAAACAAAAAAAAACAAGAAAGCACGTGTTAGGAGGAGTATTTATCAAAGGCATATATCTCATAATAAATTATAAGTTACTGTTTCAACTTAAAAATAACAAACCTTTATATTTACAAGATAGTTCTGTCAAATACAGCTTACTCAATTATACCAATTTTCATATCAGCTTACTCAATTATACTAATTTTCTACATACATCTTACATGATTTAATCAACTGAATAGAACATTTCATACCAGTGTTTTAAACGCATATTTAAAAAATTTCCACTTCACTTGAGTTCATAACAAATTATTCAAAAAGTATACAAATAACAAGATTTTCTATTTGTTTAATTCAGTTTAATTGGTGGCAATCTGAACCCACCACCCAGTCCCTGGGTGAGAGATGAGGCTATTTGCTCCCGTAAAGACCTACACTTGCAGTGGGTCTCACCCTTCCTAAAGCCACGACCCTTTAATACAGTTCCTCATGTTGTGGTGACCCCACCATAAAATTATTTTGGTTGCTACTTCATAACTGTAATTTTGCTACTGTTATGAATTGGGCGACCCCTGTGAAAGGGTCGTTCGACCCCCAAAGGGGTTGCGACCCACAGGTTGAGAACCACTGATCTACAGTCTTGGAAATCCTAAAGAACAGTTTTAATCTGTTCTTAGGATTGTTATGATTGGAAACTGGCTCAACAACAATGGGTGATTTTTGTTTTTTTACTGAACCTCCATTTAATCTCTCAAATATTTCAAGAACCTGGACTATATGAAGAACATGACATCTGGACTGGCTAAGACTCACTAACAACTTATGATATGCAGATGACACATCCTTGCCTGCTGAAAGTGATGAGGACTTGAAGCACTTACTGAAGAAGATCAAAGACTACAACCTTCGGCATAAAGAAAACAGAAATCTGCCCAACCAGACCACGAAGTAACATCATGACGTATGGAGAGAATACTGAAGTTGTCTAGGATTTCATTTTATTTGGATCTACAATCAATGTCTTATAAGAAGCAGTAAAGGAGTCAATGGACATACTGCTTTGTGCAAATCTGAAGCAAAAAATTCCCAGATTATAAAATGGTAAGAAGTCACATCTTGAGAACGCTGGTGCAACAAACCACGATATTTTTAATCACTTCATATGCATGTGAAAGCTGGACAGTGAATAGAAAGATGACCAGAGAAGAACTGATGCATTTGAATAATGGTGCTGGTGAAGAATATTGAATATCATAGAAGACCAGAAAAATGAGCAAAACTTTCTTGGAAGTACAATCAAAGTACTCTTTAGACATGAAAGTTGCTTTGGTGGTAGTTAAATAAATTATAGAACCAAGTAGACATAAAACTTGGCATGATTGTGCTTTTCTCCAAATACTTTTAGTTCTCTGCCTTTTGGATACACAATGGAATTTATCCATCATTTGAAAGATAACCTAGTTTACATAATGACACTGTTTTCTGACACTGATTTGACTGGCTCACGGCAAAACTGTGTGTTTCAGAGATGAACTTCTATATAGAGTTTTCTTGGCTGTCCCATATAATGTTTTATCATGTCAAAACTAAAAGTATACGAGGGGGCACCCCTCCCCCAAAACCAGAGTTTCCCTCCCCAAAATCTATGTATTTAAATTTTTTTACAAAACCACCTTATCACCTTCAAAGTACACTCCATTACACTTAATATATTTGCCAAATATGTGATTCCATTCTTGGAAATAGTTTTCAAATTCATCTGTTTGGATGGTTGACAGCACCTCCCTCGTTTTATTCTTCATCTCTTCTAAGTCATCAAATTGCTGTCCTTTCATGTCCTTCTGCATTTGCAGAAACAAAAAGATGTCTCCCTAAGCAAGGTCAGGTGAGTAAGGTGTGTGGGCAAGAGAGGCATACTGTTTTTGGCCAAAAACTGGTACACTGAGATGGCTGCGTGAGCAGGGGCACCAGCCCTCCCTCCATCTGCCATAAACCAGGCCTTTTTGGTCGCAAACTATTATGCAATTTTTTCAGAACCTCTAAATAGAAAGCTTGATTAACAGTCTGACCTGGTGGAACAAACTCCAAAGGCACTACCAGTCAACATTTCCATCTGTTCATCCAGAACTAGGTCTGTCCTTGTAAGCTGTGTTCAATATCACAACACTTTCTGTGGCATTTTTCCCTGAGCAGGAAACAAAATTTCAAAGCCACATGCTATTCTCTGTAATCGGCCATCACAAAAAAACGAGGTTCAAGTGAAACTGCTTTCGAGGGAAAATTCACTGTGACTAGAGAGAACCTTCCTGGGCAATGCCACTGGGTGCACTAACTCAGAGTGAGTTGCCCAATGCTCTTCCTAGTGGGAAAAATGTGTACTATGAAAGCTCCACCCAGTGGAGCTTCTTTCTGGTATTTTTTTGGGTACCCCCACTTAGGTTCCTATTTAACAATCTCTACAAAAATAATACGTCATCATTCACATTCATCCCATTTAGGTTGTGCTGTTTCCAGGACTCTAGTTTGTCTGGCCCTCTATCTTCTCATCTTTGGTTTATAGTAAAATTTGCCATTTAGTCTCACATAGTTATCTCTGTTGGAGCAGTACTCTGACAGGGAGTTGCCTGAGGTTCAAGCCAGATTCAGAAGAGTCCACGGAACAAGGGATTTCATTGCTGATGTCAGATGGACTTGGCTCAAAACAAAGAATACCAGAAAGATGTTTATTTGTGTTTTATCGACTAGGCAAAGGCATTTAACTGTGTGGCTCTAACTATGGAAACTTTGAGAAGAATGGTAATGCCAGAATGCTTCGTTGTGCTCAGAAGGAACTTGTCCATGAATCAAGAAGCAGTTGGACAAACAGAATAAGGGGATACTACATGGTTTAAACTCAGGAAAGGTATGAATTAGGACTACTATATCCTCTCACCATACTGATTCAATCAATATACTGGGAAAATCATCAAAAAGCTGGATTATATGAAGAAGAATGTGGCAAAAGGATGGAGGGAAACTTATTAATAACTTGAGATATACAGATGACACAACCTTGATTGTTGAAAGTGAGAAAGACTTGAAGCACTTGCTGAGGAAGATTAAGGATTGCAGCCTTCAGTATGGATTATAAATAAACACCAAGAAAACTAAAATCCTCAAACTGGACCAATAAGTAACAATATGAGAAATGGAGAAAGGGTTCAAGTTGTCAAGGATTTTGTCTTACGCAGAACCACAATCAATGATCACAGGTGCCGGAGTAAAGAGTTCAAAAGATATTACATTAGACTAATGTGTGCCTGACCCAAGTCATGATATTTTCATTGGCCTCATATGCAAGTGATAATTGGACACTGGATAGACAAGACCGAAGAATAATGGATGCATGTGAATTGTGGTGCTGGCAAAGAATATTGAAAGCACCATCAACGGCGAAAAGGATAAATTGATCTGTTCAGCTTGAAGAAGTATGGCCAGAGTACTCTTTAGAGACAAACACGGCAAGACTTTGTCTTACATACTTTGGACATATTTTCAGGACATCATGTTTAGGAATCTAGAGGGGGAGTGAAAAAGAGGAAGGCCCTCAATGAGATGGATACACTGGCTGCAACAATGGGCTTCAATATAGCAACAATCGTGAGGATGGTGAAAGACTGGGCAGTGTTTCCATCTGTTGTGCATAGAGCTGCTATGGGTTGAAACCAACTCAACAGCACTTAACAAGAACAACAGATAATTTTTAAAATGAGCTCATTACAAGTGATGCTTTTTATTTTATGAGCCAGTCTGTTACTTAGCTAAAAAGTGACCTTATTAGCTGTACTCTTTATCGAAGTAGATAATCAGAACTCTTCTGTGGTAGTGATGCTGACTGGCCCTTTGGTTACCAGCTCTGGTGGTAAGTGGTTATGAGCTGGGCTTCTAACTGCAAGGTAAGCTGTTCGAAATGCCAAAGGCTAAAAAGAAATGCCAAAGACTTCTCTGGACAAAGATGAGGCTTTCTACTCCCACAAAGAGTGACAGTCTTGGAAACCCACAGGGGCAGTTCTATCCTGGCCCCCAGGGTCACTATGGGTCAGAATTGACTCGATGGCAGTGAGATAGTGTCAATCATTTGACTTACTCACGGACCACTTAATGGCTTAAGAAGAAAAACGTCTTAAGCAAACAGGGACTAGAAAAAGACTATATAAGAATTTTAAAGAATGTATCTATTCATCTATTCAGTCATAAAGATCCCTGATGGTGCACTTGGCTGTTAACCAAATGCTGGAGCTTCAAACTTACTTGCAGCTTCATGGAAGGAAAGTCCTGGCAATCTCTTCCCATGGAGATTCCTGGCAGAACTTCCACACAGGGCGGTTTATTCTGTGTGTAGGGTCACTATGAGTACGCGGCGACCCAACAGCACACACACACAGTAAGCATTCATCTAGTAACTACATTGAATCGAATACCGATTAGGTGGTAATTACAACCTCCAAATACAATGTCTTGATAGAAACAGGAATGCGGGCAAATAATTTAATCATAGTGTAATGAATGCTTTTATGATTCTAAATGATTCTAAACACTATTACTATTAAAAGACACTACAAAAATTTCTATCTTAAATACATAATCACTTGAAGGGAAGAATAAAGTGTTCTATTGGTAGTATTGCTTTGATATTTATAGACTCGGGGGAAAACAATATATTCAAAAGTTTTAGAAGATGTAAGGATCTAAAACGATGACTTAAATCACTCAAGATAATATATTACCTTGAACTTGGATTTTGTAATGGTTTGTGATTTAAAAAAAGAAAACAAATTCCTGTTTTACATCTTCCTTATTTAATCAATTCACTGCCATCGAGTCAATTCCAACTCATAGTAACCCTACAGGACAGAGTAGAACAGACTACTGGAACTCTTTACAGAAGTAGAAAGCTTGATCGTGTGGAGCAGCTGGTGGTTTTGAACTGCTAACCTTGTGGTTAGCAAGCCAACACATAAACACTATACTACTAGGCTCCTTATTTTAAAAAAAATTTGAAACCAGATAAGGTTGGTCTGGAATTTAGGATCTAGTCCTACTTAGCTACTTATGGGCTGCATAATAGAGCTAAATTTTTTCATGTAAGCTTCTGATTTCTCATCCATTAAATGGGGTGAGTACAGGCTATTTCATTGTCACAGTAAGAATTATGTGCAAAGACCTTCACAAACTATATGATGGAGTAGCCAAGAGCTGCTAAAAATTAACTTGCTGCCTTAATTCTGTCCAGGTCCCTGCTGGAACAGGCAACCATCTATCTCCATAATCACTGCCTTAGTGAAGCACTGACTAATAAAACAGTAGTCTCTACCGGAGTTTGCAGGGTGAAGGAGAGAGAATGAGAAGCGGATACTTAAGTACATATACCAACTCTATAAAAAGAACAGGGCCTTATGTAGTAATCATATATTAGAGCTCAAATTCTGAGCACCCCATTTGCAGAAGGCTATAGCTGACAATGAAAACAAAATTCAGTTTGCTTTCCCTACATGGATTAAGCCTTCATTGAATTCCTTCTGACCTTTGACCTTTGGGATGGGACTTGTCTTGCTCCTGGACAGAGTGCATCAGAACATGGATTACTACTGCTGCTTCTCTAGCCAGTCCAGGGAGGGGTAGTCTCACTGAAGGGCTTGCCTGTGTGGGTTCTTGATGGAGATCACAATACTGGATCTTGCACAGTCATGAATCATGCCCTGACCGCTTTGGTCAGAAGGCCCTGGACCAATCTTGTAAGGTCTTCTGTCTACCTTAATGTCTGTGGCCCAATCATGATCCCATTCCCACTTCTGTAGTCTCACCGGTAACTGTGATAGATTGATCTGCTGCCAACCACACTTTGGTGACCGTTCGTTTGCCTTCCCATGTCCTTTGTAAAGCTCTGTGACTCAGCAGACCCTTAGGTACCATTATGACCCATGCTAAGAGTTTCCCGTATCAGGATGATATGCCTTTGTCTTAGGCAAGGCCTAATAAATATTCTCTTTAAATTATATTTGAGATTCGGGATCTCTTTTGTGTCCTAAAGCAGTTGCAAACTATAGTTCTCTCTATTCCCCACGCCCTGGTCTTTGAACCCTTTCCTTGTTCACCACCACCAACAATTTTGAAATATTAAAGTCTATACTAAATTTCTGTCCAAATACCTTGCTCCTAAAAAAAGGGAAAAATACAAGTCCCTTCTGCTCTCCTGAGGGTTCTTTTAATCCAATCAAATTTGTGACTCTACTTACCTCTATAGTTAAGTGCTCACCTCTTGAGCATGTTCTAAAATACTTGGATCTGGAAAGAAAGAGAAAAACATTAACTTTAAAAAGCACATTTAAGCCTAAAACGGAATTAACATGGTGGCATGAGATCATTTTCTCAAGAGCAACTTTAAATTCTCTAACATATAGTATGTTATATTTATAAAAAGGAAACATCAAATTTACTTAAGAATAAAAGTAATCCAGATTTTTTAAAATTTAGGGTATGTAAATACTGTGTAGTTAACCAACATTTCTTCCTACTCACATTAACAGCCACTGAACACAACAAAATACAATTAAGCCTCCAAGTTATCTCATTTGTTTTACTGTAGCAAGAAAAACAGCTTGTTAAAATACTGTGATATATAATGTATAATAAGAGTATATTGTCGATTTTGTTAAAATTATGCAAAACAACATTGTGAAAGGGCTCCTTCATTCTCTTCCCCACCCACTGGCAAATATTTAATGTTAGTACAGGGACCTCATAATTTATGAACATTTCCAGTAAAAATCTAGTGCCCTTAGCTCCCTATCCATCCTGTGTCCCTACTCTTTCCTCGCTTCACCATTTCTCAAACTAGAATCATGAGTTGAACTTCCTAGTAGCACTGTGTTCAGGCCTTAAGATTCCTGTTTAAAAGTGCTATGTGCTTCTTTCCCTGCAATGATCATTCTTTTCCCCGAATGAAGAATCTGTCTCTGACTAATCCATTTCCCCTCCAAGGCCACTGAATTGAATAATTGAAAAATGAAATAAGGTTCGGTAATACTAAGTAGAGGATCTTAATATGAGCCACGAGTATGACCTCACTGCTGAAGCACAGCCTAAAGCTAAGTAGCACACTGTCCAAAGCAAAGACTGTCACTGGAGCACCACACTTAGATTAGACCACAGGACCCTGTGTTCTGTGCCACTTGTACAGAGCTCTATGGCTAACTTAGTAAAAGCCCACGGAATGGTCTGTTACAAATACCTCCCTCTTTCTGGGGTCCAGCTGTAGTGAAGATAATCGTGTTACTGCCTGACTCTAACTCGCCATCTCCATCTGACCACACTAGACTAGACCAGAGCCATCCCCAGACCTCATGTGGTTGGAAGTGGAGTCTTACATGGAACCTGAGAGGGGAGAGTCAAGATGCTTCTAGGTAACTGCTAAAGATTATGCTTCCTCATGATCTGCAATGAGGGAAAATCAACGAGTGCCCTGCTGTCTAAAGTGTTGTTAGTGGTCTCTCGTGGTCCAGAGCAAGGAGGAGTGAAGAAATTCAAAGATGTATGGAAACAACTAGTCTAAAGGACTAATGCAGCATGTGAACCACAGACTCCACCACCTTGGTGCCTGGCTACCGCTGCTGATGGTTCTGAAAGGGACCACATTAGAAGGTCCTGTATAGCAGAAAAGTTTGGAACAAAATTCAAAATCATAAAAAGACTGGTTTACTGATTGGAACTCCCAAGAAAATGGTCTTTAGTTACTTTTCAGGCCTGGAACTGAACTCACCCTAGGGCTCAATTTTTAGCCAAACAATAAATAGACCTACATAGTGAACAACAATAGTACTGAGGTGCATACTCCTTAGAACAATCAACCACTGGAGACCGACAGAGTAGCGTTTGCCTGAGGACAAAGTTCAGAAGGTAGAAAAGGGTAAGAAAGGAGGAAAAATGGAAATGAGAACCCCAGGGTGAAAGTGGGATAAATGACAATCCATGGTGGGAGTTGTAATCAATGACATGGAACAATAAGTGTAAGGTTTACTGCCTGGAAAATTGATTCACTCTGTAAACCTTGAACCAATTCACAATAAAAGTTTTTGTTTTTTTTAAAGAGTGCCCTGATAGCACTTAGGTTATTCCCGAGGACTAGCCATATTCCTGCTGGTGTTACTGAAGACACTCAAAGCCCCCAAAGCAAACTAATGGCCATCCAGTCAACCCAACTCCCGGTGACCTTATAGGACAGCGTGGGTTTTCAAGACTGGAAATTCTGACCGGAGTCAAGAAGCCGAATCTTCCTTCCAGAGAACCATGTGCTTTCCAGCTGCTGACCTTGCAGCTCTCAGCCCAATGCTTATTTGATGGTGCCACCAAGGCTCCTTGAAGACATGTCCCCTTGAGCCTAAGGTAGATCAGTTTAGGTTTCTGTCCCACACTGTTGCCATTGCTAGGTGCCAGGGAGTCCGTTCTGACTCACAGTGACCTTAGGGACAACAGAATGACACACTGCCTGGTCCTGCACCATCCTCACAATTGTCCTTATCCTTGAGCCCACTGCTGCAGCCACTGTGTTGGCCCATCTTGTCCAGGGCCTTGCTCTCTTTGCCCTCTATTTTACCAAGCATGGTGTCCTTTGTCCAGGGACTGGTCTCTCCTGACAACATCTCCAAAGTACATCCCCACACTAGTCTTGGCTAATGCATAAGCATGGCTCTCTTTGATGTACTGTCAAAAGTGCAGATGAGGAAATATCAATAAACAATTCAAATTGGAGGCTTAAGTAGAAGGTAAGCAAAAAAGCACAAATAAGTTTGGGAAGAATTTAGGTGTTCCTTTTCAAACAAATTAGATTGAGACCTCATTACTCACAAAAGGCAAAGATTGGTTCCTACTATCACAATGCTAAGATTATATCGATAGATTTAAGTAAATATTGAATTTGGCAAAGACAGGAGCAACATTTTTAAGAAGAGCTTTACCCTGGGATGTATCTGAATAGAAGTTGAGCAACATTGACATAGATTTTGGAAGTAATTAGAAACCCAAGGGCTTGAAAGTGCCATTTGGGACAAGAGCTCTCCCTTACGTAAGTAGCAATGGAAAGAAATCAAAAGCAAAATCTTCCCATCTTCCTGGAGGCTTAAAAGCCCAACAAATGTGGGATGTTGGTTTTTCAGCTGTCCTCAAGATTTTGTCTTTTCCATCTCAGCTTTGTCCTGGAGGGAGACTTGGCGGTCACTATACTGCTTCTTGGTAGGTACACATGGGAATGCAACCGAAGGGGAAGCCGAGCAAGTGGGCAAAGGAAAGGAGATGCTTAACTATTATGAGTGGCCTCATGTTTACAGGTTTATTTCAAAAATACTTATTGGTTGTCTCCTAGGTGACAGCTAGTGGCAATGTTCTAGCTGCTGGCAATACAAGCACCTGCAAAACAGCCCTACCTTGGTAGGAACACTCTCGGGGATGAATGACCATAAGCAAAGTGATAAATGCATGGTGGGAACTGCTACCAAAATAAATAAAAAGTGCCTGAGTAACTTGAATGTCGTGACTGAGGGGAAGGAGGTAATTTTACTTGTGGTGGTCAGGGAAGGCCTTCCTTTCTGTTAGTAAAATGAAAAATGAAGGACGCCCTCCCCGCCCCCGCCCCCAGGAAACCAAGAAGACAAATGCCTGGAGGAGAAGCATCTGAGCAGAAGAGGAGCACCAGCACACCTGTGCGTGGCTCATTCCCACATGCCGGCCAGCAGCTGGATGGCTGGAGTGGGGGACGAAGGAAGGGAGGTGAGGTGTGAGAAGCAGCTTCGAGCGGAGGCTTGTCTTCAGCATTCTCCTCCACCCACCCTGCCCTGCACTCAGATTTCAAATGCACTCCAGAACAGAAGAGTATAAACCTTCTTGTACCGAACTAAACAAATGGAAAAACCACACCACTTCCAATGGGTCAATTCGGACTCGTGATGACAGAGTCGAACTGCCCGTCAGCTCCTGAGACGGGGAAACTTTATGGAAGTAGGAAGGTTCGTCTTCTCCTGGTGGTTACAAACGAACCCACGACGACCGCATCAAGTCTCAGTCAGGTTAAAAATGTTCCCTTGTCCAACTTACTTCATTTATACCAGCCCTACCCCACCTTAACTTCATTGCTTTGTTTTTGTTGAAGTACTTTAAAGCAAATCTTACAAAAAGTATGTTACTTTTGGCTCACTTTTAATTTGTAATTGTGAAGAGCCTTTACAGAAAATTTTAAATCACAACGTAATTTACCATACCTAACAACTTTAAAAATAAATTCCTTAATATCATCCAAGACCCGGTCTCCCTGATGATGTTTTTCCACTTGCTTTGTTCACTTCAGGATTCAAAATCAGGGTACACTGCACTGGCTTGGTCAGCCTCTCCACTTGAAAGACCAAGGGCCTGTCTCGCCCGGTACCATGAACTGGTTTCATCCCACAGGTTTGTAGACAAAGCGCGTCATTTGTCGTGGAAAAATTCTCACATGCTGGATTTGGCTGCGTTTCTTTTCTTCTTCTTAATATTGTCCGACTTTTGCCTCTATCCCCTGCATTTCTTTCTTCTTTCTTTTCTTTTCTATTTTTTTTTAACACTTTATGGTATTTTAGGTAAAAGTTTACAGAGCAAATTGGAGTCCCATATAATAATTCCTACAGAAACTATTCTATGATGCTAATTACATTTGCGTAATATACCATCCCTGTCTCCTTTCTTACTTTTGCTTTAAGGATATCTTTCTACTATCTGGATTCATAGAGCTGCTTTTTAAAAAGATCCTGTATTTTTCTTTGTGAGCCAATCTGTTACTTCGTTAGAAGGTCTCCTCATGGGAAAACTTGCTTAAAGTTCAAAGATGATATCAAGGTGAGAGTCTTGGGGAAACTTCTAGTCTCAACTGGCTCAATAATTCTGGACTGTTTAGGAAATGAGTTTTGTTATACATGTTTTTCTACTGTTCTATCTATCCACCTATTATGGTTTAGAATGGTTGGTCGGGGTACCGGGGCAGCATCTCGTTGTTCTGGTCTCAGGGTAGATGAGGACACGGTTCCTTTAGTCTACTCTGCCTGGAGCCTACGTTCTTTGAGTGGTTTTCTTCTTTCTCTTTTGTTCAGAATGAGTAGAGACCAATAGTTGTATCTTAGATGGCTGCTTGCAAGTTTTGAAGACCTCAGATGCTACTCACCACATTGGGATATGAGCTTTCATGAGACTAGTCCTAAATCCTCAAATCTCTTGCAAGGTGTTGCTATGTGTAAGTACCCATAACTATGTCCCTTATGTGACTCGTTGTAGATGAAGTAAACAGCAGTGCTGCACAATCACAGAGCTCTTGATAAAATTTTAAAATGTGAAGCTATTGTTTCCTGACATACCCTCCATCTACAACTGTACACTTCAGACAGTGGCGTTTTCAGCTCTCGAACCCCTCCTCTAAAAATCCTGTACTCTTCATCCAAAACGGAAGTCTCAGTATCCTCTGGGGACTCGCATTGTGTTCCTTTTCAGTGTTCCTTGAGTTGAGGAACAAAACGAAAAGTTTCCCAACAAATTCCTCATAGGGCAGCCCTTGCTACCCTTAAAGACTAAGCAGGTAGGTGCATTGCTGTGATGGAAAGTAGTTCCTTAGTGTGACTTTTCTGACCACTACCATTTTCAATTTTCGAAAACTTCTTCCTAATAAGCCCCTGTATTCACCATGTCCTTTTGAGAAAATCTATCATGATTATTCCTTTGGGGTCCACTACCCCCCAAAACAGTCAAGCCACCATAACCTTCTGAGCTGACTTTTCTGCCTTGAATTTAACTGGCCAAGAGAGCCTCTAGGAAGCCACTGTTTTGATTGGCCTTTTTTGAAGGCACCCTAATGAGGTAACGACAAGTGGATTTCTGAGAGAATTTCCCTGCAGCCATCCACTGATCCAAGAGACATATTTAAACATGTTTTGCTTGGAATAAATCCATGCATATATAAATTGGACAGCTAGAGCAATGTTTTGACTTACCCTCCTATATGGACATATATACATGTACACACATACTGATATCTATACATATACCTATGTATAAGTCTATCTGTGTAAGCATATGTACTCACATATTCATACCCCAATACATGAATAACTATATGTGTGCTTGTATAACCACACACATTTTCATTAGTGTTAGTATTGTTGAAAACTATATTGTCATATCCTTTCCCAAAATGTCATTGTCTCTTGTATGCTCCTTAAGAAAACCAAAAACCCTTG
This sequence comes from Echinops telfairi, assembly GCF_000313985.2. Lineage (NCBI taxonomy): Eukaryota > Metazoa > Chordata > Mammalia > Afrosoricida > Tenrecidae > Echinops > Echinops telfairi. Next base: position 3,509,125 of record NW_022111369.1, read on the forward strand.
CCACCAAGTTATTTTTGACTCACAGCAATATACAGGGTTTTTGAGGCTGTAAAATGTTATGGGAGCAGATAGCCTCATCTTCTTCCCATCAAGCAGCTAGTGGATTTGAACTGTTGGCTTTGTGGTTAGCAGCTTGCCCGACAGCACACGAGAGCTCCTTAGTGCACTTCTTAGTGGCATTATTTGCTACGGGCAAGTTGTGGCACCTCACCCCATTAAATGCTCCCTCTGCATTCTTCATAAACTGCTAATGTGATGTAAGAAGTTGAATATATTGAGTTCAGTCTCTTTAAGGCAAGAAATGGTCTTAAATGATATTATGTACTCGCTATTATATCAAGTCCTGAAGAACTTTATTCTTGCCTGACCCCACTTTTACACAATCTAAGATTGATCTACGGGTTCAATATGTCAGTGTTGTACATCCATTATGAAATTCCTCATCAACTTTTTACCTAATGGATGTAACATCCATTAATAATTACTGCTAAACTCCATTATTCATTAAACCAAAAAAACCCAAAGCAGTTGCTATTGAGTTGATTCCACCTCATGGTGCTCTTTTCACTACCCACATCTAAGGGCTTCCCATTATTTCATTAGAGGGGGCAAAATCATGACTTTCGAATGCTATCAGTCCTTATAAATGTATTAGCTCTATATGAACTTTACTTGCAGATGACCTGACAAGAATTTTTAAAGGATCACGCTAGATTTTGTGTTAAGGATGCTCAGTTGAAGAGCAAGGCTAAGCAAGGAGACCGATTAGGAAGCCCTTGGAATAAAAGTAGAACAGAGATGTAATGATGGCTGGGATCACAGTATGGTGGTAACAGCGGAAGTAGTGAGAAGGAGTTTTGAAGACAGGGCTGGCAGAATTGGTTAATGTGTTAGCTGAAGGATGGGTGTGGAAAGGAAGAACCATGGATGGTTCCAAAGCTATTAGTACTAGGAAAACCCAGGAGAACGGAGATGCCATTTACAGAGAGAGGATAGGCTGGGAACGGAGCAAGAAGGTCATTTTCAGATGCTATAGCCTTTGACTTGTTTCCAGGGGAAACAGAAAGGCTTTCCTGTATTCCCCAACATCGAGGAAGGGAGGTGAAAGTTCGCCGCTCCAGCTTCCTACTTGTATCGTTCAGAGAGGAGAGCGCATCTATGCCACCAGCCCTGACTTAGTCCACAGGGGTGCGTCATCAAGCATGGTGCGGGGTGTGTGGAGCCCAGGCCTTGGTGAGAGGCACCCACTTAGAAGGAAGACCTTGCCCTGCCACAGTGGCCGGGTGCTCCGCAGCGTGCACGTATACCCCTGACTTCCCTGGAGTCAGTCTGTGGTTTAAACCAAGCCAGAGGCCAGCCAACCATGGGGGCTCTATGGATGCCAGCCCTCTGGAATTTGGATACTGTACTGGGTTTTTTTTAATAGAGTGTAAAACACATTTTCTATTCTACCATTCAAACAGGCTGTTTCTAAATAAAACTGTTTACATTAAAAAAAAAAAAAGATACAGCTGGAACCTTGGTCAGGGCCTTCTATTCAAATGATAAATCCTTATCTTTAACATAAACATCAGTGCAAAGACTCCCTCAAAAATGTTTTATAACTTAACCCTAAGGCTACTTCTTAATTTTAGATCACTAAAATTACTCCTTTCTTGCTTGAACTAGAAACCCAGTGCTATGGAGTTAATTTCTACTCACAGCGACCCTATAGGACAGAGAAGACCTGTTCCCTAGGGTTCTATGGTAGCAGGCAGCCTCATTTTTCTCCTGCAGAGCAGCTGGTGAGTTAAAACTGTTGATTTTGCAGTTAGAAGGCCAACGTGTAGTTCATTAGGCAAGCAGGGCTCTTTCTTCCTTGCCTAACAACAGCAAAATCCCAAACCCACTCCCACTGAGTCCATTCAGTCTACATAGGATTTCTGAGGCTGTACTTCTCTCAAAGGTTCCCGAAGTTAATTTGCCCACTGTCCCCTTTTCAGACAATAAATTAATCAGTGCCCCCATGGCAATGGAAAACTCTTGTTTATGCTCACAATCTGCTTTTGGGACCCCAGCCCCTGGGTTGTTTGAGCATCCCCAGGGGGTGTATTGCCCATTTTGGCATACACTGCTTTACAGGAATAGATAGTCTCATCTTCCCTCACTATCTCAAGGAAAGTAGTGTGAGCAATTACCCCTTCCCACACATATGCTTCATCCTACTACCAGTGCACACAATCTATTGCTTTTTAAGGATTTCCTAATTCCTGTGTACAGAAAGAAGAGTGAGTTATTTCCCAAGAAGTTCGAAATAACAGAAAATGAACAAAACTATAAAGGCATTGCATAATCAGTTACCTTGACATGCTAAGTTATAGCTACCTTAGGGGAACTAGGCTAAACTTTAAGACTGAAAAGAAGCTGAATTTTAAAGAATGAATGTGTTAAGTAGAGGAAATGGAAGAGGAAACAGAAAAGTAAACTTTAGCAGATATTAATAGAATGGGGATCAAAGAGAAAGCCTTACTAGATTTACTGAATACCTACTATAGATCAGGAACTGAACTTAATTTTTTAGCACATTTAAAGGTTTCTAAGATGATTCATTTTGTGTGTCAATGTGGCTACACTACAGCTCTTGGTGCTTTGGCCAGACACTTGCCTGGATCCTTCACGTGATGTGATTGATGTAAATGACTGCCTTCCATGATGTGATCTGATGTGATCAACCAAACTGCAAAAAGGAGTAGTTTCCTTCGGGGTCTGCCCTGGCTTCAGAATGTATATAGATCTCCTGATAGAGCTCACGCTCTCTTTTAGGACTTACAGTTTGCTCAATGTCCGACATATAGATCTTGGAATGTAAGCCTGCAGAAGTCTCCAGCCTGCTGCCTCACCTAAAAGTTTTAGACTTGCCAAGCCCACAACTGTGTGAGCCAATTAATCCCTCTCTCTTTCCTGATATAAATACTTGTTACTAGTTTTGCTTTTCTAAAGAAAGCAAACTAAGAAAAGAAAAAATCCAAACAAAGACATTTTCTTTCCACAATAAGGTGAATATACATATTGTTATCTTGTTGTGTATACCTATACACCAGTACTAGCCAATGCGATAGCAGCAGTATAGAAAGGAGCCACAGATAACCTGTGCTATTTATTTCTTCACAGTGGGCTAGGATCATCAGCCAAAAGCCTGCCAACACCAAACTTAAATTCTTTCACATCTCCCAAATTTTAGCCACTTAGAATTTGCCTGCTTTGTATCCCCGGCCCCCTCCTATGAAAATAAAGCTAACATCTGCTAAACATAGAGTAATTAACCTTGCACTTGTTAAAAGACCTCAAATTCCCCCTTTGGCACATCTTCGGCATATCTGACCCTGGTATGCTCTTTGCTGCTAAGTGCCCTCACTGCATGTAGCTGGGAGCCTCCTCTGCAATCTCATTCTCACCCAGAGTCCCCTCTCTCTGCGGCAGAGGTGGAGGCTCTGACACTGTGCGAGTATGCTAATTGTGTACATAATGCTGTTTATAATAATGGAGTTAGCAAAACAATTAAAAATGGTGTTAGCATGCCCTTAAGATGTCTATTATTTTTAAAGGGATTACATTAATCATAAAAGGTTTGCATTAAATATTAAAGATGAGTAAACCTGGTGACATTTGAAGTTAAAAGCAAATCTTGCCTACTAATATTCTCATCATAATTCCTTAGTAAGTAACCTAAAAAATAAAGGAGATGGCCATCCTATTTTCTAGACTATTATTAGCATCTAAGTGGGTCAAAGCTCCCTAAATTTACTAAAAATAAAAGAGTTGCAAAGGCAATCAGTACAGAACAATTTTAAGAGCTTCTATTACTCCTTTCATATTTGCAACACTTGATTAAAGCTATTGATTGCAATTGGATTGCATCTGTAATGATGAAACAACAACTCCATAGGAAAACGCTTAAGTTCATAGAGACCAGAGGTCCCAGGCAGAATGAATGTTGGCGGTGTCACAGAAAATGCATGAGAATTTGACAACAGTCCATCCAGAGAGGCACCTTCTCCTACCCTCGGGTAAACATCAATAGTAAGCTATTGGTGATGGGAGATGACTATATACTAGGGTAGGTAAGGTATGAAGGGAAAAAAAGCTATGGATCCCTAAACTTAAAACAATCCACAGAAATACCTCTGGTTCTAATAACTCTATTTTAGTAAATTGGAACAATCACTGTATTAAAAATAAAGATTACTGGGCTCTACTCTCAGGTTCTGATTTACAGGATCTTGCTACTGTATTCTGTTCTGCTCACCTACCTTCCTATCCTTATGACAATACAATAGTGTTTTAATAATTAGAGCTTACAATCTGATAAAATGTTCCTTAACTAAAGTTAAGGGCTTGGCTGCTGACTAAAAGGCTGCCAGTTCAAGTCCAGCCATGGGCTCCTCAGAAGGCAGCATGGCGATCTACTTTCAATCAGTCATTGAAAACTGTACAGGGCACAGTTCTATCCTGACACACATGGAATCTTCATGAGTTTATGTGTTTGCATCAGAATGGACAAGAGACCTTCCTCAAAATTTCTGAGCCCTTTTGGGCCCTTTGCTCTTCTATAAAAATTGTTGCTCCATATAAATCCTGTTTGGATTGTGAGTTAGTTAATTGTGCCAGCCTGGCCGATAATCACATGTGGTGCTGGTTGAAAGGCGGAGGGATAAATGGGTGGTGAAGCCTCGCCTTTCTGGTTCTCGGGTCTCTTGTTTTGTGATGGTTGCATCGGGTGCAGCTGCCTTAGCAGTTCCCTGCTTCAGCTTGCAAGATTGACTTCCTACAAGACATCCCCAAGGAGAAGCCGCATGGACCTATCCCGATGCAGCCCTGGGTGCTGGAGCAGCCGTGTGGAGACCCCTGCTAGTGCTGAGATGCTTGTTCGTTCACTGACTCAGCTTTCCTCCTGCAGTCGGCATCATTGCCTCTGTTTTGTGAGGTGAAGGACTTTGTGGACTGGTGTTGGGTATGGGTTAATGTTGGACTTGTGGGCTTGGGCAGCATTGGGTTGGGATGTTTTCATGATGCACATTTTCTTTGCATAAAACTCTCTCTTATACATGAGTTGCTGTGGATTTGTTTCTCCTAAGTACCCAGACTAATACAGATTGTTACTGGAATTGCACTGAATTTCCAGATCAATGGAAGGAGCATTAACCATTTAAGCATAGTAGGCTCTAACCATGAACATGTATTGTCTTACATTTATTTATTTATTTTTCCACGTTGTATTTAAAAGTATTACCTATTACTGATCAATACCTAGATTCTTATATTTGCCATTACTATCATAGAAGGTAATTTAAAAAACACGATTTCTATATATGTATGTATGTATATATATATGCAAATATTACTCACACCAGAAAATAAATTCTGATAATACCAAGTGTTAGGAAATGGAACAAAATTAACTCACCATAAATGAGGGTATAACCTGATATAGTCTTTCAAGAAGTTTGAACATATTCTAATGAAATTGAAGACATGCATAACCACTCCTGTATGCGGATTAAAAACAAACAAAAAAGAACTGTTGTCATTGAGTCAACTCTAATTCACGATGTCCTTGTGTGCTGTAGAGAGAACTTCTTCATAAGGCTTTCTTGGCTGTAATCTTTCTGGAAGATTACAAGGTCCCAAGACCTTGTAATGCTGCTGGGTGAATTAGAACGACAACCTTTAATTAGCAGCAGATTGCAAACCACTCAATACCACTTATTTAGGGACCTCACTCATACAAAGGAGGCTTAAAAATATTCATGGAAAAATAGAATTAAAAAATAATGGGAGTATTTCCACTACCATTTTGAAGCCTTGTCGTGTGCGTGCGTGCGTGCGTGTGTGTGTGTGTGTGTGTGTGTGTGTGTGTGTACACTGCAAGTAATACATATCAATGTTGGACAATAAACCTGGAAGACTGAAAAAGAACTGATGCATTTGAATTAGGACATTGATGCCAGAACAACAAACAAATCTGTCTTGGAAGAAATATAGCTAAGAGTGACTCTTAGAAGCAAGCGTGGTGAGACTTCCATCTCAGGTACTTTGAAAACGGTCTGAGGAGAGAACGTTCCTTGGGAAAGATGTCACGCTCGATAACGTAGTCAGTGACAAAGAGGAAGAACCTCATCAAGACGGATTGACAGCATGGCTGCAACAACAGGCCCAAACACAAGGAACAATTGTGAGAACCGCCCTGGCCCAGGTAGGGCTTCACTTGTCTTGTACATCTGGTCTGAGTCAAAGCTGACTCGATGGTCCCTAAAAACAACAACACACACCTCTCCTACAAAGCATACCCTGAGAACCTATCACACATGGATACAAAGATGTATTTATAAGAATGCTAATAATTGAAACAGTTTTTGAGAGCAGAAAAACCTGAAAATAATCTAAATGTTCATGTACAGGAAGATGGATGCATTATAGCACTTCAAACAACGGAGTTCATTGGCGATACACATGGTTAACATGCTCAGCTGCTAACTGAAAGGTTGTAGGTTCAAGACCATCCAGAGGCACCTAAGGAATAAAGCCTGACAATCTACTCATGAAAAATCAGCCACTAAAACCCTACATGGAGTCTCTATGAATTGGAATCTTCTCAATGGCATCCCCCCCTTAAAAAGTCCATGTAATGGACCGCTACCTTGAAATAGAAATAAATGAATGAACCAGAACTACATACATATATGGAAACAGGGATTGTGGGTGAATAGCTAGGTAGAATGACCACGCTCGCTCACTGACTGACGTACAAAACAATCAATCCTTCCTGGATTTCAAGTGACTACAAGGGGATGATGGGCAATGTCAAAACCATTTGTGACTCCAACCTAAACTAGTTAACCTAAGGAGTCGCTCCTGACAAATGCTAGGAATCAGGTAAATCCTGGAGAAATCAGTGGATGAATGCGAAGAGAGTGAATAAATACATGAATAATGTTCATGAATGAATCTGAAACTAAGTCAGAAATGATGGTTTGGACTAGCGTGGAGTCAGTGTGAGAAGTCGCTGGATTAAGGAAATATTTAAGATACAAATAATCGGTTTGAGAAGTGGACTGAAAATGAAAGATGACAAGAAGTTTGTGAGAATTTTAATAGGGATATTGTATAAGACAAGCGTACCAGAGAAACATAAATGTTTCAAATCCAAGACATAAGACTAAGATGCCAGAGGGAAACGTGTAAGGGGCAGTGTGCTGGAGGCACTGGAAGGGTGTTCTAGGAACACAGTGTTGCTGCTGTTGTGTGCCGTTACTTCTGACTCACAGCAACTTTATAGGACAGAGTGGAGGGACCCTACAGTAATGAAGTAAAAAGCTGAAAAGAAAATTTCAAAAGGCAGCTTCAGAGACGAAGTGAAATATAAGGAAGTGTGCTATGAAATAAGTGTTAGAATATCAAAAAAAGGAAGAACATGCTCAGCATATCTTAAAGGGAAAGAACAAAGGATGCACTTGAATGATGGTGCTGGCAAAGGGCATTGCCAAGTATTAGGGCCTGCCAAGAGGACAGACAAAGCTGTCTTGGGAGGAGACAGCTAGAATGCTCCTGAGAGGCAAGGATGGACATGTTGTTAGGAGAGATCAGTTCTTGGAGGATATCCTGCTTAGCAGAGGGGTGGTGAAAAAGAGAAAGGCCCTGGACAAGATGGGTGGAGACAGCGGCTGCAACAGTGGGCTCAAACATAAGAACGATTGTGGGGGGTGCAGCAATGGGTGGTGTTTCATTCTGCTGTACAAAGGGCCACCTGGAAGTGGAACCAACTCGATGGCACTTAACAAGGCTGTGATTTTTCAGGCACAGACCACCAAGTCTTTCCTTTTTCAGAGCCACAGGTGGATTCAAACGGTTACCTTTCTTTCGGTTAATGGCCAAATGATTCACTGTTGAAGGATTAGAGCTCCTTAAGAACACAGCAATTTTGATTCAAAGTGATCCTGAGAACTGCTTAGTTTCTCAGACAGAAAATCTGTGGGGAGCTGACAGCCTTATCTTTTCCCCTCAACTTCCTGCTTGGTTCATCAGCCTTGGCAGTAATGCTGGTCAGGAAAAGCCTCCAGCTGACCATCTGACCCACACACTTAAACCAGACTGGACCTAATCATCTCTATAACTGTATGAGCCACTTTCTTGATATAAAATTATACACGTTTATATGTCATACATGTGAAGAACACACACACAAGCATATTCATTCACTGCTTTGCTTCTCTTGAGAACCCAGCCTAACAATGACTCTTCAGTACAGCCACAGGTTTTGCTACTCCCACCAACGACCTCTTTCCTGATGGGTCTAGAGCAGGGGTCGGCAAACTTTTGAGAAAGAAGAACCAATCTAGTCCCTCACAACAATTTAAAAATATTTTTAAAATATTTGTGGACGATTGTTTGGGGGAAAGTTCAGACATTTCCATGCCCTCGGAGGATGGGGTGAACTACAGAACACAATAAAGACTTTTGGGGATACACATCCTTTCACCAAACTTGTGGCTGATCTGAAAGACGTGGACCCTGACGTGGCATATTCATCAATTCCCTACGAAAAGGGCTTTGCTTTGCTCTTTTACCTCTCTTACAGAGGTTTCCCTGGGACTCTTAAAGGTGTAAGGGTGGAAATTTTCTTACCAGAGCATAACCACCGACGACTGGAAGGATTTCCTCTACTCCTACTTCACGGGCAAGGTTGATGTTCTCAACCAAGTTGATTGGAATGCCTGCCTGTACTCTCCTGGGCTGCCTCCGGTAAAACCCAGTTTTGATATGACTCTGACAAATGCTTGTGTTGCCTTAATCAAAGATGGATGAATGCCAAAGAAAGTGATTTCCGTTCATTCAGTGCAGCAGACCTGAAGGATCTCTCTTTCTGGCAAAGATGCTTCAGAACCCACCACTTCCATTGGAGCACATAAAGTGAATGCAGGAAGAGTACAACCTGAGTGCCATTAGCAATTCGGAAATGCATTCAGGTGGTTACGGCTCTGCATTCAGTCTAAGTGAGAAGAAGCGATTCCTCTGGCTCTGAGAATGGCAACTGAACAAGGAAGAACGAAGCTTACACAGCCCTTATTTAAGGATCTGGCTGCCTTTGACAGATCCCGAGACGTAGCCATCAGCACCTAGAGCAGCACAAAGCCAGCATGCCTCCTGTGACGGCCATGCTGGTGGGGAAAGTCCTGAAAGTGGATTAGGCCTGGCCTCTGGCTGTCCCCAGAGAGGCTTTCTTTAAAAGTGAATTCATAAAGAAATAGATGCTTTGGCTTGGATGTCATTCACAATGTTTCAAAAAAATTATTCAAGAGCTATAAATATTTATTACAGTGAACCCTCGCCACTTCGCGCTTTGACTTCCGTGGCTTCACTCTATCACGGTTTTTGCGTAACAGCACCCACTGCCTACACCGGCTCCTTCAGAGGAAAAAGACGGCGACCCACCTGTAGAGTACATCCCTTAAGTCATTTCATAGGCTATTGATTACAGTATTTGTAAGAACTATGTATAATAATACTGTATGTGAAATATGTAATACTGTAAACCAGATGCCATAAATAATATAATAAATAATAAATGATAATTGTAACGTCCAAAATGTTTTACTGTATTTTCCCTTTTTCGTTTAGTAAATTGGGTAATACGAGTGTAATGGTGACTAAAGGGTGTTTTTTCATGTCCTCTATGCTCTAACTATGAAAATATTTGATTTACAAATAAGGAATCCTACTTCGTGGAATTTCATTTATCACGGTAGGGTCTAGAACCGATTAACCGCGATAAACGAGGGTTCACTGTATTTCAGAAATGAAATCAGTATTATCTGAATAATACTCTTTAAATTTTTTCAATGTCCATACTTGAAAAGCCCATAGGTCTGGAAGCTGCAGTTTGCCGACAATCCCTGGTCTGCATGAGAAGGTGGGAGAAGATACGGATTAGACACCATGATTCAGCTGTAAGGGATGGTTAACAGAATTCATTGCTAGTGCAATTCATTGCTAGTGCAATGAATTCTCAGGAATTCAAAGGAACCATCTGAGAAGCAGGAAGGGAGGATTTCACTACTAGTAAGAGAAAAGCTGGGAGTGGAGTGTGTCTGTGGGACTTTATCTCCTTGTGCAGTGAACCTCCATGATGCAAGAAGGGGCTACACCAGAGCAGGGACTGAGGAGCAGCAGCAAGCGGAGCCAGCACCTGAGGCAGAGCGGTGGACTTGCCGGCCCACAAAGCTGACTGCTCCAGGGCAGGAAGCTGGTTTGTGGAGTAGGGTTGACTGTGGGCATTCAATTGGGGGAGCTGGGTTTGCTGACCCATTGAGCTGGGGCGGAGGGCCTTCAAGCTGAAGCTTACAGCCCAGAATGGCATGTCCTTTGGGCACTGGCCTCCCTAAAGGAGCTCTGTAACATTACCTGAGCAGGTCAGAGGCTAGGTTAAGAGGCTGTGTGTAGGGCCAGACAGAGGCCTGCCTGAGGCACAGCAGAGAAGGGTCTTGACTACACACCTGTATCCTCAGCATTTCTCACTCGACTTGTAAACTGTTAATGTCCCTAATAAACCCCATCCCTATGAATTGTGTGGCCATTGCAATCACTTATTGCACCCAGCTGAGAAGTAGAGAGAACCTTAGGAGTGACGGGTGAAGGGTGAAGGGTAAAGGTATGTCTGACCTCAGTCTTATAGAAATCAGCCGAGGTGATGCTGATGTAGAGTGTGACTTCCCTTCCCCTGGTGGTATAGTGGTTATGTGTTGGGCTAACTCTAAGATCAGCACTTTGAAACTACCAGCTACACCATGGGAGAAAGGACTTTCTAGTTCTGTGAAGAGTTAGTCTTAGAAATTTACAGGGGCAGCTGTACTCTATCCTACAGGGTCACCACAATTCCGGCATTGGTTTGGTTTCTGTGAAGCTGGAGGAGGTCCAAGTCATACATCATTCTTTTTTGCAGGGTTTCAAAATGTTCATGGAAAATTTCCATTCTCTTTTAATTACACTTTCCCATGAACTTTTAGGAGCTCCTTTGTCTACTCATGTATATGAGTTAAAAGGGAGCTATTGAAACAATGGCTTAAAGAAAACACAGGTGAAGTTTTCTCTCTCAATAGTCTAAAGCAGTGTTACCCCAAATGGGTGATACCACCCTATGGGGGGGCTCTAGAACGACCCAGGGAGCTGCAAAAGCAGATACCAATGCTTTACACTGGTGGGGGGGTGGGGGAAGTAATTTTTTTTTTCTGAATGGGGGTGTGTGTAAGTAAGCCAAATAAGTTTGGGAATGTATGGCCTAGAGTTCCCCAAAGTCACCATGGGACCAGACTACACTTTTAAAATGTTGTGCCTGATAAAACATTCATTTGTACATAATGCCTATGTCCTCGAGAGCTAAAGTAAAGCCTGCTTCTGTATATCCATTCCACTACACCAAGCTGTGAAAATGAACTCAAACATGAGAAGGACATTAGGTAGCAGCAGAGTCTGTGGCAGGTTCTGGAAGCAGCACCCTCTGAATGACGGTGGCATATAACAGAGTTTGGAAGAGTTCGAGAGGAATGAATGCGTCACACAGGTGGGGACTCTTGCATCAGTAGACATATTTATGAATGTTTTAAACATTAATATGTAATCTTTTATTTTAAAAATATCAGGCCTGTGAAAATTGACCAAGAGTGCAGTTTTAAAAATACTTCTGTTTTGCAGAAATATTTGCATATCTGGCAAATCTGTATTAAAATCAAATATGTAAATAAAAAATAACTGATGAAAAACCTTACAAATTCTACATTGTTACTATTAAAATAGGAGAGTCTTTGCCTATATTGTTTGACATTATAAATAAATGATGAACCATGGCAAAATGTTCCAATGTTTATTAAAAATTAAAAGCTTCCCAAGACTTTTTTTTTCTGAACAAAAGATTGGAAAGGTTACAAATCAGCTTCCTGGCAAAAAACTATTACAATGAAGATGAACGACAAGTGATGTTCAATTGGAATCAAATGTTTGAATGGAGACTTAAGCATTCTAATCTCAAGGGATGATCCATCAATAGATTTCCCAGGTCCAGATAACAGGAATAAATAACAGTATCAATGAGATGCTAATACAAAAATGCAAATCCACTGCTGTCCAGTCAATTCAACTCATAACGGCCCTATAGGGACAGACAGCGCTGCTCTGTAGCGCTGCTTCTAAGGCTGTGAATATTTACAGAACACACTGCCCACCTCTCTCCCATGGAGTGGCTGCTGAATCTCTGACCTTTAGGTTGGTTGGCAGATCCTAGCGCTGTCCTAGTGCTCCTTAGATAGTGACAGTAAGGTGATATCTACTGTTAACACTACCGTCCTACCCAGGGCTATGGAGTTGTTGGCCACTCCCAGTGGCCCTACAGATGGTTTCCAAGGCTGTAAATCGTAAGCTCACAGCCTCACTTTCCTGGGGAACAGGAAATTGGGTGTGAACCTCCAATTTTTCCATTAGCAGTCCAATGCTTGTGCCCCCGGCACTCCCCAAGCCCCTTCCTAATAAAAGAGGAGAGCCTTTGCTGATGTGCTGTTTGAAGGCAAATTTAGGAATAGCAGATGCTCAGAAAAGAATTTCATGCCGTGAAAGAGAAGGACTTCTCTAAGCACAATGAAGAGGGAAAATAGGGTTTGAAAAACAGTCACTCAAAACCCTGTCACAGGGATTTACAGAAAACAACTGGATGCCCTAGGTGTTGTAACGGTTAACATGCTCAACTGCGAACAAAAAGCTGGAGGATGTGTCCACCCAGAAGTGCTATGAAAGGGAGACCTGGCGACCAACATCTGAAAATCCAGCCCCTGGAAACAACGGAACACAGCTCAACTCTGACACACACAGCGGCGCCATGCGCTGAGAACCACTGAGAGGGGACTGAGAGGGAACTTCTAGTTGTTCCTCACTCATCCTCTTTCATCTCTGTGTGCAGCATCTGAAATTGTTGACCACCGTCCTCTTTGGGAAACTTCTCTCTGGTACGTACAGGTTTCTATGACACTGAACCTTTTTGTTTAGTGAGTTTCTGAGTGACAGGCATGCCCTATGGCAGGTATAGCTAAGTATTTAAAATACAAAAGTGAGTAAAATGTACTTGAACCCTCAAGAGGATTGCAGTCTAACAGTAGAAAAGGGATAAATTAATCATTCGTGTGTTAAGTATGTTCAAATGAATGAAATCAAAGTCAACCTGAGGAAAATTAGCCAAACCTCCAAAGAGATGTATGTACCCAAGGGAGCAGCAGGTACCAAAGGCAAGGGGGCGTGAAAGAACGTTTCATCTTTAAGAAACTAGTCATTAATTCTGTCAACCAGTGTTTACTAAATACCCATGGAGTCAATTCCAACACATAACAATCCCAAAGGGCAGAGAAGACTTGCCCTGTTGGGTGTCCAGGGCTGTAAATCTTTATGGGAACAGAGAACCTCATCTTTTTCCCTTAGAGCCACTGGTGGAGTAGAATTGTTGACCTCAAGGCTAACAGCTCAATGTATAAGCAGGGCTTCTGGTAGGCACTTAACTAGGAACTAGGTCTTCAAAGATACACAACTGAAATGTGCTTTCTTCTTTACTTTGAAAGCAGAAAACCTTAGTCAAATAAGCGCACAGTTACAGGTATAATTATAACCTGAGGAAACGTCCAGAAGGAAAAAAGAGATGGTTCTATGATAGTGTGAGGGCTTATCTCCTAGACAGCAGAGGATAGTTTGGTCAGATTTCTTGTGTTTAGGTAAGAAGGAGAGAAATGATTTCTGGGAGAGCGACACAAGATGCAGGTGAAAAAGATGGGCGATCCAGAACCTTGTCAGCTACAAGGAAGACTTGGTCTTCATCTTAAAATCCATGGCAAGGCACGGAAAAAAATGTTAAGCTGTGTTTGAAAAGTCAAGAAAGCCAAGAATGTTTGTGGGTAGACCAGCTAGTGATCTACAAATATTTTTTAAGCGCCAACTATGTGATAGGCACTATTAGCGTACTAGAGACAGAGGAATAAACAAATAAGCAAATGCCTGGTGTCTACAACATCATGCAGTGATAGTGAATGAGGAAGAGTTCTATTATAAGAGAGGATGTTGGAAATCCAGCTAAGCAATGATTCCTCAGATAGGACTAAGACAGCAGCAGTGGGAGAAGGGTGTGGATTAAGAAATTATTTAGGAAGTTAAAAAAAAATCACTTGTCCTTGGTGATGGGCAAGACATGAAAGGTGATTGGGGTTGGCGACAAGGCTAATGGCTCTCTGCCTTTTATTCCTTAGGGACAGTATAGTGTGAGAAGAGAAGTTTTGAAGTACACTAGCATTTGATGAGCAAGAATAAAATAAACATGGATAAGGGGTAGGAAAAACGCACACAGGCAAGTGGATGGAAAATTGTGAAGCTACAAAGTAAAGGAGGAGTCAACAACATCAAATGATATTAAAAGTCCAAGTGCAGACATGAAAAAAA
>NW_022111369.1:3524449-3525669 GCF_000313985.2 Echinops telfairi
GACAAATGAAAATATGATCGCTTGAGTCGGGCAGACCTTAGTCTTCAAATTTAGTCAAGAAGGCTGAACTGCTCCATAAGGAAGTAGAAAGCCTCATCTTTTTTCCAGTGGAGTGATTAGTGGATTTTAATTGCAACCCAACACAGACTCTACCACATGGGCTTCCAAGCAACTAATATGGTCTCTTAAAAAAATGCAGGAAACAAAAAGTATATTAAAGTTGGTAAGAAAAACAGTCGTAGGTTTTAGAAACCCTAATTCCAAGGGTAATAGGATAGGGTGGAGAAAAGAAAGTGGAGTCTGAAAGTTACTTAGCACATGCTGTGAAAAAGAACAGGTCCACTGTGCGTGTGAAAAAGGCTCAGGAGCCATATCTGACCTTCTCGGGCAGCACAAGCGAGGATAACCCATCTTCACATGGTCCAAGGCCGATAGCCACAAGGCAGAGGTCAGACGTCTCTCAAACCTCCGTCCTCCTCTAAGCTATTCTGACACCATTTCTCCCATGATATTCTACTTTTCTGCTGAGGTCAATAATCTGTTACAATGACCACACAGAACTCATATATAATACTCAGAATTCTGAGGGTTTATTGGAGAAGCTAACAGATTACCACAAATTGGGATCAGTAAATATTAAGGCTACAGCCATCCATCCTCAGCAACATCTCTCCTCAGTCAGCAGCTAAGTCTTTCTCCAGTCCTCGGTCTCTCAGCTACATGGTTCTTAGTCTCTGCCCTCTGTGGACCAGGAAGTCAGTCACTGCTCTACCTTTATATGGTCTCCTTGCCTGGGCTTCTGGTCCCAGCCTGACTCTTATGCTCTGTCCCATGCTCTGTGCTGCAGCCTCTCGTCTTGGTCTCTGCCACTTCAGACAGATTTCAAATGTGCTCCCCCAAAGTTCTTCCTTTATGGTCCTGAGTTTCTCTCTCTGCTACCAATATGGCTCTTTTACACAGAGGAATTGCATTGATGGAGGTGTCTTGGTCTTTCAACCGTCCACATCCCCAAGGAAACAAAGGGTGGTGATTTGGTTCACACCTTCATAAGATAGAGATGCAGAGGGAACCGATTACAAGGAACTATATGTGACCTCCTCCCTGGGGGACAGTCAACCGAAAAGTGGGTGAAGGGAGATGTCGGACAGGGCAAGATATGACAAAATACCAATTTATAAACTATCAAGGGCTCATGAGGGAGGGGGAGCGGGGAGGGAGGG
>NW_022111369.1:3526415-3540920 GCF_000313985.2 Echinops telfairi
TAATACAGAATAAAGAGCGAGTTGTTAAGGCGTACTCACAAGATCACAGGCTAATGCACTGAAAGGCTCATCGACTAAACAATTACCTCAAAACAGAGCCAAGAGCTCTCCGTGGTTAAGGGGCAGACTGCGAATTCAGAGAGACCTGGACTGAAGCTGTACCACTGCAAGCTTGGGCAAGTTTAGTTTTGAAACCTTCAGTGCCCAACCTATAATGTATGTAATAACAGTGACCTTCTTTAAGGTGGACCTTGAAAAAGTTTGTGGAAAATGGAGCACAAACTCAATAGAAATTTTCCACGAACTTTTTGAAGCCCCATCAAATGTAGGATAATGGTGGCAAATCTAAACCTCTCTTCAATGAAATGTGGAAACTATCATATGATGTGTAAGTAAAATCATGCTGCAGATCATTCAAATGGTATCAGCAATACATCCACAGGTGTGACAGTTGAGTTGCATGTCAACATGGGTGGGCCAGGATTCTCCTATGATGTGGCCTCACACACATGGCCAGCTTCATGATGGGACCTTCTAGGATGCTGCCAGCAGTTCATCTGGTCACAGCCTTGATACAATGGAGGGGAGTTTTCACTCGAGATGTGGCCTATTCTCAGTATATATTTCTACTGCTGAATCGGGATCCTGTATCTGGTTCGCTGATCTCTTTACCTGCTGATGCCAGGAGCCATCAGCACTGCCCACTTTAGATTCATTACACAATCTTGGATTCAATCAGCTCAGCATCCACCAGTCCGTGGTCTTCCTGCTTCCTGTTCGACAACCTCTGCAGCTACAGGAGGAGCCTTCAGCTTACATTTGACTCATGGACTTGAACCAGACTGGATTTACTTACTTCTACCACCCTGAGAGCCCTGTATTGATAGAAATCTCTTTTACGTACATACACAAACAAGTGACTGGTTTTGCTTCTCTAGAGAACCCAGCGCAACACAGCAGGGAATTGCCAGAAAGGCAAGAGAAGGTGAAACGAGGGGTCACTGCTGACATCTGATGGATCTGGGCTGAAAGAGAATACCAGAAAGATGCTTACCCATATCGCCTGACTATGCAAACAGATTCTAGCAACCTGTGATATTCAGGGGACAGGACTTTACAGCACTTACTGATGAAGATCAAAGACTTCAGCCCTCAGTATGGACTACATCTTAACATAAAGAAGACTAAGATCCTCATCGTTGGCCCAGTCAGCAGCATCGTGATAAACAAAAAGAGACTGAATTGTCAAGGATTTCATTTTACTTGGATCTCTAATCAATGCCCATGGCAGCAGCGTCCAGGAAATCAAGAGATTCACTGCACTGGGAAACTTAGCTGCGAAAGAGTTTGAAAGTGCTAAAATGCAAGGACGTCAGTGTGAGGCTGAAAGGACCGCAGGCCCAAGTCAGAGCACTGTCAACGCCCGTGCACATGGGAAAGCAGGGCGACGCGCAAGGAGACTTGGGAAGAACTGAGGTCTCCATTGACGGTGCTGGCAATATTACACACACTCCGCACTGCCAACAGAACGACCGAACCTGCCCCTGTGAAGCAAGCATGGCCAGACTTTACCCACATACTTTGGACATGTTCTCAGGACGGCAAAGACCCTGGGAAAGGGCATCCTGTGTGGAAAAGGCTCACTGAAAAAGACGAAGACCCTCAGTGAGATGCACTGACACAGTGGCTGCGTCACTAACGAGCTAAAACCCGACAACAGTGATGAAGGTAGGGACGTGTTTCATTCCCTTGAACATGGGGTTGCTATGGATAGAGAAAGTTGGTAGCACCGAACAGCAAACAGCAAAAACAGTGCTTAGAACAGTGCCTGGCACATAGGAAGTGGTCAAAGTTGGCCACACTTATTAAAAGCATGATTACTGGCACAGGAAATAAAAACATTGCGACTTACTGCCAAACGGCAACTTTGCTGCTGAAGCCAAAAAAGGCCAACAGGATATAGAAGGACAAAAAAACAAGGTCATAGCTTTATAGAAAACAATAGTACATCTTAACGGGAACATTGTGTCGAATTATGTGGCAGAACATGTAATGACTTAAAGTACAACACAAAATCACTGAGGCTTTAGTCTGAAAAAGGAACCGGTAAGGGCATGAAAAAGTCTATCTGAAAGATTTCTAGTGCTACCAAGAGGAAAAAAAAAGAGCTGTGACCAGCAGGTGGAGCCATCCAGAATGTGCAGTTAGAGACATCTCCATCAGGGAGGACGGCTCACTAGGGAGTCTACATTTTATTCTTAAAGAACTTATCTCCCTAGGCTTTTGCCCTACACAACTTTGTCAGTATTAATATTTCCATGGTATCTCAACACCGATGTTGATGTTCTGTTAGTAGATAATATTTCAGTGGAAGAAATCACTCTAGAATGCACTAATATGTTATACATGAAAATATGGACAATTCCGGTTTGCAGATTGGACAGGGAAACTTGAGTGATGTGACTTTGACAATCCGGCGAAATCTGCAAAGCTAAGAGAACAGTCCTAGTTCATAAAGCAGCCCTGTGATGCTCAGCCTGGCAGAGCCAGGATACCCTGATTCTACCTGTGGTCGTGACACCAAGATCCAATTGACGGCAAGAGTGGACCCCATAGGACATAGTCAAGTACCCCTTAGAGTGTCTGAGACTGTACATCTTTACAGGAGCAGCCAGTGGAGTGGCTGGTGGGTTTGAACTGCAATCTATGCTTGTTAGCTACCCAATGCTTAATCCACTGCACCACCAAGCCTCCTTTATATAAACCAGATCGTGTCTCTGATTACTCCCCCTTAGCTGAATGGCCAGTCAACTGTCCAGACGTATACCTGAAAGAAAATCAAAGTCCCGGGTGTTTAAGACATAGCAACTAAAATGAGGTTACAATTCAGACAACAGCAGTGGTTCTCAACCTTCTTAATGCCGCGACCCTTTAATACAGTTATTTTTGTTGCTACTTTATAACTGTAATTTTGCTATTGCTATGAATCGGGTGGCCCCTGTGAAAGGGTCGTTCGACCCCCAAAGGGGTGGCGACCCACAGGTTGAGACCGCTGCAGTATATCCTTCTTTAAAGAGATGGCAGAACTAATCCACTTTCTATGGAAAGGAAAGAAGTCAGACTAGGCATTGCACTACTCAAGAAAGGACACAAAGTAAGAGGCCTCTCACTTCCCAAGCTCAAAAGCTACTACAGCCAGGGTAGTCAAAGCAGCCTGGCATTGGTACCACTTTAAATACATGGACCAAAGGAACGGACTGAGAAACCGTTGGAACGGACTGAGAAACCAAAGGAACGGACTGAGAAACGGACTGAGTAACCGATTTTTATCAAAGGGCCAAAGCATATTAAATAGAGACAAGCCAGTCTCTTCCACAAATGGTGCTGGCAAAAAACTAGATATCCATATGGAAAAGAATGAGACTGGACCCATACTTCACTCAATATATAAAAATGAATTCAAGATGGATTAAAGGCTTAATTATAAACCCGACAGCTGTAAGACTCATCAATGAAAAAATAGGGACAAATTTAAGGGCTCTAATACATGGTATAAACACACTATTAAACCTAACAAAAAATACACACAAAGCAGAAGACAAAGTAGATGACTGAGAACTCTAAAAAATAAAACACTTATTTTATTCACAAAAGAGTAAAAAGAACTCACAAATGGGAGAAAAAACTGGGAATAATATATGGGAAAAGGGACTAATCTCTAACATCTATAGAAAGCTAACACTTCAACCAAAAAAAGGCAGGGGGGAATAATCCAATTTAAAAGGGACAAGAATAGGCAGATCATCAAAGAAGACATACAGGAGATCAACAAGCATAGGAAATACTTGCAAAGGGAGTGCAACAGGGCAGCAAGGGGGGCAAAGTAACCAAGTCCCTGATGACCCTTGAAAACAGACTTCTGAATGGGGGGATATGGCTTGGCACCTCATCAGTCCCGATTAGAAAACACTCATAAGGGTCAGCATACAGACCTGTAACTATCTATTGCTTTTTTGTTTTTTTCTTTCACTCTATGTCTATCTATGTAAGATAGGCAGGAAAAACAATCCTGAGGAGAAAACAATGGGACAGGTGGTCCCAGTTGGGGTGGGGGTGGGAGCATGGGAGAGGACAGGGCCTGGAGGGGTAGCATGGAGTCAACAAATTCAGGGATGGGGGAACACCAAGAGATCTAAGAATGATGGCAAGGAGGCCTGGTGGGGTTTGATCCAGTGCATAGTATCCAAGAGGAATTACTGAGAGCTGAGTGAAGGGTGAGTAGGATAGTGGGACAGGAGGAAGGTGAAAGGAAATAGAGGAAAGAAGTAGAACCCTAAAGCTATTTATAGAGTTATAGCTATAGACATGTATATATGTAAATATATTAACTTATAATAAAACGGATAGAGGCCAATGTACATATATTTATATGTTAAGTACTAAGACAGTACTGGACTTTGGGCCTCTACTCAAGGCCTCCCTAAACACAAGAACACTTTGTTCTAATAACCTGGCACTCTTTGATACTCATCTTCCCGACACAATCAATGAAGACAAAATGGGTGCATAAGCAAATGTGGTGAAGAAAGCTGCTGGTGCCTGGCTATCAAAAGATATACCATTTCCCCCCAAATAAGGCAGTGTCTTATATTAGTTTTTGCTCCCAAAGATGCGCTAGGTCTTATTTTTAGGGGATGTCTTATTTTTTTCATGAAGAAGAATACGGTACACATTTGTTTATTGTTTTATTAAAAGAAACCTCGCACTTCCTGTCTGCTCCAGCTGCGCTGCGGCCAACAATGAGCTGCGTGGCGACACCCGACACCGCTAAGGTCCAGAGTCCAGAGTTACAGTAGCTTCCGGGGGGCCTTATTTTCAGGGGGATGTCTTATATTCAGTAAGAGGCAAAACTGTAAGTAGGTCTTATTTTGGGGGGATGTCTTACTTTCGGGGAAACAGGGTAGCATCTGGGATCTTAAAGCTTGAAGTTAAACAAGCAGCCATCTAGCAGGGAAGCAAATATGACCACATGGAAGAAGCACACCAGCCTGTGTGATCATGAGGTGTAAAAATGAGTAGGTATCAGGTATCAAAAGATCCAAAACAAACAATTTTATCAATGTGAATGAGTGGGGTTGAAGTGGAGACCCAATGCCCATCTGTAGACAATTGGACATCCCCCCACAGAAGGGTTACAAGGAAGGGACGATTCAGCCAGGGTGCAGCATAGCACTGATGAAACACACATCATTCCTCTGTTCTTGAATGCTTCCTCCCCCGACTACCATGAACCAGCTTTACCTTACACATCTGGCTAGACCAGAGTACACACATTGGTACAGATAAGAGCTCTCGATACATGGAATTCAGGACAGATAAAACCCTCAGGAACAGTAGTGGGAGTAGTGATATCATGAGGGTAGGAGCATTGGGGCGGTGGGGGGAGAGGACCATCACAAACTTGGATATATAGCCCACCCCCAGGGGACAAATAACAGAAAGGTGGGTGAAGGGAGACAACAGCGAGTGTAAGACATGAAATATCAACAATAATATATAATTGATCAAGGATTCACGATGGTGAGAGATGGGTTGGGGAGGTAGCTGATACCAAGGGCTTAAGTAAAAAGAAAATGTTTTGGAAATGATGATGGCAACATATGGACAAGTGTGCTTAATACAATTCAATGATGGACTGTCATAAGCTTTGTAAGAGCCCCCCAATAGAATGATTTAAAAAAAGAAAGAAATGCTTGTGATCACTAGCCATTCAAGAGATGCCAAGTCAAAGCAATGAGAAACCTCCTGACCTCAGCATTGATAACAGAGTTCCAAGAAACAGAAAACTGCAAATCCTGAAGAGGGTGCGGGGAGACTGGAACGTTCATGTACTGTCGGTGGTTCTGTAAAATGGTACAGCCACTGTGGAAAGCAGTACGGGACTTTTCAAACAATTGAGAATAAAAATACGACATGAGCTAGCCACCCCTCTTCTTGGCACATACCCTAAAGAAGTAAGACCTGCGACAAGGACAGATACACACACGGCCAGGTTCATTGCAGCTCTATTCACAACAGTGAAAAGGTGGAAGCGAGCCCTTCGGTCGGTGGAAGAATGGTTACACTTGGGTACATACACACAGTGGAATACTACAAAGCATTACAGTCATGATGAAAGAACAGACAGTGCAGGAAACCACTATTACAGAGAGTCAAGGAAAGGTTTCACACTAAAAGGAGCAGACTGTGATAATTACCTGAGGTGGGAGGGAAGGGGCTGCCACAGCCTAATGGGTAGACAGACAGGTGTCACCTGGGTGGAGTTGTAAACAGGAGGGAGAAGGGCAAAAAATGAGGGACACAGGGCAAGACAATGGACAGTCTGATGAGGTGTTGAATGCAAAATTGATGATCTACTCTGTAAACCGTCACGGAATTCACTATAAAAAGTTTAACAAACAAATAAAATGAAAGATAAAGTTCAACCAATTAACTATTGTCACCCGTCTTTCAATGCTCAGGTGAGCAGTTATATTATTTGAGAAGCTCCTACAATAACATTGAAATTATGTAAAACAGTAAGTTACCAGAAGATTCAAAGGAGGGACGTGTCAAAAGCGAAGCTGATGGATTATAAAGCAAAGACCTGATCTCACCATTACCCGGTACCTACAACCCACTGACACTCAGGGCCTCAGCAGAACTCATTCAGAGTTTTGCCTGCAAGCAGAGACTACAGATCCCACTATTATGTTTTAAGGGTGTAACTATAGGCAATTAACACTTACAATGTTCAGTGATTTCCCCGACACTTCCCTATGCTGTCACACTCATGTGTTCAAAGGGAGTTGAATCAAATGGCAATGCTATACTCTAAGGGGAACATAATTAGTTTGCCAAAACAAAACAAAAATCCCACAGATGCCATGTAATATAGTCCAAAGTCAATTATACATGAAAAATTATTTTTGCCTACTTACCTAGGGTGTAAGACCCTATTTTAACAGCTAGAATGTCTTAATACTCTGCAACACAACTCTAAATAATTAAAAAGTATTTTGTGGCATTTAGTCCCATAAGCACTGCTTAAATGGCTGCACCCATGCATTAAAAAAATCACTATAAATTAGATGATACTGGTTGAAAAGATAAACCAGTTCCCATGTCACTCTGTAACAGTATTAGCCCCAAAGTCATGGAATCCAAAATACTAAATATGATCTAAAAGTCCTGTTATTTTTCTTCTGGGGACATTTGTTATAAAACCGTAACTACTTAGTGCTAAGAACATGGGGAGGGGGGCGGTGGTGCAGCACTGGACAACGGATGAATGAGGAAATCATCTTTTATAAGGTCTCCATTATCATAAGATCCAAATCATAATACATCATTTGGCTTCAGTTTGCTTATGTCGAACACCTTTGTTACCTAATAACGTTGGTTAAATGGGACAGCTCTGAAAGCTACACAATCTGTGCCAGAAAGTGCAACAGAGTCTTCCGCCTCCACAAAGTCAGCCTGGTTCTGATTTCAATCCCGGGTCTGAATTCCTGGCAAATACTTAAAGACATCAAAACTCATTCCAAAGGGATTTATTTTATTTTATTTCAACCCTTTGAGATTAAAAGGCAGAATGGCAATGCTATACTCTAAGGGGAATAATTCTGAAATTGTGGGCAGTGTGAGTGGAAACATCAGAGAGTAGCCCAGTTTTTACGCATGAGAAGTAAGGTACAGGAAGACCGATCAGAGAGCTGGTGGGGAACAAACAAGATAATGGCAGTCCACTGGAAACTGCAATAAATATGGGAAGAAGAAAAAGTACAACCCACTGCCCTTTCTGCCTTCAGTGCAGAGTCTGAGTGGCCCAGCAATTCACGTGTCTGTATACCTTTCACAATGTTATTAGTGTCTAGAGCCTTATCATACTCCAGCATATGAATGACTGATACTAAAAATCTGCTTAAGGTGGCAACTTTGGAACCAGATCCTCACCCGCAGGGCCCAGGAGGACCAAACTCAGGGGGTGCACACCTTTCGATTGAACGTTTGCAAACCTCACGAAGCGTGTGTCCCTGTGCTGTGGGGCAGGCTCTGCTGCCCATTCTCCAGGGAGCCCCCAAGCGTCACAGAGATGACGCCCCCGCGATTCTTTCCCTGAGTGACAGCGTGCCCCGGGGAGTCAGCTGGAAGCAAGAGTGACATGACAGCCGCCCCCTCTAGCTCTTTCCCAGGGAAACGCGCGCCGGCCCTTGGCTACCAGGGCCTCCATCACGGCCGGCAGCAGGTTAAACCGAGAGGGAAGCGGGGCTCTCGGCCCCTCCAAGCGGTCACCGGCTGTCACAAGGGTTCCCCAACGAGGGGCGACGAGGAACCAGCGGGCCCGGGTCCCTCCCCCGCGGGCTTACCCTCCGCCGCCTCCGACTCGCTGCAGCCGCCCCGCTTCCTTGCGGAGGAGCCCGAAGCACTGCGTCCAGCAGCAGTTCCCCATCGCATGCCTCCCCGGTGGCACCGCCTCTCCACTTCTCCTCCCGCGCGAAGCCCAAGCCCAGGCCCCGCAGCCGCATCCGCGCGGCGCGAGACCAACGGGGATCCGAGGTCGAGGGCGGGCCGGCGGCGTGAGGGGCTGGGGCGCCGCGAGGGACCAGGCGTTCGCAACAAAGGCTGCGGTTACTCCAGCAGCCGCCGAGCGGCGGCCGCCACGCCAGGAATGCGCGGCAGGCTGCGGGGACCGGACTCCCTCGCGGTCCGCATGGCCCTAGCTCAACTGGGCCCTGGCCAGCAAGCGGGCGCCTCCCGCCGCCGAAGGAAGCCGGTCGCAACCACTAGGCTCCGCAGGCCCCGCCCTCCTACGCCCGGCCCGGCGCTGGCCGGCCCCCGCCGTCAGCCACGCCTCCGAGCTCTCCCCGCCCTGATAGGTGCGTTCCCTCGGAGGCCCCGCCTCCTCACCGACCTGTCCTGACGTCATTTCCGCTAGGTCCTCGATTCTTCGGCTGCCGCTTCAGAGTGTTCCTAATTCGCTGCTGTGCTTATTTGTTTTGCTGAACCTTGACCCGGCTAGGAAACCACCCGTTCTCTTGAGTCTTCTGTCTGCGGCTCCGGAATGAGCCTGGAGGCGCCTGGTCGAGGCTCGGGGTTCGAACTTTGTACCAAAGCCTGAGCGAGCTACCTAGAGCCCCAAGCTAGGAGTCCTCAGGTGTGAAGGCTGAAGGGGCACCTCTCTAAGCGTATGCTTAGCGTAGTTCATGTTAGTATTGCACTGTAAATGAGAAATAGAAGCAGGAGCTGTGTGAAGTAACTTTGAATGTACCAAAAATCCCGCCGACCCCCCCTCCTCCCTCCTCACTTACTGGTTTGCAATGCAATCTCCTTACTATGAACACTGCAGGGAAACGTATTCTTTGTGCCCTACTGGCCTCATTTTTATTTGCTTTAAATCAAATCTTCCATTAATTTCGGGTGGGGCAGTTGCAGTCCAGAGGAAAGAGGAGGGCTGGGGTTTTTCAGGGACACCAGCCTTGCCAATTCAAACATGCTGCCCAGAACTATGTAGATAGGAAAAGAAAGCTGCTTTGATACTTGTAGGCCTGTGGCACCCTTCCAAATGTTACTTCAGTGCCATTCGCATTGCAATCAAATAAAGGGCAGCCTTAAGAAACACCTAATTCTGTAGTATAGGACATGCTCATTTACTAACCAGGCATGCTTATTTTAGTCCATTTGGAATGATGCGGAGTGAAATTATATTTTAGGAAATTGTTGATGGCAATGTTCTTTGTTCATTTTCTTGCTTTTTGAAACCTAGATCAACCTGTGTTCCAATTTTAGCGCACACTGTTATTTAACGAATTTTGACCTTACTTGGCTCTAAGTTGTTTCAGAAATCCAATTTATGTATGGTATAGTGTTTGAGCCAAAGTCGGTTCTCAGTGAATGTCGTTGAAATGGCTGGATCATCTTTTCTGAACTGTGACTATTGTTCCCCCTTTCAGCTCCTGAAGTTAGGCAAGCATATTTGAGATACATTCTTTAAAATTCAACAATAAATGCTGTCAAAACTGGTACATTAGCTTGTGGACTATTGCTGGGCATTAACAAACTATTGACCTGCCCACCAACTTGAACAAACTCTGCATAGAATTATACTGATCAAAAATGCCAATATCAAAGATTGTTCTTGTTGTTAGGTGCCACCGAGTTGGTTCTGACCAATAGTGACCCTAGGCACAACAGAACAAAACACTGCTGAGTCCTGCATCATCCTCACAATTGTTCATATGCTTCAGCCCATCATTACAGACACTGGGCCAATCCATCTAGTTGAGGACCTTCCCCTCTTTAACCGTTCCTCTGCTTTACCAAGCATGATGTTCTTCTCAAGGGACTGGTCTCTCCTGACAACAAATATGTGAGATGAAGTTTCTTGTCTCTAAGGAGCACTCTGGCCCTATTTCTTCCAAGATAGTTTTGTTTGTCCTGTTAGCAGTCCATGATCGTTGAAATATGCTTCGCCAGCACCATAATTCAAATGCATCAATTTTTGTCTTCCTTATTCAATGTCCAACTTTCACATGCATATAAGGCCATTGAAAATACCCTGGCTTTCATCAAGGACCCCTTGGTTTTTACAGTATCATCCCTGCTTTTCAATACCCAAGAGGCTGTGTGCAGCAGATTTACCCAATGCAATGTGTCATTTGCTCTCTTGGCTGCTGCTTCCATAAGCATTGATTGTGAGTTCGAGGAAGACAAAATCCTTGATAACTTCACTCTTTCTCCATCTATCATGAGGTTACCTATTGCTCCAATTGTGAGGATCTTGGTCTTCTTTACCCTGACTTGTAATCCATACTGAAGACTGAAATTCTTCATCTTCATCAGCAAGTGCCTCAAGTCCTCCTCACTTTCAGCAAGCAAGGTTGTGTCATCTGCATATCGCAGGTTAATAAGCCTTCCTCTGATCTTGATGCCGCATTCTTCTTCATATAATCCAGCTTCTCTGATGATTTGCTCAGCATATAGATTGTATAAGTGTTGTGAGAGGATACAACCCTGACACACAGTTTTTTCTGATTTTAAACCATCCAGTATTCTCTTGTTCTGTTCTCACAAAGGGTCACTCTTATTGTTGTTGTTCTTAGGTGCCGTTGCGTCGGCTGCAACCTGTAGTGACCCATAGCAAGCCTGAGCAATCCTTTAAGACAAAGTAGAACTGCTCCATAGTGTTCCTAAGGCTGTAATCTTTATAGAAGCAGACACATCTTTCTCTCAAGGGATGGCTGGCAGGTCCCAAGCACCCACTTTTCACTTAGCAACAGAACACTTAACCACGGTGTCACTAGGCTTCATACCAATACTGTGTCACACTATTTCTGGAGTATGCTTGAAATGACAAAATTATAGAAATGGAGGATAGATTTGTGGTTTCTAGAGGTCAGGGAGGGTAAGTGGTGATGGAATGTTCTATCTCTTTGCTGTATCCCTGTCTATACCCTGATCCCTGTCTGAAATCCCTCTCTGGAGGCAGCAGAGGCCATAGCCCCAAATTAAGAGACAGTGTAGAGGGAGCCATACTGAGGTCATGAGGCAGAGCAGAGGAGCAGTGCCCAGGTCGTGAGGTGGAGTGACACTCTTCCTGGCCCACGGAGGAAGGCAGAAGTGGCCAAGGACCATGTGACCAAGAGGACATTTCTGCCAGCATGGCTGAGAAGAAGTGCTTCCACAAAAAGGAACTCTATCATTACCAGTTTGTGTCCTGTTAGTGTCCCTAACCTCCATAATAGTGAGCATTGTCTGAACTCTGTGGGCATTGCAGCGCTCTACAGAAACCGAGAGAGAAGTCGAATGCATGGGAGGAATGGTTGGTGTCGGAACAGGGTAAAGAGGATGGAGAGTGGATGTGCCTTACCTCTGCCTGGGGCTGTTGTGGAGTTAGATTCTCCTCCACTATGTAGCCAGAGGAGACCCGACTTGGCCTCTGTGTTAGAAAAGCAAATCCAGAGACACTCACGGGTGTAAGAGAGAGGTTTATATCAAAGAGCAGTTGTATATTGAGCCCCATCCAGATCAAGTCCATAGTCCAGTATTAGCCCATATGTCTGACACTAGTCCATAAATTCCTCTCAGACTCACACAGCACATCCAATGATGCCAAATTCAGGAAGATCACAGAGTAGTGGGTGCAAAGTCTGGTGGATCCAGTGCCATTGGAAGCATCTCCATATAGCTTCTCCAGCACCTGGGTGTGTCTCCTCAGCAGGAAAAGGAAGGCAGAGAGAGTATAGCCCTCTTCCAGGGAAAAAGAGAGGAAGTTCCCAGAATCCTCATGAGAAGCTCACCGCCCACAAGCAGGCATCAATCAGGCTGATTGACAGGGATAGACTCCACCTGTTCACTCTTAATATCATCGAGTTGACAAGAGATTATGTAACTACTACAGCCTCCATGCCATTTTCTCAGCATATCAGTAAAATTGATGAAAACCAAAAAAAGAAGAGAAAGAAAAAAATTGATGAAAGCCAAAGAAAAATCATCAAAGCAGAAGAGAAAAACAGACGTAGTACAGGGAAACAAAAGTAATACGTTATTTTCAGAAAGAATGCAAGCCACAATGGAGTAACATCTTTTGAAAACTGGGGGAAAAAAGTCTGTGCTTAGAGGGGCAGTGAAAAGGCGGTAGGCTCTCAAGGAGATGGGCAGACATAGTGGCTGCAACAATGGGCTCAGGCACAGGAACAAATGGGAGGAGGGCGCAGGACCCGGCAGTGTTTCCTTCTGTTTGCATAAGGTTGCTAGGGTTGGAACCGACTCGATGGCACCGAACAACAACAAAATAGCTTATTTGTCACAAATGAAGGGAAAATAAAGACTTTTTCAGATTAATACAATGTAACAAGCTCATTATAATATACGCTAAATTAAGATCATTAGCTTAAAAATGAAATCATACCAGATATTAAAATTTACAAGAAATATGAAAAGCATATGTGGTAGTTACATAATCTGGTGTCAATTTGAGGATTAGGAGTGGAAGGGTGGAGTCTAGCCTCTCAATCAGGATATAGCCAATGAGGCCTCTGTGTGGGCATGGCCTTCTCCTGAGGATTCTGGAACTCCTGTATTTCCTCCTTGGAGGTGGGAGACACTCTTTCTGCTCACTCCCTATGAGACATCCCTGAGGAGAAGTCACATGTATCTACTGTGATGCAGCCCTGGGTAGCACTACAGAGACCCCTGCCAGCACTGAGATGCTTACAATGCCACTGGATCCACAAGACTTCCCACCCACTGGCCTGTGATCTTGCACTTGGTGTCACTGCATGTGTTTCGTGAGTCTGAAGAGGACCTTATAGCTTGATATCGGACATATGGACTAATATTGGACTTAGGAGTTGATCTCGACTGGGCTGGGATGTTTTCTCAATATTCAATTGCTCTTGTACATAAACCTTTTTCATATACACATGAGTGTGTCTATAAATTTGTTTCTCTAGTTTACCCAGATTAACACAGCATAGAACTGTGGATAAGTATGCTGGTGCTGCTTGTGTCCTAGTTCGGTGCTTTCGGGGTTGTAAGAATAGCACCATGTCTCCTCACCAGTAATGACCTGGGGGCGGGGGTGTTGGTTTGGAGTTGTTTTTCAAAGCATGGCATGTTTCTATTGGATGCTCTTTTCCTGGTCAGTCAGAACCTGAAGCACAAATTTCACAGCGACCTTCTCATTCCCAAATTTTCCATTAAAATTCACTGAACTGAGCTCCAAGACAGTAGAGATAACTTCCCCATCTCTTCAATGGTCCATTGTAGGTCTTCCAGCACAAGTGCATGACTTTTGTTGACATTCGGGAAGTTAATGGGCATCAAGAATGAGGTTTGTCATCAATTGACATTTCACCTATTTTGAAACAAGAAAACCATTCATATGCTTGATTTTTCCCATAGCACTGTCCTTGTAAGCTGTGTTCAACATCACAACAGTTTCTGTGGCATTTTTCCTGAGCAGGAAACAAAATTTCACAGCTACATGCTGTTCTCTTAAATTGGCCAACAGAAAAATGAGGTTAAAGCAAATCTGCTTTTCGGAAAAAATTCACTGTGACCAGAGAGGACCTTCCCAGGTGATGCCACTGCATGCACTAACTCAGAGCAAGTTACTTGATGTTCGCCTAGCAGGGAAAATGAATACTATATAAAACTCTGCCCAGCGGAGTTTTTCCTGGGTTTTTTTTTTTTTGGTACCCCCTGTATATCTCTTACCACAGTCAAACATTAGGTGAAAAAATTTAACTGTGAGAGTGATTTTATTAATTTCCTTCCTTAAATTCTAGAGAGCATCCTACACTGGTACAGATAGGAGTGGGAAACACAGGGAATCCAGGACAGATGACTCCTCAGGACCAGTGGTGAGAATGCCGATACTGGGAGGGTGGAGGGAAGGTGAAGGAGAAAGGAGGTCCAATCACAAGGATCTAGCTATAACCTCCTTCCTGGGGGATGGACAGC
>NW_022111369.1:3541020-3555342 GCF_000313985.2 Echinops telfairi
GAGACGTTGGACTGTGTATGATATGACAAAAGAATAATAATTTATAAATTATCAAGGGTTCATGGGAGAGGGGGGACCGAGAAGGGAGGGGGAAAAATGAGGAGCTGATACCAAGGGCTCAAGCAGAAAGCAAATGCTTTGAGAATGATGAGGGAAACAAATGTACAAATGTGCTTGACACAATGGATGGATGGATTGTGATAAGAGTTGTATGAGCCCCCAATAAAAAAATAAAATAAAATAAAATGGAGACATGGGGGAAAAGTACCACAGTAATCAGTAAAATGCAGAAATAAAATCATCAGAGCTAAGTAAAAAAATAATTGTATTATCAAATAGAGGGTCAATATGAGTTGGAACTGGTTTGACGGTAGTGAGATGAGAATGTTCAGGTTACAGTGGGTGCTGGTTATATATTTTTGATGATTCTTTAACTTTTGTCAAAAGGATGCTAGTTTTTCTTTTTTTTTTTTAAGAACAGTTAGTAACAGATGAGGAATTGAAAATACAAACGATAGCATTCAAAGTTTACAGGCTTTTTTTCAGTCTTATAGTGAGTTGACATAATATTTTCTGAGGTAATTACTTCACTACCTATTCTCAAGTGAGGTTTCAGATGGAAGCTGGGATGACACAGGGAGCATGCACTTTCTATTTCAAACATGTCACATTTGAAGGGCAGGTGAGAACAATACCAAAAGGTGCAGAAATCTGTGGAAATGTGGAAATTGGTTTGCTGATAAAGATGAGGCCAAGCAACACGAGACTTGGGAGTCAAGACAGAGCAGTTTATGAGGAGACAGGGAAGCACCCCTACAGTGCAGAACACAAAGGATCTGCGTAAAGGATCTGCCACAGCGCCTGGGATAAACCATGGTCAGTGGGTTGATGCTGGCTCGCGGCAACCTCATTTGTTTCAGAGTAGAACTGTTTCATTGGGCTTTCTACAGAACTAGATCACCGGGCCTTTCTTCTACAGAGACTCTGGATGAAGGTGTTTTAGTTGTCAAGTGCAAACCATTTGCATATTCAGAGATCTTATTATACATGGAAAGCATGCTGAAAGTGGACCAGCAATTGAGGAACAGTACAACAAAGAAAACAGCCAGTCCTGAGATGTAAGAAGTGGGAGAATCTTTTTATTAAGGACAGGGGATATTTCTTAACATCTCTTTATTACTGGGGTCTTTTCTTCCAGGATCAAAAGCTACCCACGTGTCTGTAACCATGTGTGGCAGTTACATAATCTGTTGTCAACTTGAGACTAAGAGTGAAGGGGTGAAGTTTAGCCTGTCAATCAGGTCGCAGCTTGATGACCTCATTTGGACGTGCTAAGGAGATAAATAGCTTGCTGGAGGCGGGACACAGACACTCTCCCTGAGAGACATTCCTGTTGACCAGCCACATGGAACTACGCTGATAGAACCAGAGCCCTGGAGCTGGAGGAGCCATGTGGGGGCCCACATCAGTGCTGAGATGCTTCCATCACCACTGGATCCACAAGACTTTCCATCCACTGGCATGTGAACTTCCTGCATTCAGCATCATTGCATGTGTTTGTGAGTCTGAAGAGGAATTTATGGACTGGTATCGAACATTTGGACTAATATCAGACTTATGGTCTTGATCTGGATTGGGCTGGGATGTTTCTTAATATAGAATTACTCTTTTATATAAAGCTCTTTCCTGTACATATATGCGTGTCTCTGGATTTGTTTCTCTAGCCAACCCAGACTCACACATCGTGGGTAATAAAAAGACTCAAAGTTCACTGGAGAATAAAATTTACTTCTAGATGCTGCAAGAAGTCGACAGCATTGGCAAACAGAGGATTACAAAATGCAGAGGTCATGGATGGGAATACAATATCCACAGCTTGTAAGTTAATTATTAGGGCAAATTCTTCATTCTTGTTTCCAACATTTTCTGCTTTTAGAAGTGAACTCCATAAACACAGTTTGTTAATGACTATTCCTTCTTTTTTAGAATACACATTAAACACGAAATGATCTTTTGAATATGTAGCCCAACCCCTAAGGTGTTTCAAACTTTCGGGAAATTGTTTTAGAATTGTTACTATAGAAAACTGCACACATGTACAGGGTTAGAAAAAACAGTACAGGGAATTTCCTTCTGCCTGCCACTCAGACTCAACAATTACCCACAATCTGCCAGTTTTGTTTCCTCCAGCTCTCTTTCCACCCCACAGCACAGGAGAATGTTGCTCCCATCTTCACGATGAGAAGAAGGCAATACAAAATCGTCATCCCTACTGAGCCTATTAGCGAGCTCCGGCCATAAGGCAACCAGAGAAAATTAAATTCTCATGTGTGATAAGTCCCTACCAAGAGAATGAGACTTAACCTTTATCTCAACCATGGCAGAGCCCAGAAGTAAGTGGTTTCTGCCATAAAAACGGTAAGAAGGAAACAACTAAAATGCTAGCCACTTCTTAAAGGCTGAGTGCGGGCTAATGCAACATGTGAGCTCTGCATACAAGGGGTCCTCACTTGTCAACTCTTTCCCATGAGCCTCCGGAGGTCTTCAGAATGATTGAGTCCAGGCAAAAAGCTCTGAGAGCACCCGGTGGCAGACAGTCACAAAACTACGTCTACTTTCTGGACTTTGCTTGCATGGCGTCCTCTAGGGGAGGGGCAGTTTGCCCTCCCACTCCCAGGGTTCCTGCAAGGATGCACTGCTTCTTTGGGAGAGGTGGCAGAAAGAGGCACCTGCTGCTGGAGGAGGCGCAAGAACCCTCCTCTTCCCTGCCCCAGCCAAAGCCACAGTGCTGCTGAGGAAGTGACGAGAAAGCCAGAGACATAAACTGCTCTTAAATAGCAAGCAATCACAGTTACTGCTGGTCAAAAATCATCAGAGGGTAAATTTAAATTAAATCATACAAATAATAATATTAAATTGAAATGGTTCCAACATCCCAGAGGGATAATCCCACACTGTCAAACTGGGTCACAAAGCAACCCGCAACTCTGTCTGTTCCCAGGAGGCCCACTTTAACTATGAAGCTACCTCTAGCTTAAAAAGTAGTTGCACCCAGATAAACCATACAAAATTAATTTACAGAAACCTCAAGTGGCCAATTAATCTCAGAGCCAGAAGACTTCAGAACGCAACGTTTTTACCACGGACGAAGGGAAACACCACATAATGATAAAAGGGCCAATTCATCAAAAATACATAAAAATCCTACATGTATGAGTACCGAAGGATAGGTTTTGCAGATAGATAAGGCAAAAACTGATGGAACTGAAAAGCAGACAAATTCACAAATATAATTGAAAATTGAACATTTTTCTCTCTTTTACCAGGAAAAAGAAAGCTCAGAAGCCAGTGATGAAACAGAAAATCTGGTCAACGTGACTCACTGGCTCTCTGAGTGGAGATACGTTCTTTGTGAGTGCAGATGAAATAGTCATCACACCCTTTCCATGTGCTTCTCGAAACATCAGCACCCTTGAAAGGATGGCAGTCCCACCAAATATATTCTCTAGATACAAGAGGACTAAACGGCTCTTGGAGGCTGGCACTCGGGTTCTGAATGCCGCCTCGAGCGGGAGCTGCTCGGCCCCCCCATGTCTCACCGTTGCTATCAATAAAGACTTTGAGCCGTAAAAAAAAACAAAAAACAAGAGGACTAAACTGGTAACAAATAGCAGAAATGTATCCGGAAGATTCTCAAAATTTGGGGAATTAAATGACACAATTCTAAATATTGTATGAACCAAGGGGGAAATAATAAAGACAATTATAAAAAGCAATATAACTCATAATAAGGATGCAAAAAATGTTTAGCAAAGTAGGAATCAAATTCAGTAATATATTTTAAAAAGTACTATAGCAGAACCATGTTGGATTATTCCAGGAATACTAGTTTGACTCATTTTTAAAATAAAGTCATCATATCAACAGACTAAAGCAGAAAAGGGAAGAGTTGATCCCCTCAACAAATGCATAAAAAGCTTTTGAAACATTTAACATCCCGCATGATAGAAAGTTCTCAAGACACTAGGAAAGGAAGGGAGCTTTTTCATCCTCATAAAAAAATCTATGGAATATAAGACAACTGTGTCAGTCTAGGTACATTAGAGAAACAAATCCACAGAAACTCATATGTATAAGAGAGAGTTTTATATAAAGGGTAAATGCGCATCAAGAAAACATCCCAACCTAGTGCTACCCAAGTCCACAAGTCCAACATAAACCCATATGTCTGACACCAATCCACAAAGTCCTCCTCCATCTCACAAAACACACACAATGATGCCGACTGCAGGAGGAAAGTCGAGTCAGTGAATGTGTAAGCATCTCAGCGCTGGCAGGGGTCTCCACACGGCTGCTCCAGCACCCAGGCCTGCAATGGGGTAGGTTCATGTGGCTGCTCCTCAGGGATGTCTTTTAGGAAGTCAGTCTTGCCAGCTGAAGCAGGGAGCTGCTAAGGCAGCTGCACCCTGGTCCAACCGTCAGAAAGTAAGAGACCTGAGAACTAGAAAGGTGAGGCTCACCGAGCCCTTTATCTCTCCACCCGTCAATGAACCCCACGTGTGTTTATCAGCCAGGTCGGCACAGTAATCTTTAACTGTCTCAACAGCTATCATGATACATGTCCCTGGAGAAGGATAAAAGTCAGCATATGTAAACGTTCAGCAAGGCAAAGCTCCTCAGGCTCCAGGAATCCCCTCCGAGGCATCACCGAGACCGCTCCCTTTCCTGCAGCTGTAACTCCTGTCTCCGTGTGCTGTGACTTCTGCATTTCAGTCAGCCAGGTGGTCCTGTGTCACTTCAGACCAGAGGCAGGATGGGACCTGCCTTAGTTATCCTGACCCACGCAGAGTTCTTGCACTCCATGGAAATACCCACCGGTCCAGAACCATAGCTAACGGCAGCAAATGATAGATGTCAGGGTCTGCAGTGCAGTGATCTCTGTAGCTGCTGTCAGGGTCCCTCGGCCGACCACCTTATCAAAGACTCCTGACCTGACACCTCGGCTCTCCTGATGGTGGGGCAGCCACCAGCCCTCGGTCTATCGAGGCTGTGGAGCACACATGCAGGTTAAGGGCCCAAGGCCCCAGAGCCTAGACCTCTTCCGCCCACATCCTTTTAAACTTGATTCAAAATCAAGGCTGGGTAGAGGGTGGGGCAGGATGGAGTGGGAGGGCTCAAGGACTGTGGGACAGGAGGAAGTTATCTCTCAGAAGGTGCGGTGAGAAGAGGGAAAAAGGGCGAACGAATCGAATCTCCTTGATCAACGTTTAACTCCTCCCTACCCTCCCTACCCACCCTACCCAGAGGAGGATGAACAAAAAGAAACGTGGGGGAAGGGAGACAGAAGCCAGTGATATGATATGAAAATAACAATAATTTATAATGTATCAAGAGTTCATGAGGGTGGGAGGGGAGGGGAGGGAGGGGGAAAAAAGGAAGCTGATACCAATGGCTCAAGTAGAAAGTAAATGTTTTGAAAATGATGATGGCAACATATCCACAAATGTGCTCCATACCGTGGATGTGTGGATCATTGGAAGAGCTGTAAGAGCC
This sequence comes from Echinops telfairi, assembly GCF_000313985.2. Lineage (NCBI taxonomy): Eukaryota > Metazoa > Chordata > Mammalia > Afrosoricida > Tenrecidae > Echinops > Echinops telfairi. Next base: position 3,546,574 of record NW_022111369.1, read on the forward strand.
TCCAATATAATGATTAAAACAAAACAAAACACGTGAGATGTTACCTGGTTTTAAATAGATTTTTACTGTTGTTCTAAATGACAAATGTAAGACAGGGAGATACTTGACAAATGGAAATTAGGAGCAGTTAGCTATCATTATACTTAATAATGAAAGAATTTGTACTCTTCTACCAAATCAAGAACCAGAAAACATGTCTGCTACCACCACTCCTGTTAAATGGGAAGTCCTAACCAGTGTAATAAGTCAAGAGAAAGGAATACTATATAGATACAGACTGGCAACAGACATTTTAAATCTTTGTTCAAACGGGGCACGATTACCTACATCTGAATCTACCCACAAAAAGACGCTTCTCATGCCAATAAATGAGCTAAGTGAAATGCAGATTAAAGTTGGAATATTAAAGCCAATCACATTCCTATATACGCCACAGCAAGCAATCGTGAGGACTGGATAGGACTTGGCAGTATTTCATGGGGTTGAGATTGCCATCCTAACAAGATCGTGTTTTTCATTCCATGATGATTTGCTCCATATACAGATGGAGTAAGTATGGCAACAAATGTACAAATGTGCTTGACACAGTGGATGAATGTATGGATTATGATAAGAGCTGTAGGAGCCCCCAATAAAATAACTAAAGAAAAGAAAGAAGAAGAGAAACCCTAGGTGGAATAAGTATGGTGCTGTTGAAAAAAAAAAAAAGCAGTTGCAATGAAGTCGTTGGTCTTGCAAAATTCTATCCTTTGATCTCTAGCTTCATGTCTGTCCCCAAGACCATATGTTCCAATCACTCTTCCTTTTTGTCTCCAACTTTTGCATTCCAATCCCCAATAAATATCCATGCATCTTGATTGCATGTTTAACTGATTTCAGGCTGAAGACACTGGTATAATTCTTCATTTTCTGTATCATTAGCCTTCGTGGTTGGTACATGAATTTGAATAATTATTGTATTGACTGGATTTCCTGGTATGCGGCCAGATAATATTCTATCACAGATAGCATTGTACTTCAAGATAGATATAGAAATGTCCTTTTTTGATGATGAATGCCACACGGTCCCTCTTGAACCTGTCATTTCCAGCATAGTAAACCATATGATTTTCTGATTCGATATGGCCAATATCAGTCCATTTCAGCTCACGAATGCCTAGAATATCGATCTTTAAGTGTTCCATTTCATTTATTATTAATAAATGTTTCCAGCTGTTGCTTCTCATTTTGAGTTGTTTCCCATTAGCACATGAAGGTCCCGAAGGCTTTCCTCCTGCAGGTTTTATTCCATAACTTTCATGATGGCTGACTCGACTTTGAGAAGGCAGGTCTATTTTTGAGTGTCCTTTTGACCGGAGGGGCTCCTGTTCTGGCCACATCTCTGACCACCTTCTGCTGCTGCTCGTGAAGTTTTCCGTCTCTGGCAACGTTTGGATGCTGGCCACAGGGTTTTCAGGGACTAATTCCTCTGAGGTGTACAGCCCGTTTTTCTTTGCAGTTTGGTCTGACTCTCAACGCTCTGCTGAAACCCATTCACTTTGGGTGCAAAAACAGGGGACAAATCTTCCCGCATCACAGCAAAGTGACAGACAAGCAGTGGGATGTAGAATCAGAAAACAACAGAAAGAAGAGCATGCTCGGGGCTTCTTTCGCAAGCTGAAAGAACCGAAGTAAAAAGTTCCGCCCTGAGTGGAAATATGGAATGATTCTATGGATAAAATATTGAATGAAGCTTCAAAAGAAGATCGAAGGAATCCACAGAATCACTGTGCCCAACAAATTGGTCCTTATAGTTCTCCTTATGAGCCAAGAAACCCTCATATACTTTGGATATACTGGTAGGAGAGACCAGTTGCTGGAAAAAACACATCATTCTTGGTAGAGGATCAGTACGAAAGAAGATCCTCAAAAAGACAGATTGAATTTGATTGTGGTAATTACGTAATTTCATGTGACCTTGATAAATGGAGCGAAGGGGTGGAGGTTAGCCTGTCAATCAAGTCACATCCTGATTGTGCTTCCTGGTGGGTGTGACCTTCTCATGTGGATTCTGGGAGCTTCATCCTGTTCTCCCTGGAGGCCATCCACTCTTTCTCTCTCTGTTTCCCCTTCCTGTTGAGAAGCCACATGGAGCGATACTAATGGCATCCGGAGCCCTGGAGGTGCTTCCACCGACACTGGACCCACAAGACTTCCCACCCACGGGTCGTGATCTTCCTGCATTCGGCATCAGTGCATGTGCTGAGTGAGCCTGAAGAGGAACTCATGAGCTAATATTGGACATATGGCTAATATCGAACTTATGCACTTGATCTGGACTGGGCTAGGATGCTTTATTGATGTACAATTACTTCTTGATATAAAGTTCTCTCATATACATATAGGAGTGTCTCTGGATTTGTTTATCTAGTCAACCCAGTCTAACATATTGATCTTCCTTTTGACCCATCTTAAAGTTGTTTCAGTTAAAAAAAAAAGGTGAAAGGGAAATAGATGTGGATTGAGCCTCTGGTGAATTCCCTTTGACATGGACCAGGCATGTGAGTAGCCTTGCTATCATGCAGGGTGCATTGGAAAGTAGATTGTCGCAGATGCAGTTAGGTTAGAATTTAGCATCCTAGCATTTGATCCCCCTTATGATCTGTTTGCATTTGTTCTACTTTTTATTATTCTCTTTTCTAGTGACGTGTTATCAGTTTTACTTTGTTATTGTTGTTAGTTTGTTTATTTTTAATGTTTTCAGGTATATGAAACCCAGGATAAATAAATCTACAGAGACAATAACTGGATTAATGGTCCCTTGGGAGTGTGGCAGGAGAAGTTGAGGGGACATGGGGAGCTCATAGTGATGAGTACAGGAAAGAGGATAATATTCTAAAACTGACCGTGGTGATGGTTGTGCAACTCTTCTTGAGGTACTTGAAGTGTTTCATTGTATGATATGTAAATTATATGTCAAAACTTTTTTAAAAATGATGGATTGACACATTAGCTGCAATAATGGTGTCAGCCTTAACAATTGTGAGGATGGTGCCGGATCGAGTGCTTCCTCTTTCCCACTGTTGTGCGTAAGGGTGCTGGGACTCCGAGCTGACAGCAGGGCATCTGACGACAACCATGTGCTCCCTTGACACACCGTTCAGCTAGTTATTTAGAGACATATGTGGAGCCTTGAAAATAACCCTACTGATATTCTGTAGATTTAATCTTTTAATATAAAAGGACGTAGTATTTTCTCTGATTCACTCAATCCTGGCCTCCCATGGTCTCAGTTGCAATCCACTGATCAGTAAACATTGACAAAAACAACAAAACAAAGACAAGCAAGTCACAATTCCAAGAAGCTCTTGATAGCTGTTACATGACAAAAGAAAAGTAGCAATGTATTGTTTTGCTCTTTTGTTTATATTGTACCTCTGGATCAGCAGTTCTCCACCTTCCTCATGCCACGACCCTTTAATACAGTTCCTCATATTGTGGTGACCCCCAACCATCAAATTATTTTCATTGTTACTTGATAACTGTCATTTTGCTACTGTTAGGAATCATAATGTAAATATCTGAGATGCAGGATGTATTTCCATTGTTACAAATTGAACATAATTAAAGCATATTGGCTAATCACAAAGCAATATGTCATTATATATTGTGAATATTTATTTCTAATTACAAATAAATGAAATTTTGTCTTGAAGCATGGTGTAGCATGCGTAGCAGTGTTCACGCCCGGTACACCTAGGTAGGCATACCAGCATGTGGGCGGACCCGCCTGGAGAGGGATAGAGGAGCGGTGTCTCAGTTCCTAAGACCATGTGTTTTCCTATGATTTTAGGCGACCCCTGTGAAAGGGTAGTTCACCCCCAAAGGGGTCGCAACCCACAGGTTGAGAATCACTGTTCTGGACGATAAGTATTTTACATTTTTCTTGGAAAAAGACATTAAAAAACAACTGTACTAGTATCACAGACTAAGAAAAGGGACTAACGGAAGTGGCTGAAGTCCATTTTTTGTTGTTAATGTGAGAGCTTGGGTTCCATTTGTAAGTTTGCTCACGTGTTGAGAGCACAGAAATAGCCATTAACTTTCCAATTACTTCTATATTTGTCCAGGGCTGCCATCTGCTGGCAAAATGTAAAATCACAAATTTACCAGGCCTTTTAATTTTTGAAGGAGCCCTGGTAGCTAGTGGGTTACATGTGGAGCTGCAACTGCAAGCTCACCGGTTCGAAACCACCAACCCCTCGGTCGGAGAAAAGAGTTGGCCTCCACTTGATGGCAGTGAGTTTGGCTTCCGGTTTGGAGCGGCACAGTCCAGTGCACGACGATTAGCCCAGAGTGTGGTGGTTTTAGAAAGGCCTGACCGACTGACGATCCTTTTCTGGAAGGTCACAGCCACGGAAAACGTCACAGTTCTACTCTGAAACTCTTGCTGGTCCCCCACATTGATGGCTGGTGTGGGCTTTACTTTATAGTGATGTAAATTAGATACTCCCTCCCGGTTTTTCCCAAAGTAGGAGATGCTGCTGGGAGGATCCAGGAGAACTGCAAAAGCAAATACCGAGCCTTTATCCTGGATGATGGGCTACAGGGCACATGTCCATAATTGCCAGGGGGTGCTGAGTAATTACCCTCCCCAGACTGGGGCGGTCAGTCAGATTTGAGGATCTATGCTCGATCCTTTGATATGCTCTGCTGAGTATGAACTTAACCCCATTCTAGAGGCTTGACACAAGAAACATTTACTTCTCTCTCAGAACACGGTCCAATAAAAATGGGGATGACCTCTTCTTTCAGATAGCTTCACCATTTGCAACATTTGAGGGTCAAGGTTGTCCTGGGCAGGAAAGACATGGACAGAAAAGGGAACACATCTGATAACTGGTTTAACAAGAATGCGACATGCTTCACTTTCTTTCTCCAGAGATTGGTCGCTCCTGACAACATGTTCTAAGTATGTCTTGCTATCCTTCCCTCTAAAAAGCCCTCTGACAGGACTTCTTCCAAGACAAATTTGTTTGTCCTTTTAGTAGTCCATGGTACTTTCAATATTCTTTGTCAGCACTGCAATTCAAATGCATCATTTCTTCTTTGGTCTTCCTTATTCAATATCCAACTTTCAAATGCAAATGAGCCAACAGAAAATACTATGGCTTGGATCAGGCAAACTTTAGGGCTCAAAGTAACACCCTTGCTTTTCAGTACTCAAAAGAGGGCTTATGCAGCCGGTTTGCTTAATGCAATGTGTCTTTTGACTCTCTGGACTACTACTTCCATGAGCACTGATTGTGGATTCAAGCAAATCAAAATCCTTGAAAACTTCAACCTTTTTCCCACTTATCGTGATCATTCCTATTGGTGTAGTTGAGAGGATTTTCTTTTACATTGTGTTTGGATTTTAGTTTTCTTTACATTGAGCTGCAATCTATACTGAAGGCTGTAATCCTTGATCTTCCTCAGCAAGTGCTTCACGTCCTCCTCACTTTCAGCAAGCAAGGTTGTGCCATCTGCACATGGCAGGTTGTTAAGAAGCTTTCCTCCCATCTTAATGCCAAATTCTTCTTCAGACAATCCAGCTTCTCTGGTGATTTGCTCAACAAAGAGACTGAAGAAGTATGGTGAGAGGATGCAACCCTGATGCACACCTTCCCTGATTTTAAATCATGCCCTTGTTCTCTTCACACGTCTGACTCTTGATCTGTGTCCAGATTCTGCATGAGCACCATCAAGTATTACGGAATTCTCATTCTTCTTAGTTTGTTATTGTCCACGCAGTCAAATGTGGTAGCAAAGTTCATGAAACACAAGTCGACATCTTTATGGTATTCTTTGCTTTGAACCACGATCCATCCGACATCAGTGATGATATTCTTTGTTCCACATCCTCTTCTCATTCCTACTTGAACCTCTGGTAGCTCCCTGTCAATGTACTGCTGTAACCATTGTTGGGTGAACTTCAGCAACATTTTACTTGCATATGATATCAATAATATTGCTCTATAATTCAAACCTTCTGTTGGGTCACCTTTCTTTGGAATGGCTGCAAATATGGATCTCTTTCAGTTAGTTGCCCAAGTAGCTGCCTTCCAAGTGTCCTGGCATAGAGGAGTGCTTCCAGTGCTTCACCAGCTTGTTGAAACAGTTCAATTGGCATTCCACCAATTCCCGGAGCTTTATTTTTGGCTAATGTATTCAGTATGGCTTAAATTCTTCCTTCAGCACCATTGGCTCTTTTTCATATGCTACCTCCTGAAATGGTGGAATGTTAACTCTGTATTCTTTGCATCTTCTTTTGATGCTTCCTACATCATTCAATATTTTTTCCCATAGAACCTTCCAATATTGCAACTCAAGGCTTGATTTTTTCCTTGAGTTACTTTACTTTCACATATGGAGAGCATGTTCTTCCTGTTTGGTTTTCTAAGTCTAGGTCTTTTCACATTTTATGATAACTTTTTGTTTTAGCTTCTTGAGCTGCCCTTCGAAGTGTTCTATTCAGCGGCTTGACGTCATCATTTCTTTAATGTGTGTCTAGGGAGGAAAGCGAAAGTTGAAAGCAAAGAGGAATGAACAGTCGTTGGAAAATATGGCCTCGATGACAGACACGACAGTGAAGATCACATAGTAGGGTTTTACAAGACCAACGATTCGTTCATAGCAAATATCTTGTTTAACAATCCCAAAGATGACTACACACATGGATTCCTCCAGATGGAGGACACAGAAATCACACTGACTACATCTGTGGGAAGCTCAGTCAACAGCGGAAGTCAGGCCGGAGGCTGGCTGTGGACAGACGGTCGGTTGCTCATCTGTATGTGCAGGTTGAAGCTGAAGAAAATGGAAACTAGTTCACAAGAGCCAAAATACCACCTGGCGCTTATCCCACCTGATTTCAAGCAGAGATTTGAGCAGTGGGCCCCAGTGGCAGAAGACCTGATGACCTGGGAGAGGACATCCTGGAGAAAGCAAAAAGTCGTTAAAAAGACAGGAAAGAAAGAAAAGATCAAAGCGGCTGGCAGAAGAGACCCTGACACTTGCTCTTAACTGTAGAGTAGTAAACGCAAAGGGAAAAAAGAACTCTGTTACAGAGCTTCCAAAATTAGTCAAGTGCAATTGGAGCCATGCACGATACATACATGGAATTACTTTTTAAATGCATCAATTGTAATCATGCCAATCACTGAATTTTAAAAGGCTAATGTGGTAATTTAAAAATGTATCCACAAATCCTTTAAGCTTTCTCTCTTTTAAAGGGTGGGTGCTAACTTATCTCTCTTTAGCCTAGACTTAGTGAATCACTTCTAATGAATAGCCTATGGTGAAAGCAATGATATGTAACTTACAAGTCCATGACATAAAGGTATATGTCAGTCCCTTATGACCTTGAGACCAGAAGAGCTAGATGGTGCCTGGCTACAACTACCACCTGCTCTTAAGGGGACCACACTAGATGGTCTTGGACAGAGTTGGAAAATAATGTGGAACAAAACTCAAAATCATAGAGGAGACCAGGGTTACTGGTCACATGGAGACTTGCGTAACCCTAGAGAGTGTGACCCTTAGTCACCCTTGAACTAGACTAGAACTCCCACCTTAGCTTAATTTTCAGCTAAACAATAGGCAACTCTATAAGGAAATAAACCAGAGCCCTGGTGATATAGTGGCTACACATTGCACTGCTAACAGCAAGGCCAACAGTCCAAAACCACCAGCCACTCTGAGGGAGAAATATGGGGTTTTCTACTCCCAGAAAGAGTTGCAGTCTTGGAAACCACAGGGACAGTTCTATCCTGTCCTATGGGGTCACTCTGAGTCAGAATCTACTCTATGGCAGTGAATTTGGCTTATAAGGGCACACTAACAGGGAGGAAGTACACATGCCATCGAGTCATCAGCCATTTGAGAGCAAAGGGGCTTTGACTCAAGGACAAAGTTCCGAAGGACCAGGAAAGAAGGGGGAATAGAAAAAGGGAAAGACAGGAAGTGGGATACACGATGTTAGATTGAGAGGATATGTCAGTCAATGAGATCCAACAACGTGTGTGTAGGAACTGTTCATTGGGAAGCCGAAGATCTGCTCTGTAAATCATCATGTAATTCACAATAAAAATTTCTTTTAAAGTAGGCATTCTGTTTTCACTGTCTTGGATTACTGGTTCTCAGAGCAGACAATTGACATGCTGCAAGGACGTTCCAAGCAGCTGTATATACAGTGAGGAACTGAGGCCTATTGTCAACATTCATGTATTTAAGTCACCTTGGGTGTGGGCTGTCCATTTCAGTTAAGTCTCCCGATTGTTGCTACTACAGCTAATATTTTCACAACGGCTTCATGAGCACTCCCGAATCAGAGCCATAAAACTGAAAACCCAAACCCAAACCAAATGGACATCAAGTCAATGGGGGACTCATAGCACACAGGGTAGAACTACCTCTGTGAGTTTCTGAGAGTCTAACTGTTTATGGGAGTTGAAAGCCCCATCTCTCTCACAGAGCTAAGTTGCTCTTACATTCTCAACCCACAGTAACTGTGAGATAATGTTTGTTGTTCAAGTCACTATGGTTTTGAGCACTTTTTCATGCAGCAGGATAACATGTTCAAGGTTATAAGACAAAGTCTACTTTATTTGTATAAAATTTCCTATTGAAAATCTAAGCAAATGGTATTTAAATTAGCACTTTAAAATAAGACTGAGTACTCAGTGTATAGAGGGAAGGAAGCTAACAGTAGTGAGGATATGAGAAATGTTATTCAGTAATTTTATTGTA
>NW_022111369.1:3555865-3566632 GCF_000313985.2 Echinops telfairi
GGGTCTTAAAGGTATGAAGGTAAACAAGCTCCCATATAGCTGAGAACCAACAAAGCCCACAAGGAAGAAGCACACCAGCCTGTGTGACCATGAGGTGTAGAAGAGATCAGGTATCAGACATCAAAGAACAAAAAATCATATGATTGTTTGCCCACCTTCCCGATTAGATCACTGAAGACAAATGTGTGCATACGCAAATGTGGTGAAGAAAGCTGATGGTGTCTGGCTACCAAAAGATATAGCGTCTGGGGTTTTAAAGGCTTGAAGATAAACAAGCAGCCATCTAGCTCAGAAGCAAAAAAGCCCACATGGAAGAAGTATACCAGCCTGTGTGATGATGAGGTGTTGAAGGGATCAGGTATCAGGCATCAAGATAAAAAAATCATATCATTGCAAATGAGGGGGAGTGCTAATTGGGGACCCAAAGCCTATCTGTAGGCAATTGTACATCCCCTTATAGAAGGGTCGTGGGGAGGAGACAAGCCAGTCAGGGTGCAGTGTAGCAATGAGGAAACATCCAACTTTCCTCTAGTTCTTAAATGCTTCCTTCCCCCACTATCATGTTCCGAATTCTACCTTACATATCTGGCTAGACCAGAAGATGTACACTGGTACAGATAGGAACTGGAAACACAGGGAATCCAGGACAGATGATCCCTTCAGGACCAGTGGTGAGAGTGGCAATAATGGGAGGATGAATGGAGGGTGTGGTGGAAAGGGGGGACCGATTATAAAGATCTACATATAACCTCCTCCCTGGGTGGGGGGACACAGAGAACTGGTTGAAGGGAGACATTGGACAGTGTAAGACATGACAAAATAATAATAATTTATAAATTATCAAGCGTTCATGAGGGAAGGGGGTGTGGGGAGGGAAGGAAAAGTTGAGGAGTTGATACCCCATGATTTTTGGAAGTTTCCTTGTATAAAAAGACAAGAGCAAGCAAGGGACCAGACACTAACTTTTCCTAGTGTATTGCAGGGGAGGGAAAGGGAGGGAAAGGAGGGCTACTGCATATGGAGCAGAGTTTTGGATTATAGTGAAGGACATGTTACAGGGATTAAGGTGAAGGATTAAGAAGTACAGCTAGAATGCTCCTTAAAAGTCAGGATGGCAAAACTTAGTCTCACATACTTTAGACTTGCCATCAGGAGAGACCTGGAAAAGGACATCGTGTTTGGTAAAGCAGAGGGTCCGTGACAAGGAAGAAAACCTTCGATGAGATGGATTGACATAGTGGCTGCAGCAGTGGGCACAGCCACTGTGAGGACGGTGCAGGACTGGGCAGTGTTTCATTCTGGTGTGCATAGGGCTACGGTGGGTCAGAAGTGACTGAAAAGTCCCTCAACAGCAACAAAAGGTGAAGGTCACACAGCTGAGGAACAGCCCTGATAGCACTGAGTTGTCAAAAGTTGAATTGGAAAATGACATGTGGTCCATATACTTAACACAACAACAAAGCACCGGCTGCTGAAACTGTTTATGTACAAACACCTTGAGGGGTTGGGTTTCTTGATTTGCAGTTTTAGGGCTATGGCTTCATGAGACTTGTCAGTTCATTAACCTAATTCTGCTTTTTGGCTCCTCCTAATTCCACCTCCTAGATCACTGTGCAGTGCCTTGGGTCTGAAAACCTTCAAATGGCCAGGCAATGCATGATTGGTTTCTACTTGCTTGAAGTAACAGAGGGGAAAAGAGTCATAATAGGAGAAGGAATTGGCGCATACAGCTTATTGCCTCCATGACAAAATCCCTCCTTTGATAGGAGACCAGAAGAATTGAGTGATGGCTGGCAACTGTTACTGAATATTTTGATCAAAGAGTCTATAGAAGAATCCTGATCAAAGGGGGATAGATGCTGTGATAGTTAGGTTTTACGTCAACTTGGGTGGACCAGGATTCCCCTTTGACAGTGGTTCTCAACCTGTGGGTCGTTTCCCCTTTGGGGGGGGGTCAAATGGCCCTTTCACAGGGGTCACCCAATTCATAACAATTGCAAAATAACTTATGAAGTAGCAACAAAAATAATTTTATGGTTGGGGTGACCACATGAGGAACTATCAAAGGGTTGAGGCATGAGGATATGATATCCTCTGCCCTAAGCTATGATCTAATAGTGTGATCAACTTCATGATGGGATCTTCTGTGAAGCAGTCAAGTTCCTCATTGGATGTTTTTAATTTAGTTCTTATCTAGCTTTGGTGACCTAGGCCACTGTGTGCTTATAGGCAACCGGGACTTTAGACTGTGGCCTTTCAAGGCACCCGACATCTGTCAGAGGCCACACCAGAAGGCTCTGATTTGGAATCCCCACGAAGTGAACTGGGCTTTAATTTAAACCAGTGGTTCTCAACCTTCCTAATGCTGTGACCCTTTAATACAGTTCCTCATGTTGTGGTGACCACCCCCAACCATAAAATGATTTTTTTTCCACAGCTATTTAATTTTTTTACCATAAAATTATTTTTGTTGCTACTTCATAACTGTCATTTTGCTACTGATAGGAATTGGGAGACCCCTGTAAAGGGTCATTCGACCCCCAAAGGGGTCACGACCCATAGGTTGAGAACCGCTGCTTTAAACTCCCCTGCAGCAGATTTAAGGAACTGATATATTCCCTTGGACTTAGGCCGAAGTGCCTTGGCGTGAGGAGAAGCAGAGGGCTGCTATCTCTAGGTTGTGGAATTGGTGGTGGTTGGACTTTGGTACGGATTTCTTCCTTTGAGGGGATCCAATGAAGGGTGACCCGAAATTACCATATATATGTTATTTTAATGCTCTCTTTGCTTTTCTATGACATGTGTTAATCTGATAGGCATGATTTTACCTTTGTGAATGAATGCTTTTGATAGTTTTGCCCTATTCTCAGCCCTCATTGTTTATGTAAATACAGTTCAGGCACTTAAGCTTTTAATCTGTATGGTCAGCAATGAATGTGCTGCGGTCTGAAAAGCTGACCTGTGCACTTATAATTTCCTTTCCTCAATAGTGTTTTAAGTTCTATACCATTGGCTAACTTAATAATGCCATCATTAGATGCTACTTTGAGGACTAAGGCATACCTGACCCAAGCCATGGGCTTCCATTGCCTCATGTGCATGTGGGAGTTGTACTTGAGTAAGGAAGACCGAAGAATGGAGACATTCGAGTGGTGTGCTGGTGAGCAACGCCGAAAGTGCCATGGACTGCCAAAGGACAAATCCGTCTTTGAAGAAGGCCAGAGTGCTCCTCAGAGGCCAGGGGGGTGAGAATTCTTCTTACAGACTTTGGATATGTTGTCGGGAGAGACCAGTCACTGGAGAAGGACACCAGACGGGCTAAAGTAGAGGAGCAGCGAAACAGAGCAAGGCCCCCAAGGAGCCGGGTTGACACAGTGGCCGCAAGGCATAGGAGCAATTGTTTACATAGCACAGACCTGGGCAGTGTTTATTTCTGTTGTGCACGTGGTCACAATGGGTCAGAACCAACTCGCTGGCACCTGACAACACCAACACCAAGAACATAACGAAATGCAGTGAGGAAATCAGGCGGTGCCTGCTACCAGAAAGAACAGCATCTGGAGTCTTCAAGGCTTGTCTTCAAACAAGCAGCCATCTAAGTGAGATGTCAACTAAGTCCACATAGAAGAAGCGCACTAGCCTGTGTGATCAAAGAATTGTAAACAATAACATACAAATATGAAGGAGAGAAAGAAATCAGAGGTTAAATGGTGAACACTTGGCTTGCAGAAAGCTGAAATCCATTTGTCCACACATAGATTGAGCATCTGGTGAATCTTCCTCTGACCATGGCCAGGGATGGAATAGCCTTGGTATTAGACAGAGAACATTTTTAAGTTGATTATGGGAGAGTTAGTTTGGTTAAACTGTAACAATTTATCATTTGATCTCTCTCTTGGCCCATTTTAAAGTTGTTTCAGTTTTTTGTTTTTTCTATTTTCTTTTGATTGAAATTTTGCTCTGTTTCATTTTGTCATTATTGTTTGTTGTTTTTGACATGTATGATTTTTCTGAATCTGGAAATCTAGGATAGGTAAATCTCTAGAGACAGAAGTTGGCTTACTAATTATTTAGGGGCTTGGCAGGGAAGGTTGGGGAGAAATGGCGAAATAACAGTAACAAGCAGAGAAGAAAATGTTCTAAAATTGATTGTGGTGATGATTACACAACTTTTCTTAATGCAACTGAGCTAGTGCGTCGTATGATCTGTGAATTATATGCCAGAAGAACCGTTTTTTTTTTAAAGTTTGTTCTTGAAAAAAACCTAGATAATACACACCATAAAACAAAATCAAAAGGTACAAAGTGGTTCATCGTGAAATGAAAGCCTTTCTTTATCTCCCAACTCTGAGAGTTCCTTCCCAGATGCCACCTTGATTACGAACCTCTGGTGGACTCTTGAAGGGTGATTTACAAAACACTGATAGGACCTTTAAGTCCTTTCCCTTTAAGGCAATGAAACATTTAAATCTTGGGTGGGTTGACACAATGGTTCCTTTTCTAATCCCATGTGGCTTCTTTTTCTTTTTGGCTGCTTCCAATCTGTTCATTCTATCCGTTGTGCAGTATTTCTGCAGAATTGTCTGTCCATTGTGTACTAGGTCTTCAGTTTCTAGAAATGAGTTTCCTCGGAGTGGTCCCTTGTACAGTTTGCTCTGGGATGTGTCCTCGCGCTTCCACAAAGGAAACGATCAACCTCAAGGGAGCCCATAAATGCGCTTCTGAGAGCTCTATTTTGGATCTCTGTAGGCACTGGAGAAGATATTTTAAACTCTGTTTCTTTTGGCAGGAAGAACGTTTTTTTCATCAGGCCAGTGCTGAAAATGGATGAACATCATTTTCTTCACTGTAAAATACTCTTAACATTTCCCGAGGTGTAGAAGCTTTCCCCGTCACGTATCCTACACACACAGACACACGGGGACCATTCTTCTTGTGGAATTAATAACGAATCCGGCTCTCTGGAAGAATTGCAGGTACTTTCTGGTAGAATCTTCCTGGGGGAGTGTTAGAGCCTGAAGGGGGGGTAGATAGGGGGAACCGATCACAAGGATCTACATATAACCTCCTCCCTGGGGCACGGACAACAGTAAAGTGGGTGAAGGGAGACATCGGGCAGTGTAAGATATGATAAAATAGAAATAATTTATAAATTATCAAGGGTTCATGAGTGAGGGAGGAATGGGAAGGGAGGGGGAAAAATGAAAAACGAGGAGCTGATTCCAAGAGCCCAAGTGGAGAGCAAATGTTTTGAGAATGATGAGGGCAGTGAAGGCACAAATGTGCTTCACACAATTCATGTATGTATGGAGGGTGATAAGAGTTGTATGAGCCCCCAATAAATTGATAAAAAAGAGAGCATTTACAATTCTTCTTTCTTTCTTCTTCTGTTTAAAAGACATTGGCTATTTCATGCTTTCAAAAGGAGAGACTTTTTACCCACAGAATGAATCTCGTTGTGACCATCTTACTCGCCTGGAGTTTAGCGATGTCCTAGCTGGTCATCTGGGGTGGCCTCAGAGAGGAGCAACTGTCTTCAGTCGAGGACTGAGTCGTTCACTCTCTGGGCTTCAGAAATCCTTTAGAGATTTACTGTGACGTTTCTAATTCTTATCGATTTACTACTAAAATATTTGCTTAACTATTACACACAAAGAGATCACATTTGACGTATTGATAATATTTGTCCTGTATATTGAAAATAAACATGAAAACATTCTCCCCACCTTAAATAAAAATAATATTAAAAGAGATGTACACAATAGAAAAGGAATAAAAGCTCCCCCAGTATAACCAAGGGAGTGTAGGTGTTTCTCTTGGGCGATCTTATGTCAGTTGTAGCAGTGGGCAGCAGGAAGCATGACAAAGAAAGGAAAACACACGCAGAGAACATTTTCGACCTGGGTGCTGATCCTGAGCCTGACAGGAATGAGTCGCATGCACTTGTGTACGTTATTGTAATAATCAGTGTCTTTCTTTTCTCACTTTTCAAATGACATTGCTGGACTTGCCAGACTTGTGAGGTCACAAGATCAGAAGGCCTGAGGCGAAAGGACGATTTCTGGGAAGACAATGTCAAGCAAAGCAAAAGACCAAGCTCAGGATGAGGACTAGCAGAACAAGCACTGCAGACAAATTACAGCTCTCCATTTTGTCCGCCTTTGTTAGCTCACCTTATAGCTACTAGTTCTCTGTGAATCTGAAGTGGACGAGTCTGCTGTGAACAGGCCTTCCTGGTAGAACGACGTCGGGACTTATTGGTAGGGGCCAAGCCATATCCTGCTGGGCTGGAAGGAGGTAGGAAACATCAAATGTAGACATAGATGCAAGCAAATATGTCAAGGACCCAAATAATAACCATTTGTTACAGAGCATTTGTAAAAAGCCAGACTTACTACCCCTGGTCCTCGGGACCTCTATTTCGATAAGACGTTACCATAGAGAGCACGAAGGGGTGAGATGAAGAAGGAGAGAGTCTAAGCTCTAAAGCTAGCTGTTTGATTTTTGTGTCCATGCTCTCCCTTGATTTATGCAGCTGCCCAAGTCTGAGTTGTTCAGGGTTCACATAGTAACCAAATGTAGATGCTCTGCTCTGGAGGTCCTAATAGTCACTGTCTTCAAATTCTTAGTTTGAGAAAGGCTGGGGAGAATAGCCAAAGCTAGAGGGAGAGACCAGGGTAGGTAAATAGCAACTCCTAGCAGAGCTTCTCCCAGCAGTCTGTCTGGTTTTCGGAGCTTGCAATTGTCTTTGGCCAGCCTAGGGCACAGTCCTGTGCTGCATTGCCCATGTTCCTCTGGAAAGAAACAGATTCTGGAGAGATACTGGGTTGCTGCTTCTTATTAAGCCAAGCCGCACATGGTAGCACTTAACAATGGCTTAGTTACCTAGTGCCGCTATAACAGGTGCATACAGTGGATTAACAGACTTGTTCCCCTCACCGTTTAGGAAGCCCAAATTCAAGCTGCTGGCTCTGCATGCTTTTTGCTACAATTCTGCCGAACCATGAGCTGCTCCAGAGAGGGAAAAGATGTAGCTCCGTCGGCCCTTTGTCTGCCTATAGGATTCCAAGAACAAAGAGCAACATGTCTTTTCATTCGTTGTCTGCCTCTTCATTCTAAACTGATGGGTTTTCTGCTGTGATAGTTGGTTAGCTTCATCAGGTAGAGAGTTCATCTCTTTTACAAAATATGTGTAGACACGTCATTGGTGAACAGGCCACGGCAACAGAATCTTCCACATCTGTAAGTTCTGTTTGCATTTTGCTCATACGGCTCATTGCTAAGTGAATCTCTTTTCTCATGCATTTAACCAGAAGTGACAAGGAGAAACGTGTCTCCTTTAAGCTCTTGCCTAGAAATCTGCTCAGTCAGATATATACCCAAGTTCATCACTTTCTACGAAACATTTGAGCATAATTCAGACAAGTTCTCTGCTCATGAAGCACTGACCTCCTCCATTGTCCAATTACATGCCTAATGTGCAGTAGAAGTGTTTCTTCGGGTTTCTAGATGTTAAATTTTTATAGGAGTGGACAACCTCATCCTGCTCCCTCGGGCTTTTGCTACCAGGATACTTCCAAATGTTCATGGGAAAATGGAAATGAAAGGTAATGGAATATTAAAACTCTTTCAGCCTCCATCCATCAACCAATTCCAAACTGCTTTCTAGAGACTCACTCTTGCCCGAGCAAATGCTTGACTAACAAGTAAGTGAGACATTTTTACTTAGACCATTGTTTTGAGAAAATATTGCCAAAAGTAAGGAAAACATTAAAAAGCTGTCCTTCAGCTTATTTTAAAAAAAACTTTTACAGTGTTTAAGTTCTATGGAAGTTTATGTGAAGGGAAAGGAGGAAAGCAATGAGGGGGCATAAAGGATGCACAATAGCTTGTTGTTAGGCGCGATCGTGTTAGTTCCAATTCGCAGTTTCTGTAGTTGCAACAGAACAAAACACTGCTGGGCCTGGGCTGTCCTCAGAATTGTTATCTTGAGGCCGTTGTTGTACCCACTGTATCAGTAAATCTCACTGAAGGCCTTTCTCTTTATCACTGCCCCTCCACTTTATCAAGCATGATGTCCCTTTACGTGGGATTGGCCTCGCCTGATAACATGTCCAAAGCACTGGGATAAAGTCTTGCCATCATTGCTGCCAAGGCTGTACCTCCGAGACCGATGTGTTTGCCCTTCGGGCAGTCCTTAGTTCTTTCAGTATTCTTCCCCAGCACCGTAATTCAAATGCATCCGTTCCTTTTTAGTCTTCCTTATTCATTGTCCGACTTTCACATGCATGTGAGGCGATTAAAAGGATCATGGCTTGGGTCAGATGCACCTCGGTCCTCAGAGAGACTTCCTTGCTCATCAAGGCTTTAAAGAGGTCTTGTGCAGCAGATCTGCCCAGAGTAACACGGCATTTGATTTCGTGACCACTGCTTCTATGAGCAATGAATGATTGGAGATTCAAGCCAGATGAAATCCTTGCTTCTCTGTGTTTATCATAATGCTATCTTTCTTGTCTGTCAGTGTGATATACTGCTGTGATGCTAGAAACTATATCACCAACATTTCACACACCAGAAAGGTCACCCAAGGTCACCCAAGTTCCCGTGGAACTTCAAGACTGAGAACATACTGCAAAGAATGAATAGACTGTCCACTTTTTGAGTGATTAGCTAAAGAACATTTTATGAATAGTTACTAGCCTTAGCAAATCTTTGAATTTGCCAAATCATTTAGTTTCTGCCACTACATTCTGCTCCCCAGCTAGCTAGAGCGTGGCCGAGACCAGTGGCTCTGTTTGCAAAGGCGCTCAGAGTTATCCCAGAGGGACAGATTAGGATTTAAGGAATAGTAATTTTGGCTGTGCTATCTGATCGGGTAGATGAAGTGGGCGGGGACGTTTGTTTGTGGGAAAAGACAGAGCTGCTTCAGCACATGACGCAGGCGAGCTTCAGAAGACGCTAGCTGTGGCTGATTTGGAATGCTTCTGATAGCTTTCCGCTGTGCTGCCAGTGACGAGCAGCCGAGGCAGGGAACTTTCTCAAAGATGTTTTCTGGGGCTCTAGGATTTCAAGTTGCATTATTGATCCCTGGTAGAAAGATGGTTGAACAAATAGCTGCTTAAAAACCAGATTCAAGGTTATAGGCAGCGATGGAAAAGTGATCAATTTCTGTAGCCTCTGAGTGTCACTGCTGACCTTCCATGACATTCAGCTCATTGTCCTAAGGACCAATTATGCCATTGCCTCCAGAGTGCCTCAGGCCCCCAAAGACCAAGCGCATCCGAGGCACACAGCTCCACATCTGGAGCTTCATTATCCTCCTTGAAATCCAGGGATTGCCAAGGATCCCGACCTGGGATCAGGCCTGAGCACTCAGGCAGAGCCAGTAGCACATGAAAATAGTTTGGAAATTTCCATCTTGGAGGTAACTGCTCATGGAAAACGGTGAGAAGCATTTTACTTATTAATAGAAATGCAGTTTATTAACATCCTGCATGTGTTTTTGAAGCTCATTTACATTTCATGGACTAGATCATCCTTTACAAAACAAAACACTTCCCTGCCAGGCAGGGAGCAAGTAGTAGACCTAGAAATCTAAAGTGCTGAATGCATAAACTAGTACTGATAAAATAATAACCTTTTTATCATTATAGTAGAGTACATACCTGTGCTGCATTGTAGAAAGAAATACTCATAAGCAAAATTGGTAACAACCTATGTTCACCACTCAGGGTCAGTTCATTATTGTTATCACCTCACTAGGTCTCCTGGAAAATGTGTGTTAAAAAAGTAAAAATTCCTATCCAACCAAAACCAAGCCCATTGACACTGAGTTGATTCTCAAGATTTGCAAATGTTTATAGGAGCCACCAGCCTGTCATTCTTTTTCAGGGCGGTTGGTGGGCTTCGACCACCAGCGTCTAACCCACAGTAAACAACACCAAGCTTCCATAAAATATAAAATATGATAATCACATTTCACAACAAATGTATTAAGAACACATATTGAGCCAAAGTACATGTGCATTATAAGCATCATTCAATAATATATTTACCATCTAGAAAGTTAGATTCGAGTTTGATGTCTTATTTACAGATAAGGAAACCAGGGCACAGAGGAGACCATGAGAGCAGAGGCAGAGAGCAGACAAGAGCAGGCAGAGGATAGACGGGAGGGTCAATTCCTTTTCCTCCATTATGTCACATGTGCATTGATTTTCCATAATCACCATTGGGTAGTTAAGAGCACCTGGCCATAAAAAAAAGGTAGCTTTTTTCCCCTAGTGCACTGGAGCTATTAAGGCAAACACATTTTAAAATTTCATAAGTCAGATTTCTTAATGAGAAGGAGACAGCTGTGGCTGTCACAAGCAGCTATCCAACTTGGAAAGGCTAATCCTCCAGAGAGTACTCAGCACTTATCCCTTTTCCCTGAGGAGCACCACGAAGTGACATGCAGGTGTAAAGAGGGCGTCCCAGGGTTGATCCTGAATGCAAGCGACAGAGCCCTCCCTGTATGCTTCTGATCCACAGTCTGCTAAAGCTTCAGAGTCACATTGACAACCCGGTACGACACAGCAGTCTTTCTTTTTTATTTTTTAAAATCATGTTATTAGGGGCTCATACAACTCTTATCACAATCCATAGATACATCAATTGTGTAAAGCACATTTGTACATTCATTGCCCTTTTTAAAAAAATTATTTTATTGGGGTCTCGTACAATTCTTATCACAATCCATCCATCCATCCATTGTGTCAAGCACAT